>NW_025422982.1:0-315767 GCF_020497125.1 Mauremys mutica
GGCACCTGCTGCCCCCCCCAGGTGATGGTGACCGTGTAGTTCCCGGGCAGGGTGGGGAAATACTCGAAGGCAAAAATCCCATCGCCCAGATCCTTCTGTTTCACGCTCTCCGGCCCCTCTGTGGGGAGACGGGGTCAGTGTGGGGCAGCCCCCCAGCCCCCCCATGGGGCAGCCCCTCCCCCCACAGTCCCCCCCCATGGGGCAGCCCCTCCCCCCACAGGCCCCCCCAGATCCTTCTGCTTCACGCTCTCCGGCCCCTCTGTGGGGAGACGGGGTCAGTGTGGGGCAGCCCCCCAGCCCCCCCATGGGGCAGCCCCTCCCCCCACAGTCCCCCCCCATGGGGCAGCCCCTCCCGCCACAAGCCCCCCCAGATCCTTCTGCTTCACGCTCTCCGGCCCCTCTGTGAGGAGACGGGGTCAGTGTGGGGCAGCCCCTCCCCCCACAGTCCCCCCCCCTCCCGCCACAGGCCCCCCCAGATCCTTCTGCTTCACGCTCTCCGGCCCTTCTGTGAGGAGACGGGGTCAGTGTGGGGCAGCCCCCCCATGGGGCAGCCCCTCCCCCCACAGTCCCCCCCCATGGGGCAGCCCCTCCCGCCACAGGCCCCCCCAGATCCTTCTGCTTCACGCTCTCCGGCCCCTCTGTGGGGAGACGGGGTCAGTGTGGGGCAGCCCCCAGACCCCCCCATGGGGCAGCCCCTCCCCCCACAGTCCCCCCCCCTCCTGCCACAGGCCCCCCCAGATCCTTCTGCTTCACGCTCTCCGGCCCCTCTGTGGGGAGACGGGGTCAGTGGGGGGCAGCCCCCCCAGCCCCCTCCTCCATGGGGCAGCCCCTCCCGCCACAGGCCCCCCCAGATCCTTCTGCTTCACGCTCTCCGGCCCCTCTGTGGGGAGACGGGGTCAGTGGGGGGCAGCGCCCCAGCCCCCCCATGGGGCAGCCCCTCCCCCCACAGTCCCCCCCCTCCCACCACAGGCCCCCCCAGATCCTTCTGCTTCACGCTCTCCGGCCCCTCTGTGGGGAGACGGGGTCAGTGTGGGGCAGCCCCCCAGCCCCCCCATGGGGCAGCCCCTCCCCCCACAGTCCCCCCCCTCCTGCCACAGGCCCCCCCAGATCCTTCTGCTTCACGCTCTCCGGCCCCTCTGTGGGGAGACGGGGTCAGTGGGGGGCAGCCCCCCCAGCCCCCTCCTCCATGGGGCAGCCCCTCCCGCCACAGGCCCCCCCAGATCCTTCTGCTTCACGCTCTCCGGCCCCTCTGTGGGGAGATGGGGTCAGTGGGGGGCAGCCCCCCCAGCCCCCTCCTCCATGGGGCAGCCCCTCCCGCCACAGGCCCCCCCAGATCCTTCTGCTTCACGCTCTCCGGCCCCCTCTGTGGGGAGACGGGGTCAGTGGGGGGCAGCCCCTCCAGCCCCCTCCTCCATGGGGCAGCCCCTCCCGCCACAGGCCCCCCCAGATCCTTCTGCTTCACGCTCTCCGGCCCCTCTGTGGGGAGACGGGGTCAGTGGGGGGCAGCGCCCCAGCCCCCCCATGGGGCAGCCCCTCCCCCCACAGGCCCCCCCAGATCCTTCTGCTTCATGCTCTCCGGCCCCTCTGTGGGGAGACGGGGTCAGTGGGGGGCAGCCCCCCCGCCCCCCCATGGGGCAGCCCCACCATTGCTGCCTGCACGCCTCAGCCACTCCCCCGGCAGGGGGGCTCCACTCACTTGGGCCCTTGACTGTGACCTTGAGCTCCCCACTGCCGGCGCCTTTCGTGTAGACCTTGAAATCCGCCGACTCCTTCACCCGGAGCCCCTTGGGCTGCAGCCCCCGGCCTGTGGCCCGGCAGGCGCTGGGGCTACAGGCTGGGGGGGAGGGGAGACAGAACCGTGAGAGGGACCCAGGCGTCCGGGTGCTCCCCACCCCCACCAGGCATTGGGGTTTCAGTCTCAAGTGAGAGAGGAACCCAGGCGTCCGGGGCTCCCAGCTCCCCAGTGACGCACAGCAGGGGGGAGAAAGAGAGCAAGAAGGACCCAGGCGTCCGGCTGCATCCCACCCCCACCAGGCATTGGGGTTATTTGCTAGGCAGTGAGAAAGGGGACCCAGGCATCCGGGGCCCCTCCCCCGCTCCAAATGCAGGCTCTCTGGGCCCCAGCCCCCCTCCCAGGGGAAGGGGGCACCCGCCCGCAGCCCTCCTCCCGCCCCCAAGATCACACAGTACCATTAGCCCCGGGCCGGCCTGGCGCCAGGGTGAGGGGCACCAGCCGAGGATCCGGGACGGCGGCTCATCGAGAGACAGACAGACAGAGAGAGAGCTAGGACAGCTGGGAGCACAGCGGAGAGAGGAGAGAGAGGGGGGTTACCGGGGGGCAGACAGAGCGGGGACCCCCCCATGCCCCTCGAGGGAGACCCCCATGCCAGGGGGCAGAGAGAGAAAGAGAACGAGAACCCCCCATATCCTTGGGGAACCCCCGAGATGCCCTGGGGGCCCCTTGCTGGGGGGCAGAGAGACAGACAGACAGCAGAGACCCCCCCAGACTTGGGCCATTGTGGGAGACCCGCCCTGCCCAGCCCGGCCCCCCGAGCTCACCCTGCCCCACAGCGACGGTGTAGGGGCTGCGGGGGATGGGCGTGCCCCCGAAGGTCACGTGGACGGCGTAGGTGCCCTCGGAGCCCGGGCGGTAGGTGCACCGGTAGGTGCTCTCGCCCTTGTCCTCCAGCTGCTGCTCCACTGTCCCCTTCCGCCCGCTGGGGTCCAGCACCGTCACCTCCACCTCGCCGGCCCCCGCGCCTGGGGGGGAGAGGGGTCAGCCCCGGCCCAGCCCCCTCACCTCCACCTCGCCGGCCCCCGCGCCTGGGGGGGAGAGGGGTCAGCCCCGGCCCAGCCCCCTCACCTCCACCTCGCCGGCCCCCGCGCCTGGGGGGGAGAGGGGTCAGCCCCGGCCCGGCCCCCTCACCTCCACCTCGCCGGCCCCCGCGCCTGGGGGGAAGAGGGGTCAGCCCCGGCCCAGCCCCCTCACCTCCACCTCGCCGGCCCCCGCGCCTGGGGGGGAGAGGGGTCAGCCCCGGCCCGGCCCCCCACGGGATCCCCCAGCCCCCTCACCTCCACCTCGCCGGCCCCCGCGCCTGGGGGGGAGAGGGGTCAGCCCCGGCCCAGCCCCCTCACCTCCACCTCGCCGGCCCCCGCGCCTGGGGGGAGAGGGGTCAGCCCCGGCCCGGCCCCCTCACCTCCACCTCGCCGGCCCCCGCGCCTGGGGGGAGAGGGCTCAGCCCCGGCCGGCCCCCCACGGGATCCCCCGGCCCCCTCACCTCCACCTCGCCGGCCCCCGCGCCTGGGGGGGAGAGGGGTCAGCCCCGGCCCAGCCCCCTCACCTCCACCTCGCCGGCCCCCGCGCCTGGGGGGCAGAGGGGTCAGCCCCGGCCGGCCCCCCACGGGATCCCCCAGCCCCCGCACCTCCACCTCGCCGGCCCCCGCGCCTGGGGGGAGAGGGGTCAGCCCCGGCCCGGCCCCCCACGGGATCCCCCAGCCCCCTCACCTCCACCTCGCCGGCCCCCGCGCCTGGGGGGAGAGGGGTCAGCCCCGGCCCGGCCCCCACGGGATCCCCCAGCCCCCTCACCTCCACCTCGCCGGCCCCCGCGCCTGGGGAGGGAGGGCTCAGGCCCAGCCCAGCCCCCCACGGGATCCCCCACTCACCGGCCGTGAAGACCTCGAAGGAGGTGACTTTGTTGGCAATGTTGCCCGTGGGCTCCAGGCCGGGCCCCTGGGCCGTCACCCGCCCAGCGTCGCCCAACGATTTCCCCACCGTCACCTCGAACGGGCTCTTTGCAATGTGCTGCCCCGCGAACAGCACCGTCACCTGGGGAGAGCGGGGTTACAGCGGGGGGGCTGGGAGCCAGGACGCCTGGGTTCTCTCCCCGGCTCTGGGAGGGGAGGGGGGCTGGTGGTTAGAGCGGGGGGGCTGGGAGCCAGGACGCCTGGGTTCTCTCCCCGGCTCTGGGAGGGGAGGGGGGCTGGTGGTTAGAGCGGGGGGGCTGGGAGCCAGGACTCCTGGGTTCTCGCCCCAGGACTGGGAGGGCTCTGAGGGCTGGTGACTAGATTGGGGGGGGGGGGGGGGGACAAGGGAGTCTCACCTTGTGGACCCCCGTCACTTTGGGAATATACGAGACGGAGAAAGTTCGGTTCTTGTCGTTGTTTGCGATGACCTTGGCCTATGGGGAGAAACTGCATTAGATTGAGAGCCCCCCCACCAGCGCCCCTCACTCCCGACCCGCAGCCCCTGCCAGCCCAGCCCTGGGCTCCTGCCAGCTCTGCCGGTGCCCCTCACTCCCGACCCGCAGCCCCTGCCAGCCCAGCCCTGGGCTCCTGCCAGCCCTGCCGGTGCCCCTCACTCCCGACCCGCAGCCCCTGCCAGCCCAGCCCTGGGCTCCTGCCAGCCCTGCCGGTGCCCCTCACTCCCGACCCGCAGCCCCTGCCAGCCCAGCCCTGGGCTCCTGCCAGCCCTGCCGGTGCCCCTCACTCCCGACCCGCAGCCCCTGCCAGCCCAGCCCTGGGCTCCTGCCAGCCCTGCCGGTGCCCCTCACTCCCGACCCGCAGCCCCTGCCAGCCCAGCCCTGGGCTCCTGCCAGCCCTGCCGGTGCCCCTCACTCCCGACCCGCCGCCCCTGCTAGCCCAGCCCTGCCGGTGCCCCTCACTCCCGACCCGCAGCCCCTGCTAGCCCAGCCCTGCCCCCCCACAGCCCTGCCGGTGCCCCTCACTCCTGACCCGCAGCCCCTGTCCCCCCAGCCCCTGCCGGTGCCCCTCACTCCTGACCCGCCGCCCCTGCCCCCCCTCTACCTGCCGGTGCCCCTCACTCCCGACCCGCAGCCCCTGCTAGCCCAGCCCTGCCCCCCCGCAGCCCTGCCAGTGCCCCTCACTCCTGACCCGCAGCCCCTGCCCCCCCCAGCACCTGCCGGTGCCCCTCACTCCCGACCCGCAGCCCCTGCTAGCCCAGCCCTGCCGGTGCCCCTCACTCCCGACCCGCAGCCCCTGCCAGCCCAGCCCTGCCCCCCCGCAGCCCTGCCGGTGCCCCTCACTCCCGACCCGCAGCCCCTGCTAGCCCAGCCCTGCCGGTGCCCCTCACTCCCGACCCGCAGCCCCTGCCAGCCCAGCCCTGGGCTCCCACCTCTTCTCTGTGCCCAGCTGGGTCCTCCACGTAAACCAGGACGTCGCCCTGGCCGGCGCTGATGGTCTCCACGGTGAACTCGGCCCTTCTCTTCACCATGTTCCCCGTGGGCTCAATACCTGGGGGCGGAGTCAGCCCGGGAGGGGCGGAGTCAGCCCCCCCCACACGCAGAGGGCAGTGGGGATACAGTCATGGGGTGAGGAGGGGCAGGGGACTGGAGAGCCCCAACGAGGGAGGGGCCTGGCCCCCCAAGTCAGTCTCTGCCCCGGGAGCAGAAGGAGCAGGGAGGGTCCCCCCAGAGGGGGCAGAGGGAGAGGCTGGCCCATGGGGGGCGGCCCCCCCACTCTGGGCTGCCCCCAGGACTCACCGGGACCGTAGGCTCGCGCCTTCTTGGGGTTCAGCTTGGGGCGCAGGGGGGCACCCGGCTTGAGCTTGGCCTTGGGGAACTGGGACAGGTAGGTCATGACCGAGTGCTCGTCCACATTGGGGTCCACGATCTCCTCCGGGGTGATGACCTGCCGCAGGGACGGGGGTCAGACCTGCCACCGTGCCCCCCAGCCTGACCCACGTCCCCTGGACACCGCTCCCCCAGCCCCCGGCCTGCCCCACGTCCCCTGGACACCGCTCCCCCGCCCCCCAGAGTACCCCCACCCCCCCCCGGCCTGCCCCACGTCCCCTGGACACCGCTCCCCCAGCCCCCCGGCCTGCCCCACGTCCCCTGGACACCGCTCCCCCAGCCCCCCGGCCTGCCCCACGTCCCCTGGACACCGCTCCCCCAGCCCCCCGGCCTGCCCCACGTCCCCTGGACACCGCTCCCCCACCCCCCCAGGGTACCCCCACCCACCCCCGGCCTGCCCCACATCCCCTGGACACCGCACCCCCCCCAGCTCCCCCAGCAGCCCCACAGACATCTGCACCCCTCGCTCCAGGAACCCCCCCAGTCCCTCAGGACAGCACCGGCCCCGCACCTGGGGGATGCCGAGCCAGTCGTCAGCCTGCTGCATGGCCTCGCGGGCGTTGTTGACGGGTTTGCTGGCGTCCCAGGAGTCCCAGTCGGGGCAGAGACCTGGGGGAGCAGGGGGGGTTAGTGGCACATGGAGTTCCCCCCACCCCCCATTGGGGGCCCTGGTGGCTGCCTCCCCTGGGGGGGCCAGGGCTGCACTGTGGCCATGGCAGGAGCACAACTGGGGGGCTGATCTCCCCCCGATCTCACTTCCCTGCCCCCATGAGCCTCCCGATGGCCTAATGCCACAATGCCCTGGAGCCAGAAACAATGCCGCCATGGGGCACTGCGCCCCTGCCCCCAGCCCCCCTCCCCCAGCACCTCGTGCCGCAGCCGCCCTCCCTGGGGCACTGCGCCCCCTGCCCCCCTTCCCCGGCACCCCCAGCCCCCCTCCCTGGGGCACTGCGCCCCCTGCCCCCCTCCCCCGGCACCCCCAGCCCCCCTCCCTGGGGCACTGCGCCCCCTGCCCCCCTCCCCCGGCACCCCCAGCCCCCCTCCCTGAGGCACTGCGCCCCCTACCCCTCTCCCCCGGTACCCCGTGCCCCCCTCCCCCGGCACCCCGTGCCCCCAGCCCCCTCCCCCGGTACCCCGCGCCACCAGCCCCCCTCCCTGGGGCACTGCGCCCCCCACCCCCCTCCCCCGGCGCCCCCAGCCCCCCTCCCCGGGGCCCCCGGCCCCCTCACCCGGGGCACAGCTGTCCACCAGGGCCCCCAGGGCCCGCCCGCTCTGCCAGTCCTTGCTGAAGTTGGTGATGGGCAGCTCGGGCAGCTTGTTCTGGATCCAGCCCAGCAGCCGCTGCTTCGGCGTCTGCTTCTTGGTCTCCTCGTCGTCCTCCTCGTCCCACATGGGCATGGAGATGGAGTAGTGCAGGATCAGCGTCCAGATCAGCCCCAGGATCAGCTTCAGGTTCCCGTCCACGATGGCCTTGCTGTCTGCGGGGAGACGGGGGGTCAGCACGGGGGGCTGGGCGCCAGCATCCCGCTCCTCCACCCCAGCTCCCCCTCCTGCTCCGAGCATCCCTCTCAGCCCCCCGCCCCCGTACCCAGCAAAACACAGGAATGGGTTCTTCCGGTGGGCTGCGGGTCGGGAGTGAGGGGCACCGGCAGAGCTGCGGGTCGGGAGTGAGGGGCACCGGCAGAGCTGGGGGGGGCAGGGCCAGGCTGGCAGGGGCTGCGGGTTGGGAGTGAGGGGCACCGGCAGGCCTGGGGGGGGCAGGGCCGGGCTGGCAGGGGCTGCGGGTTGGGAGTGAGGGGCACCGGCAGGGCTGGAGGGTGGGGGCAGGGCTGGGGCTGCGGGTCGGGAGTGAGGGGCACCGGCAGAGCTGGAGGGTGGGGGCAGGGCTGGGGCTGTGGGTCGGGAGGGGCACCGGGGGTCCAGCCATGACCCTTCCATCAGGGGATCCACCCGGGCCCAGAGGACGACTGTTTCCCAGGCTGCCCCAAGTCCATTCATCCCAGACCCCTCCCCCACCCTGCGGCTGGGCTGGCTTGGGGCCCGGATTGAGGGGGAGGGGAATTGGTGGGGGGGGCTGAGCCCACAGAGACAGAGCCCAGCCTGACTCACTCCGGGGACAGGAGCCAGGGCCCAGGAGCAGGGGCTGCAGGTCGGGAGTGAGGGGCACCAGCACCACCCCCTCTCCATGTGTACCAGCCCCCTGCTCCGACCCACCAGCCCCCACTCCCCTCCCAGAGCCGGGAGAGAACCCAGGAGTCCTGGCTCCCAGCCCCCCCTGCTCTAACCACCAGCCCCCACTCCCCTCGCAGAGCTGGGGAGAGAACCCAGGCATCCGGGCTCCCAGACCCCCCCTGCTCTAACCACCAGCCCCCACTCCCCTCGCAGAGCTGGGGAGAGAACCCAGGCATCCGGGCTCCCAGCCCCCCCTGCTCTAACCACCAGCCCCCACTCCCCTCACAGAGCTGGGGAGAGAACCCAGGCGTCCGGGCTCCCAGACCCCCCTGCTCTAACCACCAGCCCCCACTCCCCTCCCAGAGCTGGGGACAGAACCCAGGCGTCCGGGCTCCCAGCCCCTGAGCAGAGCACTGCACAGAGGAATGGTCACCCCCCAACACCCCCAAACTGTCTGTGCCCGTCCCCTGGGGGGCTGGGCAGGGGGACCCCAGCCCATCTCTGTGCCATGGGGGACCCCCTGCACCCGCAGGGCACACGCCACGTGAACGGGGTCAGAGTCAGCCGAGTGGGGTCCCCCAGCGCCAAGGGGTGATGGGGCGTCGCTGTCCCTCAGCGCGGGGGGTCCTGTGCCCAGCCCCCAGCAGCGCGGGGGGTCCCGGCCCAGCCAGGCCCGGCACAGGGCGGGGGGGGATCCTGCCAGGATCTGCCCCCCCATTTTAGGGGATGACCCGCCCCTCCCCCCATTCCCAGAGGCTCCGCCCGACACTCCAACATTTTTTAGCCTTATATGGAGCGGCCGCCAGACACGGGCTCCTCCCGATGGATCCTGCATCCCCCCAGCGCCAGGGGAGGGGGGCCCCCAGGCCCCGCCCTCCCAGGCCCTGAATGAGAGCAGGGAGCTCCCAGCCGGGACAGTTACTCCTACTGCAAGCGGGAACAGCGCCCCTCACTCCCGACCCGCAGCCCCCGCTAGCCCGGCCCTGGGCCCCCCAGCCCCGCCGGCGCCCCTCACTCCCGACCCGCAGCCCCCGCTAGCCCACCCCTGGGCCCCCCAGCCCCGCCGGCGCCTCTCACTCCCGACCCGCAGCCCCCGCTAGCCCGGCCCTGGGCCCCCCAGCCCCGCCGGCGCCCCTCACTCCCGACCCGCAGCCCCCGCTAGCCCGGCCCTGGGCCCCCCAGCCCCGCCGGCGCCCCTCACTCCCGACCCGCAGCCCCCGCTAGCCCGGCCCTGGGCCCCCCAACCCCGCCGGCGCCCCCCACTCCCGACCCGCAGCCCCCGCTAGCCCGGCCCTGGGCCCCCCAGCCCCGCCGGCGCCCCTCACTCCCGACCCGCAGCCCCCGCTATCCCGGCCCTGGGCCCCCCAGCCCCGCCGGCGCCCCTCACTCCCGACCCGCAGCCCCCGCTAGCCCGGCCCTGGGCCACCCAGCCCCGCCGGCGCCCCTCACTCCCGACCCGCAGCCCCCGCTAGCCCGGCCCTGAGCCCCCCAGCCCCCGCTAGCCCGGCCCTGAGCCCCCCAGCCCCGCCGGTGCCCCTCAATCCCGACCCGCAGCCCCTGCTAGCCTGGCCCTGGGCTCCCCGCAGCTCTGCCGGTGCCCCTCACTCCCGACCCGCAGCCCCCGCTAGCCCGGCCCTGGGCCCCCCAGCCCCGCCGGTGCCCCTCACTCCCGACCCGCAGCCCCCGCTAGCCCGGCCCTGGGCCCCCCAGCCCTGCCGGTGCCCCTCACTCCCGACCCGCAGCCCCTGCTAGCCTGGCCCTGGGCCCCCCAGCCCCGCCGGTGCCCCTCACTCCCGACCCGCAGCCCCCGCTAGCCCGGCCCTGAGCCCCCCAGCCCCGCCGGTGCCCCTCAATCCCGACCCGCAGCCCCTGCTAGCCTGCCCCTGGGCTCCCCGCAGCTCTGCCGGGGCCCCTCACTCCCGACCCGCAGCCCCCGCTAGCCCGGCCCTGGGCCCCCCAGCCCCACCGGCGCCCCTCAACTCCCCACAAGAGCCTTTAGAGGCCGATGACCCCCCCAGGTGTCCCTTACGGTGTCCAGTGTTACAGTAGCCCGAGCCCCCAGCAGTACAGGGCCGTGGCCATGTCCCCCTTCTGCACAGACTCCCCCCACGCACCTAGCCAGTGCCTTGGGGGGAGCTTTAATTCCCAGTCAACCCCCCCAGCTGGGCCCAGGCCGCACCCCACTGTGGGCCCCGCGTTCCCCAGGCCCTAACCGCCTTCTGGTGCCCACAGCTCCCCTGAGCTGCCGGAGAAGGGGGCCTGACGAGGCGACCCCCACATCCTCCCGGCCCCCAGCCCCCTTCCTTCCGCTGGGCTCTGGCCGGGGTGAACAGCACATTCCTGGGATGAGAAACAGACCCGCCCCCCCCCCCCCCAGCCTTTGTTACAGGCTGCATAACGGAGACTCCCCTCCTCCAGGCCTGCGGTGCCCCTCACTCCCGACCCGCAGCCCCTGCCAGACCGGCCCCCCACCCCCAGCTCTGCCGGTGCCCCTCACTCCCGACCCGCAGCCCCTGCCAGACCGGCCCCCCACCCCAGCTCTGCCGGTGCCCCTCACTCCCGACCCGCAGCCCCTGCCAGCCCAGCCCTGGGTTCCCCACCCCCCTAGCTCTGCCGGTGCCCCTCACTCCCGACCCGCAGCCCCTGGCAGCCCAGCCCTGGGTTCCCCACCCCTCCAGTCCTGCCGGTGCCCCTCACTCCCGATCCGCAGCCCCTGCCAGCCCGGCCCCCCACCCCCAGCTCTGCCGGTGCCCCTCACTCCCGACCCGCAGCCCCTGCCAGCCCAGCCCTGGGTTCCCCACCCCCCTAGCTCTGCCGGTGCCCCTCACTCCCGACCCGCAGCCCCTGCCAGCCCAGCCCTGGGTTCCCCACCCCCCCAGCTCTGCAGCCTCTGCCAGACCGGCCCTGGACTCCCCGCCCCCCGTCGTGCTGGGACCATCCAGTGAGAAGCGAATTGGTCTTGTGGGTTGGGGGGGGGGCAGTTGCACACCTTTAGTCCCGGGGGGCTGCCCCACGCCGGGGTTACAGGGGGTGTATCTACACCCCCAACTGCTTCCTGCCCCATCTCAGAGCCCCAACCCCGAGCTCCGTGGGGGGACAGTCCAGGGAGCCCCCTGTCACATGGTGAGGAGGGGGGAAGCGTCCCAGGGGAGGTTGGGGGGCTGAGCTTGGGATGGGCCCCCCAGGAATCGTTCCCTTCTCCTGCTCTTCCCCTGACCCACAGGGAGCCAGGCCGCTGAGCCCCCAGATAGCCCCACCCCACAGCCTCCCCTGTCAGCACCACTGCTAGGAGCCTAAGGCAGCAGCAGCCGCTGTGGGGGGCTCCCTGCCCCACTCCCCAGCCACAGACCCACTCCCCCAGCTCGCCCCCCATGCACAGACCTAGGGCTCCCCACTTCGCTCGTGTCACCAAGATCCTCACCAGGGAGCCAGGCCCCCATTCACCCCCCGCTACCACCCCATCTCTCCGTACCCCTGGCACCCCCCGTGCACCCCGGAGCCCCCATTCCCCCCCAAGGGACCCCCGTGCACCCCGGAGCCCCCATTCCCCCCCGTGCACCCCCGAGCCCCCCCGGGACCCCCCCGGCACCCCGGCACCCCATGCACCCCGGAGCCCCCATTCCCCCCCGTGCACCCCAGAGCCCCCCCGGGACCCCCCGTGCACCCCAGAGCCCCCCCGGACCCTCCGGCACCCCGGAGCCCCCCCGGACCCCCCGGCACCCCCATTCCCCCCCGGGACCCCCCGTGCACCCCGGAGCCCCCCCGGACCCCCCGGCACCCCGGAGCCCCCCCGGCTCACCGATGGAGACCAGCTTGATATTCTCGCGCTCCAGGAACTCCAGCGCCACCGACACGTTCTCCAGCTGCATCTGCCGGAAGGTGGGGCGCTGGTTGTACTTGCGCCCCAGCTTCTTCTGGCTCAGCACCTCGAGCAGCGCGATGAGCCGCAGCCCGTCGGCCAGGTCCGCCTGCAGGTTGGCGATGCGCTTCTGGACGCACTTCAGGTGCTCGTTGCACCAGCGGGTGAAGGTGTTTTGCTGGATTTTCTTCCAGGGCGCGTCCTCCGCCAGGTCCTTCTCCGTGGCCGGCATCTCGCCCGGAGCCGCCACCTCGCCCGGAGCCGCGCCGGCCTGGGGCAGCCGCGCCTGGGAGCCGCTCATTATAACGGCGGGGCGGAGCCGAACCGAGCCGGGCGGGCAGAGCTGGGGAGGAGCCAGGGGCGTGAGCGGGGGGCGGGGAGACCCCTGGGGGCGCTGGGGGGGGCGAGGAGATCCCCCCTCCCCTGGGAGCGGGGCGCGGGGAGACCCCTGGGGGGGCGCGGGCAGATCCCCCCTCCCCTGGGGGCTGGGCGCGGGGAGACCCCTGGGGGCGCGGGGGGGGGGGGCGGAGACCCCCCCTCCCCTGGGGGCGCTGGGGGGGGCGCGGGGGTCCCCCCCTCCCCTGGGAGCGGGGGTGGGGGAGACCCCTGGGGGGGCGCGGGGAGATCCCCCCTCCCCTGGGGGCGCTGGGGGGGGCGAGGAGATCCCCCTCCCCTGGGAGCTGGGCGCGGGGAGACCCCTGGGGGGGCGCGGGGAGATCCCCCCTCCCCTGGGGGCTGGGCGCGGGGAGACCCCTGGGGGCGCTGGGGGGGCGAGGAGATCCCCCCTCCCCTGGGAGCGGGGGGCGGGGGGGGACGGGGAGATCCCCCCTCCCCTGGGGGCGCTGGGGGGGGCGAGGAGATCCCCCCTCCCCAGGGAGCGGGGGGCGGGGGGGGACGGGGAGGACCCCCCCCTCCCCTGGGGGCGCTGGGGGGGGCGAGAAGATCCCCCCTCCCCTGGGAGCGGGGCGCGGGGAGACCCCTGGGGGCGCTGGGGGGGCGAGGAGATCCCCCCCTCCCCTGGGAGCGGGGGGCGGGGGGGGACGGGGAGACCCCCCTCCCCTGGGAGCGGGGGGCGGGGGGGCGCGTCTCCCCCGGGAAGCTGGATCCGGGGCGCAGGGAAAGGGGGACGCGGGGGGGGCAGCACAGAGGCCGGGCTCCACCGGGGCCGCGCGGGGGGGGGGCTCGGGGCTCCCCTCTCCCCGGGGTGCGGCAGCAGCACCCAGACAGACACTGACCCAGACAGACGTTGACTCACGTCCACACACTGACAGGGTCACACCCGTGACAGCCCCGCGGGAGCGGGGGGAGGGGAGGGGAGGGGGGCCGGGGGCACCAGCGACTCGGGACCCCGCCGCGCTGAGGGAGGAGGGGTGCTGGGGACCCAGGAGATCGGCCGTGGGGGAGGGGAATTTCTCCCCCTCCCCCAGGTCCTCCAGGCGCCAGAGCCGGGCGGGCTCCCACACGCAAGCCCGCTGCATTCCTGGGCTGGGAGGGGAGCTGGCGGCGGCCGGTCCCGCACGGCCCCCCCGGGCTGTGCCCCCCCCGATCGCCTGGGTCCCTGCCCCCCCCGATCGCCTGGGTCCCTGCCCCTCGTCCCCGCCCCATCGCCTGGGTCCCTGCCCATCACCTGGGCCCCTGCCCCTCGCCCCCCATCGCCTGGGTCCCTGCCCCTCGTCCCCCCCCCATTGCCTGGGTCCCTGTCCATCACCTGGGCCCCTGCCCCTCGCCCCCCATCACCTGGGTCTCTGCCCCCCCATCGCCTGGGTCCCTGCCCCTCGCCCCCCCCATCACCTGGGCCCCTGTCCCTCGCCCCCCATCACCGGGGTCCCTGCCGCCCCCCGATCGCCTGGGTCCCTGCCCATCACCTGGGCCCCTGCCCCTCGCCCCCATCACCTGGGTCTCTGCCCCCCCATCACCTGGGCCCCTGCCCCTCGCCCCCCCCATCGCCTGGGTCCCTGCCCCTCGCCCCCCCATCACCTGGGCCCCTGCCCCTCGCCCCCCTGGGTCCCTGCCCGTCACCCCACATCGCCTGGGTCCCTGCCCCCCCCCCCGATCGCCTGGGCCCCTGCCCCTCGCCCCCCCCATCGCCTGGGTCTCTGCCCCCCCCATTGCCTGGGTTCCCTGCCTCTTCCACCCCTCCCCCCATCGCCTGGGTCATCTCCCTTCACCCTGGGGCCTGCCTGTAAACCCCCCCCCAATGAACACTCATCAGGGCTCCCTGTGGGAGAACCCAGCCTGGGGGCAGAGCTGGGGGGAGGGTGGGACGGATCCCCAGTCACCGCAGAGCCCAGGGGGTCCTGAGATCTGGGGGGCTGATCAGACAGCGCCCTCTTGCGGCCCATGGGCTGCAAACAGGGCCCAGTTGGGGGGTGACTGCCCTGCCCCCCCACTAGGGCTGGGTGGTTAACCCTGCATGCGCCTGACCCGTGACTCAGTACAGCTTTGGGGGAAGCAACCACAACGGCTGTTCGGAAAGAGGGGGGCCCCACCCAGGCTTCCGGACACAGCCAGGCATCGCCTGGCCCCCCACGCCCCATGGGTTGTGCAACATCGCGGCCCAGAGGGCAGCTGCTCGAAAGTGGGGGCACCAGCAGAGCTGGGGGGGGCAGGGCTAGACTGGCAGGGGCTGCGGGTCGGGAGTGAGGGGCACGGGCAGAGCTGGGGGGGCAGGGCCAGGCTGGCAGGGGCTGCGGGTTGGGAGTGAGGGGCACCGGCAGAGCTGGGGGGGCAGGGCCAGGCTGGCAGGGGCTGCGGGTCGGGAGTGAGGGGCACCGGCAGAGCTGGGGGGGGCAGGGCCAGGCTGGCAGGGGCTGCGGGACGGCAGTGAGGGGCACTGGCAGAGCTGGGGGGGCAGGGCCAGGCTGGCAGGGGCTGCGGGTCGGGAGTGAGGGGCACCGGCAGAGCTGGGGGGGGCAGGGCCAGGCTGGCAGCTGGGGGGGGGCAGGGCCAGGCTGGCAGGGGCTGCGGGTCGGGAGTGAGGGGCACTGGCAGAGCTGGGGGGGCAGGGCCAGGCTGGCAGGGGCTGCGGGTCGGGAGTGAGGGGCACCGGCAGAGCTGGGGGGGGCTGTGGGTATTGGAGCCCCGCCCGACCCCACCCTGAGTCACGGTGGAGAATCAGGTCGGGGCGCCCCCTGGTGCCCAGAATCCATATGGCTGCGCTAATGTGCCTGTGAGCAGCGTCTCCTCCCGGCCACCGTCCGGCCACCAATTCCCCCCTCAGCTACCCTCCCTCTGCCCCCTCCGCACCCCATCTCTCTATCAGCTGCCAGCCCCCATCCCCCCACCTACCCCACCCCCTCCAGCTACCTACCTACCCCACCCCCCTGCAGCTACCCCCACCCCCTCCAGCTACCTACCTACCCCACCCCCCTGCAGCTACCCCCACCCCCTCCAGCTACCTACCTACCCCACCCCCCTGCAGCTACCCCCACCCCCTCCAGCTACCTACCTACCCCACCCCCCTGCAGCTACCCCCACCCCCTCCAGCTACCTACTTACCCCCTCCCCCTCCAGCTACCCCCAACCCCCCACCTACCTACCTACCCCCACCCCCTCCAGCTACCTACCTACCCCACCCCCCTGCAGCTACCCCCACCCCCTCCAGCTACCTACTGACCCCCTCCCCCTCCAGCTACCCCCCACCCCCCACCTACCTACCTCCCCCCACCCCCTCCAGCTACCCCCACCCCCCCACCTACCTACCCCCACCCCCTCCAGCTACCCCACCCCCTCCAGCTACCTACCTACCCCTCCCCCTCCAGCTACCCCCACCCCCCCACCTACCTAGCTACCCCCACTCCCTCCAGCTACCCCACCCCTCCCCCCTCCAGCTACCCCCCACCCCACCTACCTACCCCACCCCCTCCAGCTACCCCCTCCCCCTCCAGCTACCTACCTACCCCTCCCCTCTTCAGCTACCCCCTCCCCCTCCCCCTACCTACCTCCCCCCACCCCCTCCAGCTACCCCCACCCCCTCCACCTACCTACCCCCAGCCCCCCTCCAGCTACCTACCCCCAGCCCCCCTCCAGCTATCCATCCACCAACCCGCCCATCCTCTATCCTCCCACACCCCCTCTATCTATCTACCCACCCCACCCGCCCCCTCTGTCTATCTATCTATCTATCTATCTATCTGCAGATACAATCCCCGCCCCCTCCCCTCGTTCCCACTTGATGCAAACCCAAGTTCCTGGGCTCTGCACTGGGGAGAACTTCCACTCGGGGCTGCCCCAGGGCTCTGACTAGTTGATCTAATGGGGCCTTCAGCTTCCACCGCCCCATTACAGGGAGCAGGGGTGGGCACTGGGGGGAGGGGTGCAGGCTCCAACCCTGATGCCATGGGGCAGGGGGAGGACAGAGAGCTGGACTCCCCAGCTGGGGGAGGATGCTGTAAAGGTGGGTGAGGGCAGGCCCTGGCCTCTCTGGTCTGGGGTCTGGCTGAGTCCAGAGCTCAGGCCCCACAGGATTCAAGGTCTGGCATCCTAAAAGGGCAGGGACAGGCCTAGCAAATGGAAAGAGGCAAGGAGACTGCCCCCAACCCCAGCCCTGCCGGTGCCCCTCACTCCCGACCCGCAGCCCCTGCCAGCCCAGTCCTGCCGGTGCCCCTCACTCCCGACCCGCAGCCCCTGCCAGCCCAGCCCTGCCAGTGCCCCTCACTCCCGACCCGCAGCCCCTGCCAGCCCAGTCCTGCCGGTGCCCCTCACTCCCGACCCGCAGCCCCTGCCAGCCCGGCCCTGGGCTTCCCCCAGCCCTGCCAGTGCCCCTCACTCCCGACCCGCAGCCCCTGCCAGCCCAGCCCTGCCGGTGCCCCTCACTCCCGACCCGCAGCCCCTGCCAGCCCAGCCCTGCCGGTGCCCCTCACTCCCGACCCGCAGCCCCTGCCAGCCTGGGCTCTCTGTGGAGCTGGGGAAGGATTATCTCTGTGAAATGTGTCCCAAGTAGCTCAGTGCCTGCAGTGCTGTGATTCAGCCGCCAAGCGGCGCCACCCCGACCCACTCCCCTCCCCGCCCACCCCCGACCATCCCACGCAAACGCCCAGCGCAGGGACCTGGCTTCATATTTTCCCCTTATTTGGAGAGTTCAGTTTCCCTGGGATTTTTAAATAACAAGACAAAAGTGCCCACCCCCTCCCCAGGGCCAGGCTAGCAGGGGCTGCGGGTTGGGAGTGAGGGGCACCAGCAGGACTGGGCTAGCAGGGGCTGCGGGTCAGGAGTGAGGGGCACCGGCAGAGCTGGGGAGAGCCCAGGGCTGGGCTAGCAGGGGCTGCAGGTCGGGAGTGAGGGGCACCGGCAGGACTGGGCTAGCAGGGGCTGCGGGTCGGGAGTGAGGGGCACCGGCAGGACTGGGCTAGCAGGGGCTGCGGGTCGGGAGTGAGGGGCACCGGCAGGACTGGGCTAGCAGGGGCTGCGGGTCGGGAGTGAGGGGCACCGGCAGGACTGGGCTAGCAGGGGCTGCGGGTCGGGAGTGAGGGGCACCGGCAGGACTGGGCTAGCAGGGGCTGCGGGTCGGGAGTGAGGGGCACCGGCAGAGCTGGGGAGAGCCCAGGGCTGGGCTAGCAGGGGCTGCGGGTCGGGAGTGAGGGGCACCGGCAGGGCTGGGGGTCTGCACTCTATATTTTATACTTGGGGTGAGCTGGGGGCAGAGGTGCAGCCAGGCCGGGGGTCCTGTTGTGTGTGTGGGGAGAGGGGTGATTCCCCAAGCTGTTGTGGGAGTGTTGGGGAGGTTTCCATGTCTCAGATGTGGTTAAAAGTGTCTGGGGAGCCCCCCAGGCCCAGGGGTTTGATGTGGGCTGAGCCCCCCCCATCCCATCCATCCCCCCGGCCTGGGCCTGAGGCAGCAGCTGCAGCTTCAAACAGCCTGAGTTACTGACCCTCCACCCATCCATCTGTCCCCCCACCCGTCCATCTCCCCGCCTGTCCATCTGTCCATCCATTCACCTCCCTGTCTATTCCCCCACCCGTCCGTCCATCTGTCCATCCCCCCACCCGTCCACCTCCCTGTGCATCCATCCCTCCACCCATCCATCTGTCCGTCTGTCCCCCCACCCGTCCGTCCGTCCATCCCCCCCCCACCCATCCGTCTGTCCATCCATTCACCTCCCTGTCTGTCTATCCCCCCACCCGTCCGTCCATCTGTCCATCCCCCCGCCCGTCCACCTCCCCACCCCTCCATCTGTCCACCCCCCCACCCGTCCATGCACCCCTCTACCTGTCTGTCTATCCACCCATCCATCTACCCAGCCGCCCACCTGTCCGTCCCGCCCTGCTCTGCCCAGCTTGGCGCGGGCCAGGTCCCTGGGTCCCCCCCCTGCACCCTAACCCTGAGGAAGACCCCGCCAGCCCCCCCCCCCAGCTCTCTGCCCCCCTCACCCCAGCAGCAAGAAACGAGTCACCCGGGGAGACGGAGCAGGGACCCCAAAGCCCCGCCCTCCCCCCCGGCACGGCCCCCCCGCGGCTCCCCGGTCCCTGCCCCCCAACACTGGCTCCCATCCCGGGGGACCCCGACCCGGCACCGACCGCCCAGCCCCCGCTCACCTGGCAGAGCCGGTCCGGTCCGGTCCGTGGCCGGAGCAGAACTGGGACGAGCCGCGCCCGGCGGGGGAAGGAGCCGCTGGGGGGGGGGGCGCCTGGCGAAACGGCCTTAATTGGTAAAAGCGCCGAGAGCCGGGGGGGTCGCTGTCCACGAGCCGGGATGGAGGGAGAGACCCGCCCCCTCCCCCCCCCGCGTCCCCCCACCATCTCATCCCGCCCCTTCCCCCCACCGTCCCGTCCCGCCCCCCCGCGTCCCAGCCCCATCCCGCCCCCCCGCGTCCCGTCCCGGCCCCATCCCGCCCCCCCTCCGTGTCCCAGCCCAGCCCCCTCCCCCACCATCCCGTCCCGCCCCCCCCCCGCGTCCCAGCCCCCTCCCCCCCCGCCCCTTCCCCCCCCCCGCGTCCCGTCCCGGCCCCCTCCCCCCCATCCCGTCCCGCCCCCCGCCTCTGCCCCCCCCCGTCCCGTCCCGGCCCCATCCCGCCCCCCCTCCGCGTCCCAGCCCCCTCCCCCCCCGCCCCTTCCCCCCCCCCGCGTCCCGTCCCGGCCCCCTCCCCCCCCTCCCGTCCCGCCCCCCCGCGTCCCAACCCAGCCCCCTCCCCCACCATCCCGTCCCGCCCCCCCCGCGTCCCGTCCCGATCCCGCCCCTTCCCCCCACCATCCCGTCCCGCTCCCCCCCCCCCGCGTCCCGGCCCGGCCCCATCCCGCCCCCCCGCGTCCCATCCCGCCCCCCGCCCCTTCCCCCCACCATCCCGTCCCGCCCCCCCATCCCATCCCATCCCATCCCCCCCGCGTCCCGGCCCCATCCCGCCCCTTCCCCCCACCATCCCGTCCCGGCCCCCCGCGTCCCGGCCCGAGCCCGCCCCTTCCCCCCACCATCCCGGCCCGCCCCCCCCCGCGTCCCCGCCCGGCCCCAGCCCGCCCCCCGCCCCTTCCCCCCCCATCCCGTCCCGCCCCCCCATCCCATCCCATCCCCCCCGTCTCGGCCCCCTCGCCCCACCGTCCCGCCCCCCCATCGCCCACGGATGAGATCAGCGCCTGGCCCCATCCCTGGGGTGGGAGACGGGACCTTCGCGTCTAGGGGGCGTCACTGCCCTCAGTGACCCCCCCCCGGGCAGCTTCCCCCCAGGCCCAGCCAAGTCTCTGTCACCCCAGGTGACTCATGGCTGGGCGAGGTGGGGGGAGGGTCTGACCCATGGGCGTGGGGTCAGGGTGCGGCCCCGAGGAGAGTGGGTTTAGGTGGGGGACTGGGGGTGGATGGGGGTTGAATGGGTGGGGGGCTTGTTATGGGGGGAGAGGACTGCAGGGCTGGGGGCTGGCACAGGGCTGGGGGGCTGGCACAGGGCTGGGGGCGGATGGGGGGCTTGTTATGGGGGGACAGGACTGCAGGGCTGGGGGCTGGCACAGGGGTGGGGGCGGATGGGGGGACAGGACTGCAGGGCTGGGGGCAGGCACAGGTCTGGGGGCATTGTTATGGTGTGACAGGACTGCAGGGGTGTGGGGCTGGCACAGGGGTGGGGGCTGGCACAGGGGTGGGGGCTGGGGGTGGATGGGGGGCTTGTTATGGGGGACAGGACTGCAGGGCTGGGGGCTGGCACAGGGCTGGGGGTGGATGGGGGGACAGGACTGCAGGGCTGGGGGCTGGCACAGGGCTGGGGGCTGGGGGTGGATGGGGGGCTTGTTATGGGGGGACAGGACTGCAGGGCTGGGGGCTGGCACAGGGCTGGGGGGCTTGTTATGGGGGGACAGGACTGCAGGGCTGGGGGCTGGCACAGGGCTGGGGGGCTTGGTATGGGGGGACAGGACTGCAGGGGTGGGGGGCTGGCACAGGGGTGGGGGCTGGCACAGGGGTGGGGGCTGGGGGTGGATGGGGGGCTTGTTATGGGGGACAGGACTGCAGGGCTGGGGGCTGGCACAGGGCTGGGGGTGGATGGGGGGACAGGACTGCAGGGCTGGGGGCTGGCACAGGGCTGGGGGCTGGGGGTGGATGGGGGGCTTGTTATGGGGGGACAGGACTGCAGGGCGGGGGGGAGGCACAGGGCTGGGGGGCTTGTTATGGGGGGACAGGACTGCAGGGCTGGGGGCTGGCACAGGGCTGGGGGGCTTGTTATGGGGGGACAGGACTGCAGGGGTGGGGGGCTGGCACAGGGGTGGGGGCTGGCACAGGGGTGGGGGCTGGGGGTGGATGGGGGGCTTGTTATGGGGGGACAGGACTGCAGGGCTGGGGGCTGGCACAGGGCTGGGGGTGGATGGGGGGACAGGACTGCAGGGCTGGGGGCTGGCACAGGGCTGGGGGCTGGGGGTGGATGGGGGGCTTGTTATGGGGGGACAGGACTGCAGGGCTGGGGGCTGGCACAGGGCTGGGGGCTGTGGGTGGATGGGGGGCTAGTAATGGGGGTACACGACTGCAGGGCTGGGGGGCTGGCACAGGGCTGGGGGGCTTGTTATGGGGGGACAGGACTGCAGGGCTGGGGGCTGGCACAGGGCTGGGGGGCTGGCACAGGGCTGGGGGGCTTGTTATGGGGGGACAGGACTGCAGGGCTGGGGGCTGGCACAGGGCTGGGGGGCTTGGTATGGGGGACAGGACTGCAGGGCTGGGGGCTGGCACAGGGCTGGGGGCTGGCACAGGGCTGGGGGTGGATGGGGGGCTTGTTATGGGGGGACAGGACTGTAGGGGTGGGGGACAGGCACAGGGCTGGGGGCTGGCACAGGGCTGGGGGGCTGGCACTCCAGCAGTGGGGCAGGAAATGAGGCGGCAGAGCGGGAAAGCAGCCTGTGGTTGATAAGGGGTGCCCGGGTCATGCCTGCGGGCCCTAGATAAAACCGGGGGTGTGGGGGGAACGCACCCGCCCCATGGCCTGGCCCTGATACCAGCCCCCAGGGCAGCCCAGGGTCTCCATTGGCTACTGTCAGCTCTTTCAGGGGGACGTTAGTGTCGGGTCTCTCGGAGCCCCATGGCTGAGCTGGGGGCCGGGGTCTTTTCTCCCAGCCGCCCCTAGACAGGGCAGGGGAGGGACCCTCCAGGGACCCCCAGCTCCTGCCCGGCTCCTTCCAGGGCTCGGAAGCCGGCGGGTTCGGTTGTTTTCTGCTGAAGGAAGGAGCGGGGGAGACACGTGGGGGGGACACGTTTCACCTTGCCCCACCCCCCTCGTGCCAGAGTTCACTTTGCACCAGCACGTGCCAGGCTAGGGGTCAGCAGCACGGGTGGAGGTCAGAGGTCAGCGGGCCCGTGCGAGCCAGCAGGGTGGGGGTGTCAGCGCTCCCTGGTGGAGGGAGGGGATGGGAGATGCTGGGGGGTGTCCCTGTGCGTGTGTGCGCAGCACACGCGTGTTCCTTGGGGTACGGTGCACACGGCCCTGGTTCCTGTGCACACGTGACACGGGGACCCGCTGTGCAGGGCGAGTTTGAGGGCCAGTGTCTCAGTGCGTGCAGGGGGGGGCTCACAAGTGCACTGACCCCCCAGCTCAGGGCTCCCCTCAAACACAGCGACTCCCCCCTGCTCACCAGACCAAGATGCAGAAATGAACCGTCAGGGTCACGCCCACGTCCACACCCGGCCACACTCTGACACGCGGCCCCACGGCCGACACCTTCACACCCTGCTCGAGCCCCAGCCAGGGGGCACCGGCCCCAGCCCCAGGGCAGGGACTGGCTGGCGCAGGGGGGCGGGGAATGGGGCAGGGGCCTGTTCCCTTTGGGGGGCACCAGCCCCGATCTGGCCCCAGGGCAGGGACTGGCTGGCTCAGGGGGGCAGGGAATGGGGGGCAGGGGCCTGTTCCCTTTGGGGGACACCAGCTCCCACCCGGCCCAAGGGGGGGGGACTGGCTGGCGCAGGGGGGCGGGGAATGGGGCAGGGGCCTGGCCCCTCTAGGGGACACCAGCTCCCACCCGGCCCAAGGGGGGGGACTGGCTGGCGCAGGGGGGCGGGGAATGGGGCAGGGGCCTGGCCCCTCTAGGGGACACCAGCTCCCACCCGGCCCAAGGGGGGGGGACTGGCTGGCGCAGGGGGGCGGGGAATGGGGCAGGGGCCTGGCCCCTCTAGGGGACACCAGCTCCCACCCGGCCCAAGGGGGGGGGGACTGGCTGGCGCAGGGGGGCAGGGAATGGGGGGCAGGGGCCTGTTCCCTTTGGGGGGCACCAGCCCCGATCTGGCCCCAGGGCAGGGACTGGCTGGCGCAGGGGGGCGGGGAATGGGGGGCAGGGGCCTGGCCCCTCTAGGGGACACCAGCTCCCACCCGGCCCAAGGGGGGGGGACTGGCTGGCGCAGGGGGGCAGGGAATGGGGGGCAGGGGCCTGGCCCCTCTAGGGGACACCAGCTCCCACCCGGCCCAAGGGGGGGGACTGGCTGGCGCAGGGGGGCGGGGAATGGGGGGCAGGGGCCTGGCCCCTCTAGGGGACACCAGCTCCCACCCGGCCCAAGGGGGGGGGACTGGCTGGCTCAGGGGGGCGGGGAATGGGGGGCAGGGGCCTGGCCCCTCTAGGGGACACCAGCTCCCACCCGGCCCAAGGGGGGGGACTGGCTGGCGCAGGGGGGCGGGGAATGGGGGGCAGGGGCCTGGCCCCTCTGGGGGACACCAGCTCCCACCCGGCCCAAGGGGGGGGGACTGGCTGGCGCAGGGGGGCAGGGAATGGGGGGCAGGGGCCTGTTCCCGGGGGGGGGCACCAGCCCCGATCTGGCCCCAGGGCAGGGACTGGCTGGCGCAGGGGGGCGGGGAATGGGGGGCAGGGGCCTGGCCCCTCTAGGGGACACCAGCTCCCACCCGGCCCAAGGGGGGGGGACTGGCTGGCGCAGGGGGGCGGGGAATGGGGGGCAGGGGCCTGGCCCCGCGAGGGGACACCAGCTCCCACCCGGCCCCAGCGGGGGGTCTGGCTGGCGCCGGGGGGCGGGGAATGGGGGGCAGGGGCCTGGCCCCTCTAGGGGACACCAGCTCCCACCCGGCCCAAGGGGGGGGGACTGGCTGGCTCAGGGGGGCGGGGAATGGGGGGCAGGGGCCTGGCCCCTCTAGGGGACACCAGCTCCCACCCGGCCCAAGGGGGGGGACTGGCTGGCGCAGGGGGGCGGGGAATGGGGGGCAGGGGCCTGGCCCCTCTGGGGGACACCAGCTCCCACCCGGCCCAAGGGGGGGGGACTGGCTGGCGCAGGGGGGCAGGGAATGGGGGGCAGGGGCCTGGCCCCTCTAGGGGACACCAGCTCCCACCCGGCCCAAGGGGGGGGGGACTGGCTGGCTCAGGGGGGCAGGGAATGGGGGGCAGGGGCCTGTTCCCTTTTGGGGGCACCAGCCCCGATCCGGCCCCACAGCAGGGACTGGCTGGCTCAGAATGGGGCCGGACCCCAACCCCGGGGCCGAGGCTCAGTCCCGGCGCTGGCCCCCTGCCAGATGTGGTCACAGAGAGCTGGGGGGGGGGCAGCGGCCCTCCCTCCCCTCCCTCCAGCCCCATTACCTCAGCCCCTCAGGAATCCCGGCCCCAGAGGAGGTGGAAGGATCCTTGAGAAACATCAGCTGGGGCAGGGAACTGGAGTTAACAGGCCAGAGCCCGGATGCCTGGGTCCTCCCCCGACTCGGGGAGGGGAGTGGGGGCTGCTGGGATAGAGCAGGGGGGCAGGAGCCCCAGGACTCCTGGGTTCTCTGCCCAGCTCAGGGAGGGTGGCTGGTGGTTAGAGCAGTGGGGTGGGGGGACCCCAGGACTCCTGGGTTCTCTGCCCAGGTCAGGGAGGGTGGCTGGTGGTTAGAGCAGGGGGGCAGGAGCCCCAGGACTCCTGGGTTCTCTGCCCAGCTCAGGGAGGGTGGCTGGTGGTTAGAGCAGTGGGGTGGGGGGACCCCAGGACTCCTGGGTTCTCTGCCCAGCTCAGGGAGGGTGGCTGGTGGTTAGAGCAGGGGGGCAGGAGCCCCAGGACTCCTGGGTTCTCTGCCCAGCTCAGGGAGGGTGGCTGGTGGTTAGAGCAGTGGGGTGGGGGGACCCCAGGACTCCTGGGTTCTCTGCCCAGGTCAGGGAGGGTGGCTGGTGGTTAGAGCAGGGGGGCAGGAGCCCCAGGACTCCTGGGTTCTCTGCCCAGCTCAGGGAGGGTGGCTGGTGGTTAGAGCAGTGGGGTGGGGGGACCCCAGGACTCCTGGGTTCTCTGCCCAGCTCAGGGAGGGTGGCTGGTGGTTAGAGCAGTGGGGTGGGGGGACCCCAGGACTCCTGGGTTCTCTGCCCAGCTCAGGGAGGGAGGCTGGTGGTTAGAGCAGTGGGGTGGGGGGACCCCAGGACTCCTGGGTTCTCTCTCAGGCTGTGGGGAGCCAGAGGCAGGACCTGTGAAGCCGCCGCCCGGTCTCACTGGGGAAGTGAGAAACCCGGCAGGGTGGGGCCGGCCCCAGCCCCTCGTGTGGTTTGGGCTCCTCCCAGGAAGCCTCACCCACCCGGGCCCAGGGGGTGAATACGGCTCCCACCCTCTGCTGCCGAGAGCCGAGCCGGGGGGGGAAGGGGGGGAGCCAGGACTCCTGGGTTCTCTTTCCAGGGGGCTCTGGGAGGGGAGTGGGGGGTCCCTGTGCCTCAGTTTCCCAGCATGGGGCTCTGGCTCAGTGATCCTACCCAGCTCCCCCCCCCTTCGCTCCCAGGGCAGAGGAATTCGGCTCAGAGCTGAGTCATGGTGGCTCCCTGTAAACACGGCCCCAGGCTGGAGCCGCTTCCTTCTAGGGCAGAGATTCTAGCCCCCGCCAGCGCCCTGCTCCCTCCCCGTGCCAGAAATAGAACCCAGGCATCCGGGCTCCCAGCCCCCACTCCCCTCCCCGAGCCGGGAGAGAACCCAGGAGTCCTGGCTCCCAGACCCCCCTTCCTCCCCGAGCCGGGAGAGAACCCAGGAGTCCGGGCTCCCAGCCCCCCCTCCCCTCCCCGAGCCGGGAGAGAACCCAGGAGTCCTGGCTCCCAGACCCCCCTTCCTCCCCGAGCCGGGAGAGAACCCAGGCATCCGGGCTCCCAGCCCCCACTCCCCTCCCCGAGCCGGGAGAGAACCCAGGAGTCCTGGCTCCCAGACCCCCCTTCCTCCCAGAGCCGGGAGAGAACCCAGGAGTCCGGGCTCCCAGACCCCCCCTCCCCTCCCCTCCCCGAGCCGGGGCAGAACCCAGGCGTCCGGCTGCTTACGCAGGCTCCCTACAGCTGAGCGCCCTCTAGTGTCCGAACTGGGGCTGGGACTTGAGCGGGCCCTGCCCATGGGGGGGGGGGGGGGAGGGGAGCCGCTGTGGTCTCTGGCTCCCCCTGCTGGTCAGACACAGACATGCAGGGATCTCGAAGCGGGGGCGGGGCGAGGAGCAGAGCTGCAGGACACCTGGGTTCCCTTCCTGGCCCTGCCTCAGTTTCCCTGGCTGGGAAAGGGGAACGATGATCTGTCAGAGTGAGCTCCTTGGGGGCAGGAACCGCCCAGGGGGGCCCAAACCTCAGTTGGGGGGGGGGGGCAGGCTCCGCACGGGGGGGCGAGCTGGGATCGTTACCAGTAGTTGATAATTAATGACTCTTTTATTATCCCAGGAACAGCGGGACAGCAGCTCCCTTGTGGGATGGGGGCCCTGCAGCCCCCCAGCCCAGTCCTGGGGTCACCCCGGCAGCCCCCCGGCAGCGGCCAGGCGGGCCTGGTAGCGCCGGCGCAGCTCCTCCATCTTCGCGGCTGGAACAGAAACAATTCACGTCAGTTCAGCAGCTGCCCCCCAGCCCCGCCCGGACGCCTGGGTTCTCTGCCTGCTCTGGGGCAACTTACGCAGCGTCGCTGGGGGGCCGGTGCCTTCGTCGCCGTGTCTCCGCTCCGCCGTCTGCACCACCTGCTCCGAGGTGTCGCTCAGCTGGGCCAGCGCCTGCAGCCCCTGGGGGAGGCTCTGGGGGTGAGACCCTGGCCCCATGGACCCTCCCCTTCCACCCACCTGGAGGGGGACCCATAGAGACCACGCCCCTTCTCCTGTAGCTCCGCCCCTCCCCATATTGCTCGGTCAAAGGGCCCCGCCCCTAGGGGCGTGGCTAGCGCCTCCCCAGCCCCCTCAGTACCTGGGTGCAGAGGGTGAGGGCCTGGTGCAGCTGCTGGGCCAGGGGCCCACAGGGGCTGAGCTGTGGGGGGGCCGCGGCCGCAGTGTTCCCGCAGCTCCGTCTCGTACACCTGCCCGAAGGCCCCCATCAGCTGGTGCGAGTCGCAGGCCGCCAGCGCCAGGGTCTGCAAGGCCAGGCCAGGGTCCAGGGGCTCCGCGCCCCCCCGCAGGGAGGAGCCCTGTGGGGAACGGGGGTCAGTCCGGGTGCCCCACAGGGCTCCCTTGGCCAGCAGAGAACCCAGGAGTCCTGGCTCCCAGCCCCGCCTCCCCTCCGGGAGCCGGGGAGAGAACCCAGGAGTCCTGGCTCCCAGCCCCCCTCCCCTCCGGGAGCTGGGGAGAGAACCCAGGAGTCCTGGCTCCCAGCCCCCCACTCCCCTCCTAGAACTGGGGAGAGAACCCAGGAGTCCTGGCTCCCAGCCCCGCTCCCCTCCCAGAGCCAGGGAGAGAACCCAGGAGTCCTGGCTCCCAGCCCCCCTGCTCCAACCACCAGCCCCCCGTCCCCTCCCAGAGCCGGGGAGAGAACCCAGGAGTCCTGGCTCCCAGCCCCGCCTCCCCTCCGGGAGCCGGGGAGAGAACCCAGGAGTCCTGGCTCCCAGCCCCGCTCCCCTCCCGGAGCCGGGGAGAGAACCCAGGAGTCCTGGCTCCCAGCCTCCCTCCCCTCCCGGAGCTGGGGAGAGAACCCAGGAGTCCTGGCTCCCAGCCCCTGCGCTTCAACCCACCAGCCCCCCTCCGCTGACGGAGCCGGGGAGAGAACCCAGGCGTCCTGGTTCTGAGTCCCTACCCAGAGTGCACAGGGATCTCACTCTGTTCCCGGATGTACGGTTCCCCCAGAAGTCTCGGCTCCCCCCCCAGCGAGCCCACCTCTGCGCTCAGCCGCTCCAGTGTGGCGTTCGCCTCCTCCAGGGTCCTGGAGAGCTCAGCCAGCGTCTTCCCACTGGATCTCCCTGACAGCCGGCTCCTTCGGAGAAACGGGGGGTGGTTACAGCACGCAGCAGGGAGCCCGGACGCCTGGGTTCTCTGCCCAGCTCAGGGACGGGAGCGGGGGCTGGTGCGTTAGAGCAGGGGGCGCTGGGAGCCAGGACTCCTGGGTTCTCTCTCTGGCTCTGGGAGGGGAGTGGGGGCTGGGAGCCAGGACTCCTGGGTTCTCTCTCTGGCTCTGGGAGGGGAGTGGGGGCTGGGAGCCAGGACTCCTGGGTTCTCTCTCTGGCTCTGGGAGGGGAGTGGGGGCTGGGAGCCAGGACTCCTGGGTTCTCTCTCTGGCTCTGGGAGGGGAGTGGGGGCTGGGAGCCAGGACTCCTGGGTTCTCTCTCTGGCTCTGGGAGGGGAGTGGGGGCTGGGAGCCAGGACTCCTGGGTTCTCTCTCTGGCTCTGGGAGGGGAGTGGGGGCTGGGAGCCAGGACTCCTGGGTTCTCTCCCCAGCTCTGGGAGAGGAACTGGCAGAGTTAGCAGAGAGGAAATCTCCATGGAGCAGGATGGGGGCAGGGCCCAGCCTTGGCTGGGGAGGGTGGTCGGTGGAGGGGACAAACCTCGTGTGGGGGGCTGGCTCCTCCAGCAGCAGGGGCTTGATGTCGGCGGTGCAGGGGGGCAGGCTGGGGGCCAGCAAGGCCGGCAAGCTGGGGCTGGAGAAGACCTCGCGCAGGAACTCCTCATTCCTCCTCGCCGCCCCCCGGAGCGACTCCTCCCTGCTGCAGGGACAGGCAGGGTCAGCCAGGACTCCTGGGTTCCCTCCCTGGCTCGGGCGGGGGGGCTGGGAGCCAGGACTCCTGGGTTCCCTCCCTGGCTCGGGCTGGGGGGCTGGGAGCCAGGACTCCTGGGTTCCCTCCCTGGCTCGGGCTGGGGGGCTGGGAGCCAGGACTCCTGGGTTCCCTCCCTGGCTCGGGCTGGGGGGCTGGGAGCCAGGACTCCTGGGTTCCCTCCCTGGCTCGGGCGGGGGGGCTGGGAGCCAGGACTCCTGGGTTCCCTCCCTGGCTCGGGCTGGGGGGCTGGGAGCCAGGACTCCTGGGTTCCCTCCCTGGCTCGGGCGGGGGGGCTGGGAGCCAGGACTCCTGGGTTCCCTCCCTGGCTCGGGGCGGGGGGCTGGGAGCCAGGACTCCTGGGTTCCCTCCCTGGCTCGGGCTGGGGGGCTGGGAGCCAGGACTCCTGGGTTCTCTCCCGGCTCTGGGAGGGGAGTGGGAGCTGGTGGGTCAGAGAAGGGGGGGCTGGGAACCCGAACGCCTGGGTTCTCTCCTGGCTGTGGGAGGAGAGGGGGGGCTTGTAGGCTGGAGCACCCCCTAGTGCCCCCCCGCAGCACAGCACCCCCTAGCGCCCAGCACTGCCTGCCAGAGGAGAGCCCCCCGCAGACACCCCCCAGAGCTTGCAGCGCGCAGGCCCCCTGGACCTGGAGGTGGTCGAGTCCCCAGAGTCCGTCCCAGTGATGGCGTCCAGGTACCGGATCACATCCAGCAGCTGCTCCATGAACCGGAGCTGCCGCTCGGCACTGGCCTCTCCCTGCAGAGAGATGGTGGTGAGAGCGCCCCCTGCAGCTCGCTGCTACGCCACCCCCCTCCCCTCCCCTCCCAGAGCCAGGAGAGAACCCAGGCGTCCGGGCTCCCAGCCCCCATCCCCTCCCAGAGCCGGGAGAGAACCCAGGCGTCCGGGCTCCCAGCCCCCCTCTCCTCCCAGAGCCGGGAGAGAACCCAGGCGTCCGGGCTCCCAGGCCCCCTCCCCTCCCAGAGCCGGGAGAGAACCCAGGCGTCCGGGCTCCCAGGCCCCCTCCCCTCTCAGAGCCGGGAGAGAACCCAGGCGTCCGGGCTCCCAGCCCCCCTCCCCTCCCAGAGCCGGGAGAGAACCCAGGCGTCCTGGCTCCCAGCCCCCCTCCCCTCCCAGAGCCGGGAGAGAACCCAGGAGTCCTGGCTCCCAGCCCCCCTCCCCTCCCAGAGCCGGGAGAGAACCCAGGCGTCCGGGCTCCCAGCCTCCCTCCCCTCCCAGAGCCGGGAGAGAACCCAGGCGTCCGGGCTCCCAGCCTCCCTCCCCTCCCAGAGCCGGGAGAGAACCCAGGCGTCCGGGCTATCCTAGACTCCAACACCTTAATGAGATCGAGCTCGTCGGATCGACACAGCAGCAGGTCGGAGCCCAGTTTGGCCATTTCTGTCAGGAGAGAACAGAGCCAGTGAAACCCTCACGCTGGGACGGGCCTGCCCCGCCCCTGGGCTGGGGCCTGGTGGTAAAATCCAGAGCAGGGGGCTGGGAGCCAGGACTCCTCGGTTCTCCCCCCAGCTCTGGGAGGGGAGGGGGGGCTGGTGGGTTAGAGCTGGGGGGCGGGGCTGGGAGCCAGGACTCCTGGGTTCTCCCCCCAGCTCTGGGAGGGGAGTGGGGGCTGGGGGGGTTCGAGGGGGGCTGGGAGCCAGGACTCCTGGGTTCTCCCCCCAGCTCTGGGAGGGGAGTGGGGGCTGGGGGGTTACAGGGGGGCTGGGAGCCAGGACTCCTGGGTTCTCTCCCCAGCTCTGGGAGGGGAGTGGGGGCTGGTTGGTTAGAGCTGGGGGGCGGGGCTGGGAGCCAGGACTCCTGGGTTCTCCCCCCAGCTCTGGGAGGGGAGTGGGGGCTGGGGGGTTACAGGGGGGCTGGGAGCCAGGACTCCTGGGTTCTCTCCCCAGCTCTGGGAGGGGAGGGGGGACGGGGGGGTTAGAGGGGGGCTGGGAGCCAGGACTCCTGGGTTCTCCCCCCAGCTCTGGGAGGGGAGGGGGGGCTGGTGGGTTAGAGCTGGGGGGCGGGGCTGGGAGCCAGGACTCCTGGGTTCTCCCCCCAGCTCTGGGAGGGGAGGGGGGGCTGGGGGGTTACAGGGGGGCTGGGAGCCAGGACTCCTGGGTTCTCCCCCCAGCTCTGGGAGGGGAGGGGGGGCGGGGGGTTAGAGCAGGGGGCGGCGCTGGGAGCCAGGACGCCGGGGTTCTTTCCCGGCTTTGGGAGGGGACGGGGGGCTCTGGGGGCTGGGAGGGGGGTCAGCCCTCATACATGGGCAGCTCTGGGTTGAGCTGGACACACCTTGAGTTTTCTCCTCCGTCTGCGAGTCCGTGAGGGTGGCGAATCGCTCCCGGAGGGGGGGGTCGCTCTGGGGGCCAGGGGGAGAAAGCGTCACCGCAGGAGCCAGGCTGACGTGCCCAGCCCAGCTCTGGGCAATTCACCCCCCGCTTCGCCCTGGGGAGCTAAGGGGGGTCCCGGGGGGCGCTGGGGGGTGCGAGGGAGGTCCCAGGGGGGCACTGGGGGTGTCCCAGGTACTGGGAGGGAGGTCTGGGGGGGCTCTAGGAGAATCCCGGGGGCACTAAGGGGATCCTGGGGGGGCGCTGGGGGGGTCCCAGGTACCGGGAGCTGGGGGGTCTGGGGGCACTAGCGGGAGTCCCGGGGGGCGCTAGGGGAGGCGCTAAGGGGGGTCTCGGGGGGGGCCCGGGGGGCAATAGGGGGGTCCCGGAGGGGCGCTGGGGGGTCTCGGGGGGTCTGGTACCAGGCACTAGGGGGGCACTAGGGGGGGTCCCGGGGGGCACTAAGGGGGGGTCCCGGGTACGGGGCGCTGGGGGAGGCGCTAAGGGGGGTCGTCGGGGGGCACTAGGGGGCGTCCCGGGTACGGGGCGCGGGGGGGGGTCTGGGGGAGGCGCTAAGGGGGGTCTCGGGGGTTCCGGTACCGGGCACTAGGGTGGCACTAGGGGGGTCCCAGGGGGCGCTGGGGGGGCGCTAGGGGGAGTCCCTGGGGGGGCACTAGGGGGGTCCCGGGTACGGGGCGCTGGGGGGGGTCGGGGGGCACTAGGGGGAGTCCCGGGGGGGCACTAGGGGAGGCGCTAAGGGGGGTCTCGGGGGGGGCCCAGGGGGCACTAGGGGGGGTCCCGGGTACGGGGCGCTGGGGGGGTCTGGGGGGGCGCTGGGGAGGAGCTAAGGGGGGTCTCGGGGGGTCCGGTACCGGGCGCAGAGCCAGGCCAGCAGCTCCAGGCGCTGGGGGGGTCGGGGGGGCACTAGGGGGGGTCCCGGGGGGGCGCGGGGCGGGTCGGGGGGGGACTCGGGGGGGTCACGGGTACGGGGCGCTGGGGGGGCGCGGGGGGGGGCGCTAAGGGGGGTCTTGGGGGGGGCCCGGGGGGCACTAGGGGGGGTCCCGGGTACGGGGCGCTGGGGGAGGCGCTGAGGGGGGTCTCGGGGGGGGCCCGGGGGCACTGGGGGGGGTCCCAGGAACGGGGCGCTGGGGGGGTCTGGGGGAGGCGCTGGGGGAGGCGCTAAGGGGGGTCTCGGGGGGGCACTAGGGGGGGTCCCGGGGGGGCGCTGGGGGGGGTGGGGGGGGCACTAGGGGGGGTCCCGGGGGGGCGCTGGGGGGGTCCCGGGGGGGCACTAGGGGGGTCCCGGGTACGGGGCCCGGGGCGCTGGGGGAGGCGCTAAGGGGGGTCTCGGGGGGGGGGCCCGGGGGCGCGGGGGGAGGCGCTGAGGGGGGTCTCGGGGGGGGCCCGGGGGCACTGGGGGGGGTCCCAGGTACGGGGCGCTGGGGGGGTCTGGGGGAGGCGCTGGGGGAGGCGCTAAGGGGGGTCTCGGGGGGGCACTAGGGGGGGTCCCGGGGGGGCGCTGGGGGGGTCGGGGGGGCACTAGGGGGGGTCCCGGGGGGGCGCGGGGGGGTCCCGGGGGGGCACTAGGGGGGTCCCGGGTACGGGGCCCGGGGCGCTGGGGGAGGCGCTAAGGGGGGTCTCGGGGGGGGGCCCGGGGGCGCTGGGGGAGGCGCTGAGGGGGGTCTCGGGGGGGTCCGGTACCGGGCGCAGAGCCAGGCCAGCAGCTCCAGGCGCTGGGCCGAGGGGGCGCAGAGGAGCCCCAGGGCCGCCCCAGGCTCGGCCAGGAAAACTCCGTCCAGCAGGGGGCAGCGCAGCTCCTGGGGGGACACAGGGGGTCAGATGGCTCCCCCCCACCACGGCACAATGGTTCCGCCCGCCTGGCCCCCCCGTGTGATCCTCCCGCCCAGCACCCCCCTACCCCCACTAGGTGCGATGGTCCCGCCCGACAACCCTCCTCGGCACAATGGACTCACCCAGGTGCGATGGTCCCACCCGGCGCCCCCCTCCCCCCGGAGGTTTGATGGTTCCGCCCGGCGCCCCCTTCCCCCTCCGGGTGCGATGGTCCCGCTCGGTACCTTCAGTTGCTCATACACCGAGGCTGCCGCGAGCGCTGCCATCTTTCCTGCAGCCCGCGTAGCGCTGAGCCCCGCTCCAATTGGCCAGCGCAGCTGCCACTCACACTGACCTGCAGCGGTCATTGGCTGATGGCGTCACGAAAGCCACGCCCCTTTCCTATCCCGCTCCACTGTGCAGAGAGGGGCGGGGCCGGGTGACGATTATCGGGGCGGGGTGAAGGGCCGGGGCTGGGTTAAGGTTGGGGGCGGGGCCGGGTTAAGGTTATCATCGCGGGGTAAGGGGGCGGGGCCGGGTTAAGGTTAGCAGGGCCGGGTTAAGGTTATCGGCGCGGGGTAAGGGGGCGGGGCCAGGTTCAGGTTATCGGTGCAGGTTAAGGGGGCGGGGCCGGGTTAAGGTTACCGGTGTGGGGTAAGGGGGCGGGGCCAGGTGAAGGGTAGCAGGGCGGGATGAAGAGGCGGGCCGGGTTAAGGTTATCAGGGCCGGGTTAAGGTTATCGGCGCGGGGTAAGGGGGCGGGGCCGGGTTAAGGTTATCGGCGCAGGTTAAGGGGGCGGGGCCGGGTTAAGGTTATCGGCGCGGGGTAAGGGGGCGGGGCCGGGTGAAGGTTAGGGGTGGTGTTATTAGCAGGGCGCAGAGTCCGCAGCATGGGGGGGGGGCTGTGCCAGGCAGCTCTTGCCGTTAGCCCCTCCCCCCTCTGGCCGGGGGGGCCGGTCCATGGGCTCAGAGGAAGCAGCGTTTCCTCTGCTCACAAAGGCAGGAAGCCGGAGGCGCTGCAGGAGGGGGGCACTGGGGGGGGCCTGTGGCTCTTCCAGGCTGGATGGGAAGTCAGGGGAGATTTGGCCAGGGGAGAGCGCCCCCCGCCGAGGCCCCCAGTGCCCAGCCCTGCCCGCCAGAGGAGAGCTCCCCCTGCCCCCCCGCCGAGCCCCCAGCCGGTGCCCCCCAGCACCCAGCCCTGCCCGCCAGAGGAGAGCTCCCCCTGCCCCCCCGCCGAGCCCCCAGCCGGTGCCCCCCAGCTCCCAGCCCTGCCCGCCAGAGGAGAGCTCCCCCTGCCCCCCCGCTGAGCCCCCAGCCGGTGCCCCCCAGCACCCAGCCCTGCCTGCCAGGAGAGAGTGCCCCCCACCCCGCCAACGAGCACCCCCTGCCAAACACCTGGCCCCGCGCCCCCCGCCGAGTCCTCCGCCCGGTGCCCCCCAGCACCCAGCCCTGACTCCAGAGGAGAGCTCCCCCTGCCCCCCCGCCGAGCCCCCCAGCCGGTGCCCCCCAGCACCCAGCCCTGCCTGCCAGGAGAGAGTGCCCCCCACCCGCCAACGAGCACCCCCTGCCAAACACCTGGCCCAGCGCCCCCCCGCCGAGTCCTCCGCCCGGTGCCCCCCAGCGCCCAGCCCTGCCCGCCAGGGGAGAGCTCCCCCTGCCCCCCCGCCGAGCCCCCCCGCCGGTGCCCCCCAGCACCCAGACCTGCCTGCCAGGAGAGAGTGCCCCCCACCCTGCCGACGAGCACCCCCTGCCAAACACCTGGCCCAGCGCCCCCCGCCGAGTCCTCCGCCCGGTGCCCCCCAGCGCCCTGCCCTGACTCCAGGGGAGAGCTCCCCCTGCCCCCCCGCCGAGCCCCCCAGCCGGTGCCCCCCAGCACCCAGCCCTGCCTGCCAGGAGAGAGTGCCCCCCACCCTGCCGACGAGCACCCCCTGCCAAACACCTGGCCCAGCGCCCCCCGCCGAGCCCTCCGCCCGGTGCCCCCCAGCGCCCAGCCCTGCCCACCAGGGGAGAGCTCCCCCTGCCCCCCCGCCGAGCCCCCCAGCCGGTGCCCCCCAGCACCCAGCCCTGCCTGCCAGGAGAGATTGCCCCCCACCCCACCAACGAGCACCCCCTGCCAAACACCTGGCCCAGCGCCCCCCGCCGAGCCCTCCGCCCGGTGCCCCCCAGCGCCCAGCCCTGACTCCAGGGGAGAGCTCCCCCTGCCCCCCCACCCAGCCCCCCAGCCGGTGCCCCCCAGCACCCAGCCCTGCCTGCCAGGAGAGAGTGCTCCCCACCCTGCCGACGAGCACCCCCTGCCAAACACCTGGCCCAGCGCCCCCTGCCGAGCCCTCCGCCCGGTGCCCCCCAGCGCCCAGCCCTGACTCCAGGGCAAATCTCACAGTTCTGCTCCCCCAGCTCCGGACGCAGCTGGCTGCGCAGGGGAAGGGCGGTGCTGGGAAGGGAAGCTGCAGGATGGATGGGGATGGGGGGCTGCTCAGGGAAGGGGGAAAAGGCCTGATACAGGTTCCCTCCCCCGGGGCAGGCTCCAGGGACTGATCCCCAGCTTGATCCCCACCCACAGCCAAGGCCCAGCGAGAAACTGGCCATGGCCTCTGCTAGGGGAAAAGTGAGGTTCTGACCCACCAGCCCCACTCTGCTCCCGGAGCCAGGAGAGAACCCAGGAGTCCTGGCTCCCAGCCCCCCCCTGCTGTAACCACCAGCCCCCACTCCCCTCCCAGAGCCGGGAGAGAACCCAGGAGTCCTGTGCTGGGGAGAAGAATCCCCTGCTGGAAAACACTGCAGGAAGAGGGGGTTTAAGTCCAGCTTTATTGTCCCTGCTGGTTCCCAGCCCCGCCCCCCCTTCACAGCCCCTGGACACCCCGACAACAGCACGTCTGCTGCACTAGGTGGGGGGAAGTGTTAGAACAGTGAAAAAACAACCCCCCCCCCCAGCCACGGGCCCAAGCATCGGCTAGTGAGGATCAGTGTGACTGTCTGGCACCTGAACACACACACACGCATGGCACATCCCCTCCGGCAGAGACACGCCAGGGTTCCTCTCCTCCAGCAGGGACACGTACGTGGGGACACCCATGGGACAGCTCCTCCAGCAGGGATGGACAGACGGACACCGTTCTTTCCTGGCTCCCAGGTCTCTGCTGCAAACCCACCGCAACACAATCTGGTTTTCAGGCCGGGAACCCTACTGAGAACTGGTTCTAGAGTTGCCAACTAGCCCCAGTTCCAATCCAGTTGTTCAAAACCCACGAGCACATGGCTGGACGTGGTCCAGGTCAGCGTTCAGTCTCGGGGTGACATTCCAGTGTAGGCATTGCGGTGAGGTCTGATGGGGAAGTGTCCTGATTCAACTTCTGGAGCTGCAAGTTCTAGACTCCAGCAGCGTAGCCTAACTGGCTCTAGAACCAAAAGAGACCAGCAAGGCAGGCGACTGGGCTCTGGATCCTTGTTCTAGGGCCCAGGTTCCAGACCTGGCACTGGAGATCACTCGACCCACTTCGAGATCTGCCGGTTCTAGACTCTGGCATGATTATTACTCTCATGGTGGCTCTAGAACCAATGGTCCAAACAAGATGGGCATTCTCTAGCTTTGTTGTATAGCCAGGGAGGTTCCAAACCTGGCCCACATGGCTTTTAAAGGATAATGCTCAAGCAATAAGGTTCTAGATAGGGTGGATCACCAATCCTGGCTACAGGTCCCAGACCTGGCACTGGAGAATCCTGAACATGGTTCTAGGGCTGTAGCTTGTAGGTTCCATCATAGTAGATTGGTAGCTTTAGAACCAAAAGGTCTCAACAAGGCAGGTAAATGTTGGCTCTGGATCCTGGTTCCAGAACTGCTGTTCCAGACCTGGCACTGGCTAATGGGGATTCCTTCACCCACATCTAGAGCTGCAGGATCTAGATTGTGGAATGGTAGCTCAGTGTCTTATAACTCTCACTGTTGCTTTAGAGCAAAAGAAGGCAGTTAATATAGGTCCTCTGTCTTTGTTTTAGAGATGCATATTGCAGACCTGGTTCTGTAGATTCCTTAATCCACTTCTAGAACTGCGGGTTCTAGACTCCACCTTGGTGGTTTCTAACTCTTATTATGGCTCTACAACTACTGGCTCAAACAAGGCAGACAATTGTTGGTTCCACATCCTGGTTCCAGAGCTTCAGGTTCCAGATCTCGCATGTGGTTTTGAAATGGTAGTTCTGGTGCAATCAGATTCTAGGTGCAGCTGATCTCCCCCATTCTAGAGGCCCAGATTGCAGACATGGCATTAGCAGTCAAGATTTCTTAATCTGCCTCTATAGCTGCACGTTCTATGCTCCAGCATGATCGTTTACTGGCTTAATATTCTCCTAATTGAACCTCTAGAACCAAATGTCCAAACAAGATAGTTGATGCAGGTTCCAGGTTCACGTTCTGATGGTTCTGCAATGGCTCTGGGGCACCGCTGAATTCTAGAGGTCCAGGTTCCAGACGTGGCATGGCATTCAAGCTCCCATCTGTAGAGCGAAGAGTTCTAGGCTCCAGCATGACTTCACTGGGTTTTATTTTCCTTGTAGTTCCGGAACCAAAAGTGCAAACAAGGAAGTTAATTGCAGCTTCTGGGTCCCTATTCCAGAGCTGCAGGTTCCAGACCTGGCTCCAGAGCACAGATCCCAGAAAAGGCAGGTCTAGATTCATCCCCGCAGGTTCTAGCGTCCTGCCAAGGCCTAGGTTAGCCACATATCCCCTGGTAACCCCACCGACGCCTAGATTAGCCATGGGGCTCATGGGGGGTGGCAGGGGCTACGTGGGGTAACGCTGGAAGCTGCCACCCTCTTGCTCACATTCGGAGGGTGGCGGTGTGAAGAAGCAGCCTGGGGAGGAGGTGGGTGTCTGGCCGTGGCCGTCGGGGGCTCCGGGGGTCGCTGGCGATCCCTCGGCCAGCCCCAGTTCCCTTTCAAAGTCCAGCAGCTGCCCCATGAAGTTGAAGTTGGGCGAGATGTCGGCCTTCTTGCGCTTGACCAGGTCGTAGGCGTCGTTGAGCGACAGGTTGAGGCGCTGCATGAGGTAGGCCACCGTCACCGTCACCGAGCGGCTCACACCCGCCAGGCAGTGAACAAGGATGCCGCAGTTCTGGGACACGGCCTCGTCTGGGGAGGGGGAGAGACGGGGATGGGGATGGGGAGGGGGGTTACGGGAGCGTCGGCATTGTCGGCACCCTCTCTAGGGTATGGCCGTCGTTAGCAGCCCCTTGAAGTCAGAGAACTGCATAGACGAGCTCCGCTGGGTTCTCCAGTCCCTGGGGGAGGACGGGGGGAAGGGCTGGACCATGGTCAGTGAGATGGAGAGGGGGCTCATGGGGTGGGATGGGAACTCAGGCAGTGGGGAGGAGGAAGGGGGATGGAATGGACCACGGTCACTGGTCCATAGGGAGTCGGGGGACTGAAGATGGGAAGGACATACAGGGACATACGGGGCAGACCAGACCACGGTCAATGAGCCATGGGGGCAGTGGACGGGATGGACCACGGTCTCTGAGGTATGGGGGCAGGGGGAACAAGGAGAGGATGGATGGACAACAGCCAATGCGAGGCAGAGGGGGCTGATGGGATTGCAAGGAACCAAAGTCAATGAGCTGAGGGGGACATGGGGAAGGATTGGGAGGGGGTAGAGAGGGTTTACTGGGGGTGAGGGTACAGATGGGGGGCGCTGTGGGGGCGTCGTGGGGCCAGCAGGGCTCCCGGGCACGGGGGGCAGAGAGGCTGCACTGGGACTGGAGGCACAGGTGGGGGCACCGTGGGGGGCGCCGTGGGGCCGGCAGGGCTCCCGGGCACGGGGGGCAGAGAGGCTGCACTGGGACTGGGGGCACAGGTGGGGGCACCGTGGGGGGCGCCGTGGGGCCGGCAGGGCTCCCGGGCACGGGGGGCAGAGAGGCTGCACTGGGACTGGGGGCACAGGTGGGGGCACCGTGGGGGGCGCCGTGGGGCCGGCAGGGCTCCCGGGCACGGGGGGCAGAGAGGCTGCACTGGGACTGGGGGCACAGGTGGGGGCGCCGTGGGGCACCGGCACTCACCGATGAAGGCGATGGCCTCCGGGAAGAAGCGGGCCAGGTTCTGGCTCCAGTGGTCCGAGATGGGGATCTGCTTGTAGCGGAAGCCGCCCTGCTCCTCAAAGAGGTTGGGCAGGTTGGGGGTGACGTTGAGGATGTAGCGGATGCCGAGCCGGGCCAGCGTCTCCATGTTGGCCGAGTCTCGGGCGCTGCCCAGGTAGAGGTGAGGCAGGATCTGCACCGGGTAGGACGGGGGGCTGGCTGCCTCCGAGTCCCCCCCCCCGCCGCTCAGGGGTCCCGAGTCCCCGTCCGAGCCCAGGCTCAGCCCCCCCAGCCCCACCACCGGGGTCCCTGTAGGAGCGGGGGAGCTGCTGGCGCCGGGCACCTCCGGGCTGGTCTCGCAGTGATCTGGCCACTCGGACTGGAACTTGGAGAAGCCCCCTGCGGGCGGAGCAGGTGTGTTAGTATCAGTGATATTCTAGTGGGCCCTGGGGCAGGGCCGTCACCCCCAGCTCCGCTCAGACCCCCCTCTCCCGCCTGGGATCGCACCGGGGAAACTGAGGCACAGCCAGACCCTCCCCTAGGCCGCTGGGCCTGTGTCTCTGCTCTGCAGTGAGCGGGGGCGGGGGGCAGCGAGGGGCGGGGGCCCGGCCGCGGCACCGACCTTGCAGGTAATACGCCGTGCAGCCTTCCTCCCGCAGCTTGCGCAGGAGCGTGGCCAGCACCGACTCCTGGCCGCAGCGCGGCAGCGTGGCCGTGGCCTCGTCGTACAGCAGGACGGCGCCCGGCGCGGGCGGGAGCAGCGCCCGCACCGACAGCTTCCCCTTGCGCAGCCGCCTCAGCAGCAGCCCCGGCAAGGCCACGCTCAGCGCCCGGGCCACGTGGCAGGAGTCGTAGCGCTCCCGGCTGCGGCAATCCAGGATGTGCAGCCGGGCAGCCGGGGACGCCAGCTCCCCGCAGAGCCACAGGGTGGATTTCCCCAGGGCTTCCATGGGGACAAGCCGGTCCTGTCCCACGGCGCCACGGCTCAGCGTGGACCCGGGCTGGCGAGGCGGCCGCCTGGACTCAGGTCACCGGCTGCCCATCCGCCTCTGGAGGGGCCAGCGGACGCCCCCGTCGCTGTCCCCGTCTGTGCGCGTGGGGGTGAGGCCAGGGCAGATCTCAACCCCTGGAGCGAGGGCAGCTCGGGGTCACGGCTCCAGCCCCTGGCGGCTTCGCAGGGAGGCGTCCCCCGATCCCAGGAGCAGCTTCCTCTCCAGTCGCCGCTGCCTGGCTGGGCTGCAGAGCCTGGGGTGGCCGGAGAAAGGCCTCAGCCCGGGATAGAGCCGGGGCACAGGGGGCATCTGGGTGGTGAGGGAGACGAGGCCCAGCTGCCACTCGGGGCTCCACGCAGACCTGCCAGGGAGAGCGGATGGGAGTCAGCGAGCCGCAGTGGGGGGAGGGAGAGCAGGAGATCCTAGCACCATGCCGGCCCCCTGCATCCTGCCCCAGAGCCGTGACACATCCCCTGGGAGCGCAGGCCGTGGGGCGGGAAGTGTGACTGCTGGCGCCCCTCACTCCCGACCCGCAGCCCCTGCCAGCCCAGCCCTGCCCCCCCAGCCCTGCCGGTGCCCCTCACTCCCGACCCGCAGCCCCTGCCAGCCCAGCCCTGCCCCCCCAGCCCTGCCGGTGCCCCTCACTCCTGACCCGCAGCCCCTGCCCCCCCAGCCCTGCCGGTGCCCCTCACTCCCGACCCACAGCCCCCTGCCCCGGCTCCAGGCTGTAGCTGGCTCCCTGCGCAGAGGATGTGGAGGGCGTGGGGGGAGGGGAGCGGCTCAGCTGGCGTCCATGGGCCAGGCCCGGTGAAGGGCCCAGCCGAGGGTCTGGCCAGCTGCCAAGCGCTGATGTCAGCGTTAATTTGGCACCGGTATGAATAATTGATACTAACAGGAACCACAGACGTCCTCCGCCAGAGCATCCCCCTGGGACCCTGCCTGGGCTGGGGGGTCAGGATGCCTGGGTTCTCTCCCAGCTCTGCGAGGGTAGTGGGGCCTGGGGGTTTAGAATGTGGGGGGAGGGCTGGGGGTCAGGACACCTGGGTTCTATCCCCAGCTCTGCCCCCATGCTGCTGTGTGACCTTGGATAAGTCGCCTCCCATCTGTGCCTCAGTTTCCCCTATCACTTCTTTGTCTGTCCATGGCAGCGTGCCCTGGTGGGCAGAGCCCGGGACTCAGGACTCCTGGCTCGTATTCCCTGCTTTGCCACTGCCCTCCGGGGTGAACGTGTGCAATTCACAACACCGCTCTGTGCCTCGGTTCCCCCACCGGGCAGGATGCCGCCGAGCCCCTTGATCCAGCGCTCCAGGAGCGGCTGCTGAAATGCGCTGGACAGGAGCAAGTCGCCGTGCGGGGTCCCAGGGGACGACGGTTCTAGTGCGCAAACGGGGTAGCGCACAGGCCCAGGAAGAGGGGCTGAGTGGGCAGGACGGTTCTACCTCTGTGCTCTGCCAGCACCTGTGGCCTCACCTGCGCTGGCTCCTGCTCAGCAGTGCCCTGTGAGGTGGGGGCAAGCAATGCTCACTGCAGGTGGGAAAACTGAGGCACAGAGCAGGAAAGCAATTTGCTCACCTCTGCTCTAGTCCTGAATCTGTCATCAGGAGTCCTGGCTCCCAGCCCCTCCTGTTCTAACCACCAACCCCCTCCCAGAGCCGGGGAGAGAACCCAGGAGTCCTGGCTCCCAGCCCCTCCTGTTCTAACCACCAGCCCCCTCCCAGAGCCAGGGAGAGAACCCAGGAGTCCTGGCTCCCAGCCCCTCCTGTTCTAACCACCAGCCCCCTCCCAGAGCCGGGGAGAGAACCCAGGAGTCCTGGCTCCCAGCCCCTCCTGTTCTAACCACCAGCCCCCTCCCAGAGCCGGGGAGAGAACCCAGGAGTCCTGGCTCCCAGCCCCTCCTGGTCTAACCAGCACCCCCCACTGCCCTCCCAGAGCCGGGGAGAGAACCCAGGAGTCCTGGCTCCCAGCCCCTCCTGTTCTAACCACCAGCCCCCTCCCAGAGCCGGGGAGAGAACCCAGGAGTCCGGGCTCCCAGCCCCTCCTGTTCTAACCACCAACCCCCTCCCAGAGCCGGGGAGAGAACCCAGGAGTCCTGGCTCCCAGCCCCTCCTGTTCTAACCACCAGCCCCCTCCCAGAGCCAGTGAGAGAACCCAGGAGTCCTGGCTCCCAGCCCCTCCTGGTCTAACCACCAGCCCCCACTGCCCTCCCAGAGCCGGGGAGAGAACCCAGGAGTCCTGGCTCCCAGCCCCTCCTGTTCTAACCACCAGCCCCCACTGCCCTCCCAGAGCCGGGGAGAGAACCCAGGAGTCCTGGCTCCCAGCCCCTCCTGTTCTAACCACCAGCCCCCTCCCAGAGCCAGGGAGAGAACCCAGGAGTCCTGACTCCCAGCCCCTCCTGTTCTAACCAGCACCCCCCACTGCCCTCCCAGAGCCGGGAGAGAACCCAGGAGTCCTGGCTCCCAGCCCCTCCTGGTCTAACCAGCACCCCCCACTGCCCTCCCAGAGCCGGGGAGAGAACCCAGGAGTCCTGGCTCCCAGCCCCTCCTGTTCTAACCACCAGCCCCCTCCCAGAGCCGGGGAGAGAACCCAGGAGTCCTGGCTCCCAGCCCCTCCTGGTCTAACCACCAGCCCCCACTGCCCTCCCAGAGCCGGGGAGAGAACCCAGGAGTCCTGGCTCCCAGCCCCTCCTGTTCTAACCAGCACCCCCCACTCCCCTCCCAGAGCCGGGGAGAGAACCCAGGAGTCCTGGCTCCCAGCCCCGCCTGCTCTAACCCACCAGCCCCCTCCCAGAGCCGGGGAGAGAACCCAGGAGTCCTGGCTCCCAGCCCCTCCTGTTCTAACCACCAGCCCCCTCCCAGAGCCAGGGAGAGAACCCAGGAGTCCTGGCTCCCAGCCCCCCCTGCTCTAACCACCAGCCCCCACTGCCCTCCCAGAGCCGGAGCCGGAGAGAACCCAGGCGTCCGGGCTCACTCACCACAATGACCCCAGCCCCTGTCCGTCTGGATCCTGCTCCGCTCCGCTCCGCTCCCCCTGGCCGCTGCCCGCCGCCCACAGTCCGCGGAGCCCCTGGGCCCCGCCCGAGGCCCCGCCAGGCTCCCGGCGCTGGGGCTGCGGCGGGCGGTGCGCAGGGCCCGCCCGGCTCCACGTGCGGGCTGTGTACAGCCCGGGGCCACGCCCAGCCCGGCCCGGATTGGTGGGGAAGAGCCTGAGTGGGCGGGGCGTGACAACCTGAGGGGCTGGGAGCCAGGACTCCTGGGTTCTCTCCCCGGCTCTGGGAGGGGAGTGGGGGCTGGTGGGTCAGAGCCGGGGGGCTGGGAGCCAGGACTCCTGGGTTCTCTCCCCAGCTCTGGGAGGGGAGTGGGGGCTGGTGGGTCAGAGCCGGGGGGCTGGGAGCCAGGACTCCTGGGTTCTCTCCCTAACTCTGGGAGGGGAGTGGGGGCTGGTGGGTCAGAGAGCAGGCGGGGCTGGGAGCCAGGACTCCTGGGTTCTCTCCCTGACTCTGGGAGGGGAGTGGGGGCTGGTGGGTCAGAGAGCAGGCGGGGCTGGGAGCCAGGACTCCTGGGTTCTCTCCCTGACTCTGGGAGGGGAGTGGGGGCTGGTGGGTCAGAGCAGGCGGGGCTGGGAGCCAGGACTCCTGGGTTCTCTCCCTGGCTCTGGGAGGGGAGTGGGGGCTGGTGGGTCAGAGCAGGCGGGGCTGGGAGCCAGGACTCCTGGGTTCTCTCCCCGGCTCTGGGAGGGGAGTGGGGGCTGGTGGGTCAGAGCGGGGGGGCTGGGAGCCAGGACTCCTGGGTTCTCTCCCTGGCTCGGGGGTGGGGGCGTGTCTGGTGGGGGAGAGGAGGGTGGGGTTCTCCTCCTGCCTGTGGAACAGAGGAAGCGGCAGGACTCCTGGGTCCTTTACCTCTCCATGCCTTTGGAGGCAGGCCAAATCCCATGGCCTCTGTGTGTGACTCAGTTTCCCTGTTGGGTGCTCTGTCAGGCCCGGGCTCGGCGCCCCGCAGGCTGACTCAGAGCACCGGGGCGCGGGGAGACAGGAGCCCAGAATAGTCGAACAATCTCACCCTCCCACAACACAGCTCCTGTCGCCTTGGCAACAAGCAGAACTCCTCCAGCCGAGTGGGAGGGGGCTGGGGGGAGGATCGCTCGCTGGGAGGCTGACCCCTCATCGCCAGGTGTTAATTAATCCCAGCCACAGGGCAGGTAACAAATGCGGAAACTGAGTCACAGGCCTGCAGCCATGTCCCCCTCCCCCAGGAGGGGTGAGTCAGAGGCACGGGACGGCCTGATGCTCACTCCCTGTTCTGGCAACCAAATCAGACCCCTCTCTGCAGCTGAGGGGACCCAGGAGTCCTGGCCGCCAGCCCCGCACCCCCTGCTCTGCCCAGGCCCCGGCTCAGTGCTAGTTAGTCACCCGGAGCGGGCGGATGGTGTCATCTGGGCCCATGACGAGTCCCCAGAGACACGCTGGAACTCAGCGACTCATGGCAAACCCACGCAGCCTGCAGTGCACCCCCAGGACACGCGCTCACATCCGCCCCCCAGCACCCTCACACACAGGGCCCCCTGCTCTGCCCCACCTGACACACAGCCCTCCTGGAGCTGGGAGAGAACCCAGGAGTCCTGGCTCCCAGCCCCCCGCCCCGCTCTACCTCACCAGCCCCCACCCCCCTCCCAGAGCCAGGGAGAGAACCCAGGAGTCCTGGCTCCCAGCCCCCCTGCTCTAACCCACCAGATGCCACCCCCCTCCCGGAGCCAGGGAGAGAACCTAGGAGTCCTGGCTCCCAGCCCCCCTGCTCTAACCCACCAGATGCCACCCCCCTCCCAGAGCCAGGGAGAGAACCCAGGAGTCCTGGCTCCCAGCCCCCCTGCTCTAACCCACCAGATGCCACCCCCCTCCCAGAGCCAGGGAGAGAACCCAGGAGTCCTGGCTCCCAGCCCCCTACCCCACCCTATTAAAGCCATAGCTTTCTCTCCAGCCCTGCCACCCCCCTCCCAGCTCCAGGCTCGCTGCTGAGATAATCTTCAGGGCTGGGGGAGGGGAGACACGCCAGCAGTGGGGGCGGGAGGGAAGGGTGGGCACAGCCCCCTCCCTGCCCACAACATGCTGGCTGGCTGGGAGGGCCACCAGCCCCACAGGGTCCCGCTAGGGAGGGAGCAGGACGAATACGTTTGGCCGCTGAGCCACAGACTTTCTCGCCTCCCGGGGCCATGACTCCTGCAGTGCTGGGGGGCACTGGTCCCCTCTGGGGGGCGCCAGCTCCCATCCGGTCTCAGTGCAGCACTGCCCGGGGCAGGGGGGCAGGGAATGGGACCCGGGGCCTCTCCCCTTGCGCCAGTCCTTAACCACCTGCCTGGGCCAGAGCGGGGCCGAGCTTGGAGATGGGCTACCGGGCTCGATGGGCCTCGCGCCAGCCTGCCCTTCCTGCAGGCACAGCCTGGGCTGCTTCCTGTTTCTCCTGCGGCTCTAAATTTAGAGCGAGAGCAGAGCGGGTCCATGTGCCATCAGCTTCCCATGCAGCCCCGGAGCCGCAGGGCGCGGCAGGAGGAGATGCCTGGGGGCTGAGGCAGCCCCAGAGACGGGGGCCGTGCAGTGACAGGCCAGAGGGCACTGGGCTGAGAAGTGGCACCTCCGCAAGACCAGAGGGGAGGGAGAGGAGGGTCATTGGGGCCTGAGAACGCTCACATAGGGCCCCAATCTCGGCCGGGATCTGGGCGGCACCAGCACCGGGGGTCACGATCTCGGCCGGACTGTGGGTGGCACCAGCACCGGGGGCCCGGATCTCGGCCGGGGTGTGGGCAGCACCGGGGTCCCGGATCTCGGCCGGGGTCTGGGCGGCGCCGGCACCGGGGCCCTCGATCTCGGCCGGGGTCTGGGCGGCGCCGGGGGCCCCGATCACGGCCGGGGTCTGGGTGGCGCCGGCACCGGGGCCCCCGATCTCGGCCGGGGTCTGCGCTGCGCTGGCACCGGGGCCCCCGATCTCGGCCGGGGTCTGCGCTGCGCTGGCACCGGGGGCCCTGACCTCGGCCAGGCTGTGGGCGGCACCGGGGCCCCCGATCTCGGCCGGGGTCTGGGCGGCGCCAGCACCACGCTCACGCCTGCTGCCATAGTGTGCCCTGCTCGGCTGATGGACGCTGGGCCGTAGAGAGCTGGAAATGACGCGGCCCCGAGAGGCCATTATAAATAGACAGCGATCGATACCTCGCAGACCAGGCCTCGTGCAGGAGGAACCCGCTCCCGTTTTCCTGCAGCCTCTGCCCGCCTCAGAGAGCCCTGCCCGGAAGGCCCGAGATCAAGGCCCGACCGAGATCAGGGCCCCGTGGCCCCCCAGGCCCCAACCGAGATCAGGGCCCGTCACCCCGGGCACCCCCCAGACCCCGGCTGAGATCAGGGCCCGTCACCCCGGGCGCCCCCCAGGCCCCGGCTGAGATCAGGCCCCGTCGCCCCGTGGCCCCCCAGGCCCCAACCGAGATCAGGCCCCATCGCCCCAGGCGCCCCCCAGGCCCCGGCTGAGGTCAGGCCCCTTCGCCCCGGGCGCCCCCCAGGCCCCGGCTGAGATCAGGCCCCGTCGCCCCGGGCGCCCCCCAGGCCCCGGCTGAGATCAGGCCCCGTCGCCCCGGGCGCCCCCCAGGCCCCGTCTGAGATCAGGCCCCGTGGCCCCGGGCGCCCCCCAGGCCCCGGCTGAGATCAGGCCCCGTTGCCCCGGGCGCCCCCCAGGCCCCGGCTGAGATCAGGCCCCGTGGCCACGGGCGCCCCCCAGGCCCCGGCTGAGATCAGGCCCCGTCGCCCCGGGCGCCCCCCAGGCCCCGGCTGAGATCAGGCCCCGTCGCCCCGGGCGCCCCCCAGGCCCCGGCTGAGATCAGGCCCTGTCGCCCCGGGCGCCCCCCAGGCCCCGGCTGAGATCAGGCCCAGTGGCCCCGGGCGCCCCCCAGGCCCCGGCTGAGATCAGGCCCCGTCGCCCCGGGCGCCCCCCCGGCCCCGGCTGAGATCAGGCCCCGTCGCCCCGGGGCCCCCCAGGCCCCGGCTGAGATCAGGCCCAGTGGCCCCGGGCGCCCCCCAGGCCCCGGCTGAGATCAGGCCCCTTCGCCCCGGGCGCCCCCCAGGCCCCGGCTGAGATCAGGCCCCTTCGCCCCGGGCGCCCCCCAGGCCCCGGCTGAGATCAGGCCCCGTGGCCCCGGGCGCCCCCCAGGCCCCGGCTGAGATCAGGCCCCGTGGCCCCGGGCGCCCCCCAGGCCCCGGCTGAGATCAGGCCCCGTTGCCCCGGGCGCCCCCCAGGCCCCGGCTGAGATCAGGCCCCGTGGCCACGGGCGCCCCCCAGGCCCCGGCTGAGATCAGGCCCCGTCGCCCTGGGCGCCCCCCAGGCCCCGGCTGAGATCAGGCCCCGTCGCCCCGGGCGCCCCCCAGGCCCCGGCTGAGATCAGGCCCCGACGCCCCGGGCGCCCCCCAGACCCCGGCTGAGATCAGGCCCCGACGCCCCGGGCGCCCCCCAGACCCCGGCTGAGATCAGGCCCCGTCGCCCCGGGAGCCCCCCAGGCCCCGGCTGAGATCAGGCCCCGTCGCCCCGGGCGCCCCCCAGGCCCCGGCTGAGATCAGGCCCCGTCACACAGAGATTAACCTGGCTTTTGCTGCCAGCAGCTGAAATGGGGAAACTGAGGCACACTGCTGTGTGGCTGTGGCTAAGCACCCAGCTGAAACTGGGGAGTAGAATGGGGGAAACCGAGGCACAGCGGAGTGCTAGAGGTGACTGTAAGCACCACTTAGCATCTTTCCTGTCCGTAACCCCTCATTTCTCAAGGAGACCTGTTGCTCTCAGACCTGGGCCTGGTTCTGGGGCAGCCTCTTGGATCCGGCGGATTTGGGGTCGGTCCCGGTGCAGGAACCCAGCTGAGGGATCCACTTGTTCTCTGTGCTGCTCACTCCCCCCCACCCCCGCCGCCTGTGAATGGAAACCATGGCAACAGCAAGCGGGTGAGGATGAACTGAGTCATCTTCCAGAGCCCAGCCTGGTTCGGGGCTGCGGGACTGTTGATTCGGGGGGGGGGGATATTAACAGCCCCCCCAGCCCTGCCGGTGCCCCTCACTCCCGACCCGCAGCCCCTGCTAGCCGAGCCCTGCCCCCCCGCAGCCCTGCCGGTGCCCCTCACTCCTGCCCCTGCTCTCTAGGCCCCTCTCAACCCCTGCAACTCCTCCCCCTGCTCTCTGGGCCCCTCCCCCAACCCCTGCAACTCCTCCCCCTGCTCTCTGGGCCCCTCCCCCAGCCCCTGCAACTCCTCCCCCTGCTCTCTGGGCCCCTCCCCCAACCCCTGCAACTCCTCCCCCTGCTCTCTGGGCCCCTCCCCCATCCCCTGCAACTCCTCCCCCTGCTCTCTGGGCCCCTCCCCCAGCCCCTGCAACTCCTCCCCCTGCTCTCTGGGCCCCTCCCCCAGCCCCTGCAACTCCTCCCCCTGCTCTCTGGGCCCCTCCCCCTGCCCCTGCAACTCCTCCCCCTGCTCTCTGGGCCCCTCCCCCAGCCCCTGCAACTCCTCCCCCTGCTCTCTGGGCCCCTCCCCCTCCTCTCTGGGCCCCAACCCCTGCACCTTTCTAACCCCTCCCCCTGTCTTACAGCCCCAACCCCGCTCCTCTGCTCCGCCTCTCGTCCTGGCTGCTCCTCATGCGATTGGCCAGTGCCGCCTCGCGCCTCGCCTCGAGGTTGGCCAGTTCTCCCTTCCCGCCCAGCGCGGGAGGCGGCGTCGTGTGATTGGCCGCCGCTCAGGCCTCAGGGCCAATCAGAGGAAGGCGCGAAACCGCACGGGGAGCAAGAGAGCCGCCACACTCCGCCTCTTCCAGTTGGCCAGCCTGCCTCTGCCTCTAGCCAATCAGAGGCAGGAAAAGGCACCGCCCTTACGGAGGACCCCAGGGTCGGCTGACATGGCGGGTGCCTGTCCCGAAGTGGACGCGGACGGACGGAAGGGAGAATCCCACAGCTCCCCCGCATTGCGGAGAGCGGGGAGTCCAGTCACCAGCTCCGCCGAGATCGGGCGGCGCGGGTTATTATCAGGCACTTGTGGGTGACACCTACATCCGGACGGGAAGGACCCCGCAACCCGGAAGTGGGGGCCTCCCTGTCGTACAGAGCCGGCTACATCCGGGCACCGGCGCCGCGGGGCCTAGCGGTGACCGGAGCCCCAGGCTGGTTCATGGGGACGGCTCAAGCCGGCGAGGGCTCCTGATTGGGTGAGGGGCACAGGTCACGTGGCCCCAGGGCGGCGGGAGGAAGTGACGCGGTGGGCACGGAAGGGTCAAGGGCCACACGTGATGTCATCAAAGTATGCGGTGACGTCACTGTGTTGTGTCACATGACGCCGTTGTGAGGTGTATGCTGTCATCTCACTGCAGAGTGATGTCACAGAAGGGCGGGACGTCATGCCTCTCGACTGTTGTCATGGTGACAGTGCACAGCTGGTGATGTCATGGCACTGGGGTGATGATGTCTTGCTGGCTGATGTCATCGAGCGAGGTCACCAGCCCACCTGATGTCACACAGGGTCGCGGCAGTGCTGGGTGATGTCATCGAGCGAGGTCACCAGCCCACCTGATGTCACACAGGGTTGCGACAGTGCTGGGTGATGTCATCGAGTGAGGTCACCAGCCCACCTGATGTCACACAGGGTTGCGACAGTGCTGGGTGATGTCATCGAGTGAGGTCACCAGCCCACCTGATGTCACACAGGGTCGTGGCAGTGCTGGGTGATGTCATCGAGTGAGGTCACCAGCCCACCTGATGTCACATAGGGTCGCGGCAGTGCTGGGTGATGTCATCGAGTGAGGTCACCAGCCCACCTGATGTCACACAGGGTCGTGGCAGTGCTGGGTGATGTCATCGAGTGAGGTCACCAGCCCACCTGATGTCACACAGGGTCGTGGCAGTGCTGGGTGATGTCATACCAAACGCGGTCATGGTAGCGGGTGGTGGCGCCGGGGAGTGACTTGCTGGTCTCTCTGCACAGGCAGCGGCGGGCGCCATGGAGCCCGACCGGGCGGCGAGCGACCAGATTGGGCCGGGAGCCATCGAGACCAAGATCCATTTCAAGGTCACCCGGTTCATCATGGAGGCAGGTAAAAGCTTGGGGGCTGCCGTGCTGGGGGAGAGAGGAGGGTGGGGCGGTGTGGGGTACAGGGGCGACCGTGCTGCCGGGGGGGCAGTGCCTACTGGGGGATGGGAGGCCCTGCCAAATGGGCAGAATGGGAGGGACAAGGGGCAGCCGACCAGTGTGGGGCATAGACGAGGTGGCCAGTCAATTGGGGGATGCCTAAGGGGAAGCCGGCACCATATCCCTGAGGGGGAAGGGGGGCCATGCCAGTTGGGGAAGGGGTGGGTGGCATGTCGGTTGGGGGTGGCTCCCCCCTCCCTCACAGTGACACCCCCCTCCCCCCCAGGGGTGAAGCTGGGCCTGCGCTCCATCCCTGTGGCCACGGCCTGCACCATCTACCACAGTTTCTTCATGGCCACGGTGGCCCCAGGGCCCTATGACCCCTACCTGGTGGCCATGGCTGCGCTGTACCTGGCGGGGAAGGTGGAGGAGCAGCACCTACGCACCCGGGACATCATCAACGTCAGCCACCGGTAACCCCAGCCTGGCTCCGGCCCGGGGTCTGCACCCCGCATCCTAGGGGGTAGAGCTGGGGGCCGGGAGCCAGGACTCCTGGGTTCTCTCCCCGGCCCTGGGAGGGGTGGGAGTCTGGTGGCTGGGAGCCAGGATTCCTGGGTTCTCTCCTTGGCTCTGAGAGGGGAGCTGGGTCTGGTGGGTTAGAGCAGGGGGGAGCTGGGAGACAGGACTCCTGGGTTCTTCCCCAGCTCTGGGAGGGGAGTCGCGTCTGCAGGGCTAGAGTAGGAAGGGTGGGGGCCAGGATTCCTGTCTCCCCCGTCCCAGCCCCCGCTAACCTCCCCCTCCCCAGGTACTTACACTCCCAGAGCGACCCCCTGGAACTCGACTCCCATTTCTGGGAGCTGCGGGACAGCATCGTCCAGTGCGAGCTGCTCATGCTGCGGGTGCTCGGCTTCCGCGTCTCCTTCCGGCACCCCCACAAGGTGGGTCCTCAGGACGGGCCTGGGGGCGCAGCGGAGGGACACAGGGGATTTGCCCTGAACCTGCCGCTCTGCCCTGCAAGGAAGGGACTGGCAATGGAGGCTAGGATGCCTGGGTTCTATGGGGAAGGGGGGGCTGGTGGGTTGGAGCTGGGGGCTAGGAGCCAGGACTCCTGGGTCCCCCCTCATCCCATCATCCCCCCATCTCTCCCTGCAGTACCTGCTCCATTACCTGCTCTCCCTGAGGCAGTGGATGAACCGGCACAGCTGGGAGCGAACCCCTGTCTCGGCGGCAGCCTGGGCACTGCTCCGGGACAGCTACCACGGGGGGCTGTGTGTGCGCTACCCCCCTCAGCACGTGGCGGTGGCCGTGCTGTACCTCGCCCTGCACTGCTACGGGGTGGAGGTGCCCGCCCACGCACAGGCCCAGAGACCCTGGTGGCAGGTAAGAGAGGCAGGGACTCAGCCCGCACCTTGGGGCCCTTCTCCTAGGGAAACTGAGGCACAGGGGGAAAGTGGCTGGCTCAGGGTAACAGAGAACCAGTGGCGGAGCCCGGGACAGAACCCAGGCGTCCTGCCTCCCAGTCCCCCCTTCTCTGATGCTCTAAAACAGCTTTGCCCCAGCCAGCCAGTCCCTGCCCTGGGGCCGGGTGGGAGCCTGCGCCCCCCAGAGGGGACAGGCCCCTGCCCCATTCCCCGCCCCCCTGAGCCAGCCAGTCCCTGCCCTGGGCCTGAGTGGAAGCCGGCGCCCCCTAGAGGGGACAGGCCCCTGCCCCATTCCCCGCCCCCCTGAGCCAGCCAGTCCCCGCCCTGGGGCTGGGTGGGAGCCGGCGCCCCCTAGAGGGGACAGGCCCCTGCCCCATTCCCCGCCCCCCTGAGCCAGCCAGTCCCTGCCCTGGGCCTGAGTGGAAGCCGGCTCCCCCTAGAGGGGACAGGCCCCTGCCCCACTGCAGAGCTCCCCAGCGGTTCATAGGATCTCAGGGTTGGAGGGGACCTCAGGAGGTATCTAGTGCAGTGTCTCTCAGACTTTTCTACTGGTGCCCCCGGTCACACAGCAGCCTCTGAGTGCGACCCCCCACCAATAAATTAACAATACTTTTAAATATATTTAACACCATTATAAATGCTGGAGGCAACGCAGGGTTTGAGGTGGAGGCTGACAGCTCACGACCCCCAGTAATAACCTTGCGACCCCCTGAGGGCTCCCGACCCCCAGTTTGAGATCCCCTGAACTAGTCCAATCCCCTGCCCCAAGCAGGCCCAATCCCCAGCTAAATCAGGCTGCGGTCCCTGCGCCGCTGCTCCCCTCGCTTTCCTCCTCTGCAGGTGTTCAGTGAAGATCTCAGCCAGGCTCAGATTGACCAGATCGTATTGGACCTGATCCAGATTTACACCTTGGATGCGGAAATCTCCTAATGGGGTCCGGAGAGCGACCCAATGCTGGGGAGGGGACAGGCCCCATTCCCACCCCCCCAGCCAGCCAGTCCCTGCCCTGGAGCCAGATCGGAGCCGGCGCCCCCCAGAGGGGACAGGCCCCTGCCCCATTCCCCATCCCCCTGAGCCAGCCAGTCTCCACCCTGGGGCCAGATCGGAGCCGGTGCCCCCTCAAGGGGAAAGACCCCAGGCCCCATTCCCAGCCCCCTGAGCCAGCCAGTCCCTGCCCTGGGGCCAGATCGGAGCCGGCGCCCCCAGAGGGGACAGGCCCCAGGCCCCATTCCCCATCCCCCTGAGCCAGCCAGTCCCTGCCCTGGGGCCAGATCGGAGCCGGCGCCCCCAAGAGGGGACAGGCCCCAGGCCCCATTCCCCATCCCCCTGAGCCAGCCAGTCCCTGCCCTGGAGCCAGATCGGAGCCGGTGCCCCCTCGAGGGGAAAGACCCCTGCCCCATTCCCACCCCCCTGAGCCAGCCAGTCCCTGCCCTGGGGCCAGATCGGAGCCGGCGCCCCCAGAGGGGACAGGCCCCTGCCCCATTCCCCATCCCCCTGAGCCAGCCAGTCTCCACCCTGGGGCCAGATCGGAGCCGGTGCCCCCTCAAGGGGAAAGACCCCAGGCCCCATTCCCAGCCCCCTGAGCCAGCCAGTCCCTGCCCTGGGGCCAGATCGGAGCCGGCGCCCCCAGAGGGGACAGGCCCCAGGCCCCATTCCCCATCCCCCTGAGCCAGCCAGTCTCCGCCCTGGGGCCAGATCGGAGCCGGTGCCCCCAGAGGGGACAGGCCCCAGGCCCCATTCCCCACCCCCCTGAGCCAGCCAGTCTCCGCCCTGGGGCCAGATCGGAGCCGGTGCCCCCTAGAGGGGACAGGCCCCTGCCCCATTCCCACCCCCCTAAGCCAGCCAGTCCCTGCCCTGGGGCCAGATCGGAGCCGGTGCCCCCAGAGGGGACAGGCCCCTGCCCCATTCCCACCCCCCTAAGCCAGCCAGTCCCTGCCCTGGGGCCAGATCGGAGCCGGTGCCCCCAGAGGGGACAGGCTCCTGCCCCATTCCCCACCCCCCTAAGCCAGCCAGTCCCTGCCCTGGGGCCAGATCGGAGCTGGCACCCCCGAGGGTAAAGACCCCAGGCCCCATTCCCTGCCCGTTCCCCAGCTGTGGAAGCAGAGTGCTAGTTGCCTTCTGGGTGGCCTGTCCCACGGCCGTTCCCCTCGTTGCCCGTGCTCCTCCCGCGGGCTGGCTGCGCCTCGAGAAGGCCATCGGCCCCGAGCACCGTGCCAGCTCCGAGCCGCCAGGCCGCACACTCCAAAGCGCCACATTCCGCGTGGACCCGGGGCTCCTCTTCGTCCTGCTCCGGCGAGTAAAGCTGGGCCTGGGAACCAGCTGTGACCGGGTGGTTCTTTGGGCTTTGCCCCGGCACCCATTTCGCTTGCTGATGCCTGGGCCCGTGGAACGGTGCTGGGGCGCAACGGGGGCGTCGGTATAATCCCCACAGCCATGAGGCTGGTGGTGGGGGGGCCCCACACGTGTACCCGACTCTGCCTGAGTTTGCGGAGAGCCTGCATCACCCTCGTCTTACGGCTCCCCCCCCCGCCCCCCCGCAGGAGGAGAAAGGCGGCCGGGAGGGGTATTTTAGTAATTTTTAATAATATGAACAAACGTGATCGAGCCATTCAGTTGGGTTATATGCTTTGATCCGGAAATGGGCATGGGCGGGGGTGGTCACAATTTCAGTCCGAAATCCGCCCCCACACTGGGGAAGGGGGGGCACCCATAGAAACCTTGAATTGATTTTTGTTCCTTAAAAAACCCAAAACCATCTGTGTGTGTCCCCGGCCAAACCAGAGCGGCTCCTCCGCGTGGGCGTGGTTAGACCCGGCGCGGTTCTCACGGCTGAAAAGTGAGCGGGGAGTGGGGGGGGTTAACGGTTGGTTTGTTTTAAATATAGATCTATATATTCAGCCCCCCCCCCCGCCCATCAATATATCTACAATATTGAATGCGAACAAGCTGGCTGGCCGGAGGTGAGATTTCCTGCATTCGGCCCCCGGGGAGGCGAGGGGCTGGGCTGGGGGGGTACCCTTAGCCAGAAGGCTTTGGAGAGTGCTGGCGCTGGTGGTTGGACGCAGGCTTAGGTGTGGAAACAGAACAGGGGCCTCACAGGAAATATGGGACCCCCCCCACTCCTGCCTCCCACAGGGGGCTTTTGAGGATTGTGGCAGAAGGGGAAATTGAGGCAGCAGCAGCTACTTGCCCTGCCAGAGCCAAGGGTGGAACCCAGACATCCTGGCTCCCAAGCCCCCCTACTCTAACCACTAGACCCCACTTCCCTCCCAGAGCCAGGGAGAGAACTCAGGAGTCCTGGCTCCCAGACCCCCCTGCTCTAACCACCAACCCCCACTCCCCTCCCAGAGACGGGGAGAGAACCCAGCAGTCCTGCCTCCTAGACCCCCCTGCTGTAACCCACGAGCCCCCACTCCCCTCCCAGAGCCGGGGAGAGAACTCAGGAGTCCTGGCTCCCAGCGCCTCCTGCTCTAACCACCAGCCCCCACTCCCCTCCCAAAGTGGGGGAGAGAACCCAGGAGTCCGGGCTCCCAGCCTCAGGGGGGGGAGCTGAAGGTCCATAGGTAACACCTGAGGGCCAGCCCTAGCTGGTGTGAATGGGGCAGCTCCATCCACCCCCAAGGGCAGCTGAGGGGCTGCTCCTGTGCCACCCCCAATCTCCATGGGGACTGGTGGGTGCCCCGAAGAGGCGGGGGGGGCCTGGGCGCCGGGCAGTGCCGCCGGAGGGGTGTTGGGAACCAGAGCGGATGCCCCTCCCACGCTGTAGCGTCCCCTCCCCAGCAGTACTTGGGGGCGGGGGGGGGCTGCCTCTCACCCTGTATCTGCGCAGCACCCGGCGGGACGGGCGTCTCCCATCTGGCTCGGGGGGGTGACGCAGCGCAGCGGGGGCCCTGCTCGTGGTTGGGGGGCCGGGCAGGGTCCAGTGGGACAGGCCCCGATCCCCAGGCCCTTGTTACACAGCGGCTCCAGCGCCCGACGACTAAAAAGCAGCCAAAGAACCCGCCCCGCCCGCTGCCCAGCGCCTGGGCTGCCATGGGCCCGGGGGTGCTGGATGGGGGCCGGCATGCGCCGGGAGACAGGCCGTCGGTATGGTATAGAGTGAGGCTCTGGAGCGGTAACTGGGCCCTCGCCCCGCCCGCGGCGGGCCCTTCCCGGCCGGCGCTGGCCCCACAAGGAGTCTGCGGGCCCCGGGGCGCAGGCCTGGGCTGGGCGTGGGGCTCCCCACAGAAACGGGGGTGGCTCCCAGCCCCAGCTCGGCGCGGCCGAAGGAGCCGGTGGACTGGCCGCCCCGGCCGGCGGCGTCAGAGGGAGGTCTCCATGCTGTGCAGCGGGCTGGCGCAGGGAGCCGGCTTGGAGCCCTCGGCGCGGTGGCTGGCGTTGTTGTTGGTGTTGGGGGGGGGCCGGCGGGCGGCCTCGCTCTCCTCCACGTCGGTGTCGTCGATCAGGGGGATGTTGTGGGTGTAGTCGTTGAGCAGGAACTCCGGGGGGGCCATGAACTGGTGGATCGAGGTCTTGGAGTCCGGCTTCTCCAGGCCCTCGTAGAGCGAGCTACGGAACGCCTTCACCACGCGGATCTGGGCGCCGGGGGCAAAGCGGGGGAAAGCCGGGTGAGTCCTCGGTGCCAAGCCAGGCGACGGGGCGACTAGTGCTCCAGACGAGAACCCAGGAGTCCTGGCTCCCAGCCCCCCCTGCTCTAACCACCAGCCCCCACCCCCCTCCCAGAGCTAGGAGAGAACCCAGGAGTCCTGGCTCCCAGCCCCACCTGCTCTAACCACCAGCCCCCACCCCCCTCCCAGAGCTGGGAGAGAACCCAGGAGTCCTGGCTCCCAGCCCCCCCCTGCTCTAACCACCAGCCCCCACCCCCCTCCCAGAGCTGGGAGAGAACCCAGGAGTCCTGGCTCCCAGCCCCCCTCTGCTCTAACCACCAGCCCCCACCCCCCTCCCAGAGCTGGGAGAGAACCCAGGAGTCCTGGCTCCCAGCCCCACCTGCTCTAACCCACCAGCCCCCACCCCCCTCCCAGAGCTGGTAGAGAACCCAGGAGTCCTGGCTCCCCGCCCCCCCCTGCTCTAACCACCAGCCCCCACCCCCCTCCCAGAGCTAGGAGAGAACCCAGGAGTCCTGGCTCCCAGCCCCCCCCCCCCGCTCTAACCCACCAGCCCCCACTCCCCTCCCACAGCTGGGGGGAAAACCCAGGAGTCCTGGCTCCCAGCCCCACCTGCTCTAACCCCCAGCCCCCACCCCCCTCCCCCCTCCCAGAGCTGGCAGAGAACCCAGGACTCCTGGCCCCCAGCCCTGAGAATGCACAATTACCTCTAGCGTGATCTCTCTGTCCACCCCTTGTTCTGCACCCTCTGTATCTAACCCCAAACACGCCCCTGTGCAGCCACCCACCCCATAGACGCCCCGTCTGTATCTATCCTACCCCATCCATCCCCCGCTCTGTCCTACCCCACATCCATCCATCCACCCACCCCATAGACGCCCCGTCTGTATCTATCCTACCCCATCCATCCCCCGCTCTCTGTCCTACCCCACATCCATCCATCCACCCACCCCATAGACGCCCCGTCTGTATCTATCCTACCCCATCCATCCCCCGCTCTCTGTCCTACCCCACATCCATCCATCCACCCACCCCATAGACGCCCCGTCTGTATCTATCCTACCCCATCCATCCCCCGCTCTCTGTCCTACCCCACATCCATCCATCCACCCACCCCATAGACGCCCCATCTGTATCTATCCTACCCCATCCATCCCCTGCTGTGTCCTACCCCACATCCACCCACCCACCCCATAGACGCCCCGTCTGTATCTATCCTACCCCATCCATCCCCTGCTCTGTCCTACCCCACATCCATCCACCCACCCACCCCATAGACGCCCCCTTCTGTATCTATCCTACCCCATCCATCCCCTGCTCTGTCCTACCCCACATCCATCCATCCACCCACCCCATAGACGCCCCGTCTGTATCTATCCTACCCCATCCATCCCCCGCTCTGTCCTACCCCACATCCATCCATCCACCCACCCCATAGACGCCCCGTCTGTATCTATCCTACCCCATCCATCCCCCGCTCTCTGTCCTACCCCACATCCATCCATCCACCCACCCCATAGACGCCCCGTCTGTATCTATCCTACCCCATCCATCCCCCGCTCTCTGTCCTACCCCACATCCATCCATCCACCCACCCCATAGACGCCCCGTCTGTATCTATCCTACCCCATCCATCCCCCGCTCTCTGTCCTACCCCACATCCATCCATCCACCCACCCCATAGACGCCCCATCTGTATCTATCCTACCCCATCCATCCCCTGCTGTGTCCTACCCCACATCCACCCACCCACCCCATAGACGCCCCGTCTGTATCTATCCTACCCCATCCATCCCCTGCTCTGTCCTACCCCACATCCATCCACCCACCCACCCCATAGACGCCCCCTTCTGTATCTATCCTACCCCATCCATCCCCTGCTCTGTCCTACCCCACATCCATCCATCCACCCACCCCATAGACGCCCCGTCTGTATCTATCCTACCCCATCCATCCCCCGCTCTCTGTCCTACCCCACATCCATCCACCCACCCCATAGACGCCCCGTCTGTATCTATCCTACCCCATCCATCCCCCGCTCTCTGTCCTACCCCACATCCATCCACCCACCCACCCCATAGACGCCCCGTCTGTATCTATCCTACCCCATCCATCCCCTGCTCTGTCCTACCCCACATCCATCCATCCACCCACCCCATAGACGCCCCGTCTGTATCTATCCTACCCCATCCATCCCCTGCTCTCTGTCCTACCCCACATCCATCCATCCACCCACCCCATAGACGCCCTGTCTGTATCTATCCTACCCCATCCATCCCCTGCTCTGTCCTACCCCACATCCATCCACCCACCCCATAGACGCCCCGTCTGTATCTATCCTACCCCATCCATCCCCTGCTCTCTGTCCTACCCCACATCCATCCACCCACCCACCCCATAGACACCCCATCTGTATCTATCCTACCCCATCCATCCCCCGCTCTCTGTCCTACCCCACATCCATCCATCCACCCATCCCATAGACGCTCCGTCTGTATCTATCCTACCCCATCCATCCCCTGCTCTGTCCTACCCCACATCCATCCACCCACCCACCCCATAGACGCCCCCTGTGCCTGGCCGTGCCCCCCACAAAGAACAGGAGTGAGCCCAGCCTGCGGATAGTGCCCACGGGCCGTACGCTGCAACAGAGGGGATGGGGGGGGTGGAATGAGCATCGATTGGACACAAAGAAAGCGCAGCAACAGAAAAGTGGAAGCGCCTGTTTTCTGGGTTCAAGATCCCCGGCCCCCTGGGTTCTCAATGGCCCCCGCAGGCAGGGGAGGGGTGTTTACAGCCTCCCCACCCTTTGCTGGGCTCTTTCAACGCCCATTAACCCTGCCCCCCTCCCACGAGGTCAATGGGCCATCGCCCCATGGGGTCAGTGGGGCCAGAGCCCCAGGGGGGGTAAAGCACCGTCCCCGTTACACCTCCCACCCCTCGTGTGGGGCAGGGGTTGCCCCATTTGGGAGCTGTCACACCCGGGGGAGGGGGGGGCACAGGCTGGGCATGGGGGGGGCCCTGCACTTGTTTCGGGCTGTGCCAAACTCAGCCCTGGGGTGGGTCCCTCTGCCGCGGCTGTGCAGTGCATTGTGGGTAGGGCCTGCGCCCAGCCAGGGGACGGGGCGGCCCCCCCCCCGGGAGACAGCGCATGCTAGAGCGGGACGCCCCCCCCCCCCGGCCAGCAGGACCCAGCGCCAGGCCAAGCTGCTCGCGCTGGAGCAGGGGGGTTGCAAGCAGAACAGGGCCCTGACCCCCCACCCCACTAGCCGCCCTGGGAAGGGGGCTGCGCTCACGGGCTGGGAACTAGGGAGGCAGTGTGTGTGTGGCGGGGGCTGGGCGGGGGAGCGGGAGCCAGGACTCCTGGGTTCATTCCCCCGCTGGGGAAGAAGACTGGTGGGTCAAGTGTGTGGGACTCCTGGGTTCCATCCCCGCCTCTGTCCCATTCTCCACTCTCAACCCCCCTCTGTCGGGGGCGGGGCTGACCCATCCCCTCTCTGAGCTCTGTGGGGCAGGGCCCAGCCCCCTGCCACCCACCGCAGCCGGCCGGGTTTTTGGCAGCGCTGCCCCCTCGCCAAGCCGTGCCCAAGCCGAGCACAACAGGGCGCCCTGGGCGGGCAGAGCAGGAGGCCTCGCTCCCGGGCTGCCGTGGGGGGCAGGCGAGAGTGCGGGAAACGTTCGGGGCTTCACGCCCACCCTTGCCGGCTCTGAACGGGAGCCGGGGCCTCCAGGCCACGCACCCCACCCCACCCCCGGGGCAGCCAGTGAAGAGGTGCCGGGGGGGCGGTTAAAGAGGCTGGGACAGCAAATAGAGCCCAGTCCCCCCCTCCCGTTCTGGCTGGGGGGTGTCGGGATTGGGTCCCTGCAGAGGCAAAGGGGGGGAGGCGGAGTGGGAGAAAAGGGGGGCAGAGGTGGGGTGGACGTGGGCAATGAGGCGGGACTCTCCGCAGCTGTGCACTAGGTGGATGCCCCCCCCCGCCCCCCAGTGACCCCGGCTCACAAAAGCGGCTCAGAGGGAGGCTGGTTTGGGAGGCTGGAGGCTCAGGGCTCCTAGCTTGGGCTGGCTGCTGGGGCACATTGCCTCAGTTCCCCCCTCCGTCTATTCACCCCGTGAGCTCTGCGGGGCAGGGCCCCTGAGCGGGGGCAGGAGTGGGGGTGTCTCTAGGGGCCAGTGTGACAGAGGCTCCCGATCTCGGGGGGGGAGGGGGGGGTCCTGTGCCGCTCCTGGCACGAGAGGGGCTCTGCGGCCTCCTCCCATCGCTACGGGGTCAGGTTGGCGCTAGCAGCCCGGGTGTGGGGGATCTCTCACCCCTGGCCGTGAGCAGAAAGCAAAGTCAAGGATGGGATGGGGGTGGTCGGGGGATGAGGTGTGATTGAAGGACAGCCCCCCTCCCCCCCCCCAACACTCAAAAAGCACCAGACTCCTGGCGGCCAGACAAGTGGCTCCGTCCCGGCTCCTCGTGGCAGCTGGAAGGGGGGGAAAACGGGGCTTGAGGTGGAAGGATAGTGGGGGGGGGGGCAGGGATGGGAGGAGCGTCGGGGGTGACGGTTTTGAAAGGGGGGGGCGTCCCGGGAGGAAGGGGGGGCAGCTCGCTGCCAAGCGGGCCCTGGGAATGGGCAAGCACAGGGGTGTGTATTTGTCGGGGGGGGTGGCAGCTCCCGCCCCCCCAGATACGGAGTCTCCCGGTCTGGCCAGTGGAGCCAATGCCCCTGCCCTTGTCTCGAGGGCGGGGGCCGTGCAGCGCCCTGTGTGACGGGGGGTCCCCCATCCTGGTGTGGCCGGGACCGCGCTGTGCTAGGTGCTGCACGTGCGCCTGGGAGAGCTTCCGCTCAGAACCCCACCACCTTGGCCACCCTCAGTCCCCACCCGGCTTGACCCACTGCGTAATTTACGAAGGGCCGGATCTGAATTGACATTACTTTGAGCCTCGCCTGGGACGGGGGAAATTACACCCAATCCCCACCCCCTTCTTATATTCTGGAGGGGCCGGGGTGGGGGAAAGGTTCAGATTCGGTTTCCAATGGCTCCTGAAATGACCCTGCCAGGCCGCCCGGCCGCTGATCGGTTCCTAAAAGAAATCCAGCCTTTGCCACGACCCCGCTGGGCGCCATCGGGGGGGAGGGATGCGCCAGGACGGGGCGGGGCGGGGGGGTGGGGCAGAGGCGAACGAGACCCAGAGCTGTGTGGAGAGAAAAAGCAGCTAGAGAGAGAGAGAGATTGGGAAAAAAGACTCGCCAGCCAAAAGGGGGAGGGGTCCTGCGCGAGGGTTCCCCTGCCGGGACCGGGGCGCCAGACGCAAACGGACGACACCCGGCCACACGAGAAGGCACCAAGAGTCCGGCCCAAGCAAATCCCACATACCCCCCTGGAGGGATTTCTGCCACCCAGGACGCCGGGGTTCCGCCCCGGGGGAGGGAGCGACAGGCCCCGCCTACCTCGCCATGCGCTTCTCAGAGGAGGAGAAAGGAAGTTTATCGGGGGAGGGAGCGCCCCAGATTTTGAGGGAGGCTGGGGGAGAGGGGGGCTGAGCGGCCCATGCAGGCCCATCTAGCCCGGTATCCCGCCTGCCCCCATCTCAGAGGAGAGGACTAGAGACCACCCCCGTCTGAGTGCAACCCCGGCTAACCTAGCCCCCCGGGAGACCGGAATTCCTGATCTGGTTTCTCTAACCCACTCATGCCCCAGTAGCCCATTGATAAGCTTGGCTCATGTGAAGTGAGTCACTCCAGATTCACACCAGGTCAGAATCCGATTCACGGGTGTGTTCGGCAGTAGAATCTGGCCTGTTTGGGGGTCCCCAAGGGGCCAGGGCAGCATGGAGGTCTCTGACCTCCCCCCACTCCCAAACGGGCAGGCACAGAAACACGGAGAAAAGGACACGGACACAAACACCGACCGCGAATGGGGCCAGATCCCCAGCTGGCGTCAACCGTTCCATTTCAGCGGGGGAAGCCACCCCCGAGGGACAGAAGAGGGAGCCAGTAAAGGGGTGTGGGGCAGGGCGGGGGTCTTGAATCAACCGGCTAAAGGCAAAAGAGAGAAAGTGACCGTATGGCTTTAGGAAATGGAAATCCGGCTCGCCTGAGGTCGGGCAGAGAGCAGAGAGAGAACTGAAAAAAATAGAGAGGAGACCAGCAGTGAGCATGGGGGAGCTGGGGCGGGGGGGAGGAGGGGGGACGTTAAATCTGTCTGGTTTTGTTGTTCAAAAGCACACAAGCAGTAAGAGCAAAACGGTCACTCACTCCCGATGGTGGCAGAAGTGGGATTGCCAGCGGAGAGAATTACGTGAGTAGGGGTAGAAAGATTGGTTACTTCGTGCAGCTGGCTGAGGACCGAGGAGCGGCGCCGCACGGCCCCCTGAAAGGAGCCGCTTCTCTTGAAGGTGCTAACTACTTCCATCTACGAGAGAGAAAATGAGATACACAGAGACGTCGTCCACGCGTGGCACTGAGCATCGGGGGGGACAGCTGCAGAGATCTGGGGGGGCTTTAACAAAAAGCCCACGTCGCCGGCTGGGGTCGAGGGGATCTCGGCTTGGGGTTAAACCAACAAACCCGGCTCCAATCAGCTGGTGGCGGTGGAGAAACGCGTGGGAACGGGGCGCCCACCAGCGGCTCGGGAAGGGGCTGCAGAAGGAGCGGCCCCGTTTCCCAGCCACGCTTATGATTTGGGGGGGTTCCCCCTCCCCCAAGCCTATGGCTGGAGCCGAGGAGGCTGGGGAACCGGAGGGGGGGGGCGTGTGTCCATTGACGGCGGCTGGCTTGTGCAGAGCTTCCTGCTGGCTAAGGGACCGTGGGACCATCTGTCGGTAGAGAAACGTCCCAGCGTGATTTACACTGCGAATCCCCTTGGCGTTACGCAGCGGCCCCCTCGGGCCAGCCTGGTTCGACCGGCGGCTGCTGGCCCACGGGGAGGCTGCCCCCAGGCTCAGGGCCGGGCGACTGCCCGTGGGGAGGGGTGCCCTGTGGCTGCCGGCGAGGGTCAGAAAGTGTTGCCGGCTGGCAGGGGAGAGCTGCATGGGGGGGACCCTGATTTCTGGGAGCCAGGACTCCTGGGTTCTCTCCCGGCTCAGGGAGGGCAGTGGGACCCAGCAGTCAGAGCAGGGGGCTGGGTGGGTGCAGGGATGCACAGACGAGCGTCTCTCTGTCCTAGCACCACAAGCCGGGCTCTGCCCCTCACGTTAAGAAAGGAAGGAAACAGGTTACGAGTCGCCACGTCCCAAGAGATGCCGGCTGCAATCAGAAGGCAGGTTAGTAACCCAGGTCCTCTGAGGAGAGGCCCCGTACGCGGCCTCCTGCCCTCGCCCAGCCCCTGACCCCGGATTGCCGGAGCTCGGGTCACACCCTACACCGGCCGCGCTCACTCAGCTCTCCAGAGCCCAGAGCTGGGCCCAGAACGGGAGCCGGGGCTTTCCCTCGCCACCGAAAAATTCCAGGCAAGTTTCCCCCCCCGTTTTCCACAACATTTTCTGAGGAAAATTTCAACTTCTCCTGTTGCTGTAAGAAAGGGGGATTGGCAGAAAAATACAAACGTTCAGCCCCTATTTCAAAAACTGCTCAGTTTGGTGACTGAAAACGGGATCATTTGGGCCATAAACGGCCAAAAGTGGAGTGTTTGGGGCTGAAACCCCAATATTTTGGTCTGAAAATGACCCAAACTGTAATTTTTGGCCAAAACCAGTATTTTGGATGGAAAAAAATATATTTTCATCAACCATTTTTGGTTGAAAACTTCTGAAAACTGGATATTTTTGACCAAAAATGGCCCAAACCAATGTGTGTTTGACCAAAAACTGCATTTTTGGTCTGAAAACCAATTATTGTCATTCCAAAATGTGCCCGAACCAGAATGTGTCTGACCAAAGCCACATATCTGTGGCCCCCAAATGGCTGAAAACTGCCTTGTTTCACTCCAGCATTGAGTATTTTGTGCCCAAAATCGAAACATTTTTCAGGCCAAACCTATTCTTTTCCCCAGCAACCAAACAATTTGAATTTTTCCCACTGAAAACCTTAGGGGTCCGTCTCCGAAACAAAATCCTTGTTTTGTAGAAAACACTGGAGGAATCGTCTACCATTCGCCGATATTCCTCAGCTTTCTCCGATCGCATCTGCTGACCTCCTGCCTGGGGAATTCCTTCCAGCTCCCAAACAAGGATGCCCGGGGATGGCCCCAGGGTGAATTGGGCTGTCACCCCCTTAAGAACTGGCACCTTATAGCCAGCCACAGTCAGTCCGGCTCCCTCTCCCGCGTCCAAAATAACCTTAACTCTGCCCACTCCCCACACCCTGGGGTCAGAGGTGCATGATGGAGTGCAGTGGGCTCAGGAGGGGGCCATGCAGAGGGAAGAGTTAAGGTTTGGGGCAGGGGAAATCACATCTCCCGTCTGGGGCTCATTCGGCTACAGGGCCAGGGCTGAAATCCATCCCCCTAAGGCAGGGGTCCCCAACGCGGTGCCCGTGGGTGCCATGGCGCCCGCCGGGGCATGTAAGTGTGCCCGCATCCTGGCCAGCGGACGAGCATCCGCTGAAATGCCGCTGACAAGCTGCGTCATCCACAGGCATCGATGCCGAAATGCCGCCAATTTTCAGCGGTATTTCAGCGGCGACGCCTATTGACGTTACCGCTTGTCGGCGGAATTTCGGCGGATGCTCGTCTGCCGCCACGGTCCTCCCCGGCTTGTCATCTGGCGCCCACCAGACGAAAAAGCTTGGGGAGCACTGCGCTAGGGTATAAGGTCTGTGCAGAGCCCGACTAGGGGGCACTACGGGACTACACATAAAGGATGGTTGGAGAAAAACTCTCTGGGCAGAGGGAGGGTCAAATGACAGCAAAACCCCCGGGGTCCTGGCTCCTCACCAGCCATGCCTGAGTTTGCAGAGAGCCTGATCCAATCACTCAGAGTGGGGGAGCTGCCCCATTCACCTCACTAGGGTGCAAACACCGATGCCCAGTGCCCGCAAGTTAGAGGGGGCAGGTTATGAACTGGGCGACAAGAAACACCCCATTCTGGTGTCCTGAGAAGCCTCCCCACCCACCAATGGCTAATACCACGGGTGCCCATCTTGCCCGGTTTCCTGCCTGCTGCCCCAGATCAGACTCAGGACATCTGGGTCTCCTATTGGTTTGAGCGGGAATTGAAGGTGGAAGCAACAGGGCCATGAGCCAAGTGGCCACTGGCTCCCCTGCTCGGGGTTAGGAGATTCCTGGCCGTCTCTCCTCCCGTCATCTCTAGGCACAAAAGCAAAAAGGGGAGCGGGGAAGGGGGAAGGTGGGAAGGGGAGGGGGCGAGCTTGTTACACGTTGGTGGGGAAAGTGGGATCCCACATTCCAGGCATGAGCGTGAAGGGGCGTGGAGGGGAGATCAGAAAGGGAGGCGGATTAATGCGTTGGTGGGGGCAGTGGGATACCCCGGGCCCTACCTGGGTCTGGATGCGGTTGAGGCCGCGGAACCAGAGGATCTGGCCTCGGCGCAGCTCCCGCTCGGCGTGGTCTATCTCCTCCTCGTCCTCCGCCATCTCCTCGTCCGTGATCTCGTCCTTGCTGGGACCGTGCCCTGCCTCCTTCAGGCATTTCAGGTGGCTGGTGGGGACGGTGGCGATCACCTGCAGGGGCAGTCAGAGAAGGGGTTAAACCCACCCCCAGGAGCACACAGAACCCTGAACCCCTTCCCCTCCCAGTCACCATCCTGGAGCCAGGGAGAGACCCCAGGAGTCCTGGCTCCCAGCCCCCAAGCTCTGTCCAACTCTGGCTGACGTCTATGACTCCACACACGGTGAGCACCCTACTGAAAGCCTCAGCTCCGCTGCCGGCGAGTCACTGAACGGACAATGGGTGCCGTGATGTATGAACCCGGACGCCTGGGTTCCCTCCCCAGCTCTGGGAGGGGAGTGGGGGCTGGTGGGTTAGAGCAGGGGGGGCTGGGAGCCAGGACTCCTGGGTTCGCTCCCCGGCTGTGGGAGGGGAGTGGGGGCTGGTGGTTACAGCGGGGGGGGGGGGGGGGGGGGGGGGGCCAGGACTCCTGGGTTCTCTCCCGGCTCTGGGAGGGGAGCGGGGGCTGGTGGGTTAGAGCAGGGGGGGCTGGGAGCCAGGACTCCTGGGTTCGCTCCCCGGTTGTGGGAGGGGCGGGGGGAGGGAGCGGGGGAGCCGGGCGCTAGGGAGGCGGGTCGGGCTGCTCACCTGTCCCCACACGAGCTCGCCGACGCCCACGAAGAGGCACCAGAGCCATTGCTCGGCGTTGAGGGGCGAGCAGCTGAACGGCTTCCCCCCGAACTGCACGATGACGATCTGCAGGGAAAGGAGATGGGGGCTGAGCTGGGGAACAGCCTGGGACAGCTGGGCCGAGCCTTGGACAGGGCCCGTGCAGCGCCTGGCCCGGCCGCGCTCTGGCCCGGGGGGGGCAGGGTCTGTGCAGCGCCTGGCGCGGCAGCGCTCTGGCCCGGGGGGGGGCAGGGTCTGTGCAGCGCCTGGCGCGGCCGCGTTCTGGCCCGGGGGGGGGGCAGGGTCTGTGCAGCGCCTGGCGCGGCCGCGCTCTGGCCCGGGGGGGGGCAGGGTCTGTGCAGCGCCCGGCGCGGCCACGCTCTGGCCCGGGCGGGGGCAGGGTCCGTGGAGCGCCTGGCGCGGCCGCGCTTTGAGTCGGGGGGGCAGGGCCACGCTCTGGGTCGGGGCGGGGGGGGCAGGGCTGCACCCTGGCCCGGGGAGTCTGCCCGGCCCCCCAGGTACCTGGATGCCGAAGGTGCCCAGGACGATGGCGCAGAAGATGGGGTTCCCGAAGACGCCCTGGAAGACGTTCCGCTCGCCGTGGATCTTGCGGGCGTTGACCTCGTTGAAAAGCTGCATCAGGACGAAGGTGTTGAAGATGATGGTGTAATGCTCCGACGGGGGCGCGTGCAGGGGGGCGTTCCGCCCGCTGTCGATGTCGAAGATCATCTCCCCTGGGGGAGGGCAGGACGGGGCGTCAGGGGCAGACCCAGAGACCCCTGCTCCCCCGGCAGCCCTGGCACCCCCCCAGCCCCCCACGGGCCCGTCTGTCCCGGCATCCCACCTCCCCCTCCCCCATGGGCCCCTCCGCCCTGGCACCCCCCCAGCCCCCCATGGGCCCGTCTGTCCCGGCATCCCACCTCCCCCTCCCCCATGGGCCCCCCCAGCCCGGCTCCCCCCCCAGCCCGCCTCCCCCCCCCGCCCGCCCGCCCCCCCCCACCCCGGCGCCGCCCCCCGCAGGCCCGGCCCCCCCCCCCGCCCGGCTCCCCCCCCCGCAGGCCCGGCCCCCCCCCAGCCCGGCTCCCCCCCCCGCAGGCCCGGCTCCCCCCCCAGCCCGGCTCCCCCCCCGCAGGCCCGGCCCCCCCGAGCCCGGCTCCCCCCCCCCGCCGGCCCGGCGGCCCCCCCCCCCCCGCGGCCCGGCCCCCCCCCCCCCGCGGCCGGCCCCCCCGCGGCCCGGCCCGGGCGCTACCCGCGAAGAGCAGGCTGAAGATGATGCTCAGCTGGTAGACGCTGTGGCCCAGGATGCTTTTCATCATGGTGCGGGAGATGAGGGGCTTGTTGCGCCCGTAGGGTTTGCGCAGCAGCAGCGACTCGGTGGGCGGCTCCGTGGCCAGCGCCAGGGAGGCGAACGTGTCCATGATGAGATTGACCCAGAGCATCTGCACCGCCTTGAGCGGGGAGTCCTGGGGGGAGGCGGGGGCGGGGTCAGTGCAGGGAGGGGCGGGGCCAGGGCATGGAGGGGGCGGGGCCAGGGCATGGAGGGGGCGGGGCCAGGGCACGGGGGGGGGGTCAGCACAGGGAGGGGCGGGCCCAGGGCATGGAGGGGGCGGGGCCAGGGCACGGGGGTCAGCACAGACAGGGGCGGGGCCAGGGCAAGGAGGGGGCGGGGCCAGGGCATGGAGGGGGCGGGGCCAGGGCACGGGGGGTCAGCACAGAGAGGGGCGGGGCCAGGGCATGGAGGGGGCGGGGCCAGGGCATGGAGGGGGCGGGGCCAGGGTACGGGGGGGTGTCAGCACAGAGGGGGCGGGGCCAGGGCATGGAGGGGGCGGGGCCAGGGTACGAGGGGTGTCAGCACAGAGGGGGCGGGGCCAGGGCATGGGGGGCGGGGCATCCCTCTGTCCACGCCCCCCGCCCCACCTGGGTGATGCAGGCGCCGGTGAAGGCCACCACCACGGCCACCACGTTGACGGTGAGCTGGAACTGCAGGAACTTGGAGATGCTGTCGTACACGTTCCGGCCCCACATCACCGCCTTGACGATGCTGGAGAAGTTGTCGTCGGTCAGGATGATGTCCGAGGCCTCCTTGGCGACGTCGGTGCCCGCGATGCCCTGGGGGGGGGGGACGGCGGGGTCACGGGGGGGGCAGCGGCCCAGGGCCCCCCCAGCGAGGGCAGGGCTGGGAGCTCGGCCGCTCACCCCCTCCCCGGACGGACAGACGGACGGGGGGTGTTGGGGTGGGGACGGACGGGCACGTGCACCAATGCATTGTGGGAAATCCCCTTTCTGGGGCGGGTGGGGGCAGTGTGGGGGAGGCGCAGCTGAAGCGCTTGGGGCTTCGGACACCGGAGGGGCGCTGGAGCTTGCGGGGGGGGGGGGCGCCCAGGGGCATCTCACCATAGCAAAGCCGACGTCGGCCTTCTTGAGCGCCGGCCCGTCATTGGTGCCGTCCCCGGTCACGGCCACGACCTGCCGCTGCTCCCCGATGGTGCTGTCGATGATGCCTGCGGGTGTGGGGGGCTCAGCTGGGGGAGGGGGGCCCATAGCCCCCCCCCGTGCCCCCGGCTCCCCCGCCAGCTCCCCACCCCGCATGGGCCCCCCTCCCCCATGACCCCATCTCGGCCCCCTCCCCCCAGACCCCCAAAGCCCGCTCCTCCCACGGTGCCATAGCCTCACCCCCCCCCACGCCTGCCTGCGGGGCGGGGGGGAGGGGGGTCTGTACCTTTCACCAGGGTGTGTTTGTCAGTGGGGGACGATCGGGCCAGGACCCTCAGCTTGGGCCAGATCTTATCCAGTCGCTCCTGCTCGATCTGGGGGGCAGGGGAAACAGCTGAGACAGCGGCTCATGGAGGGGGACTCTCCCCACAGGGCCACCCCCCAACCCCAAAGGATGAACCCTCCCCCACTGGAGCTAGGGCAGTGGCGGGAGCAGCGGCATTATCCCCCGTGGGGCCGTTATCCCCTGCGCAGCTGGCGGCGGGAGCAGGGCCGTTATCCCCCGCGGGGCCGGGGGCGGGAGTAGGGCCGTTATCCCCCGTGGGGCCGGGGGCGGGAGTGGGGCCGTTATCCCCCGTGGGGCCGGGGGCGTTATCCCCCGCGGGGCCAGGGGCGGGAGCGGGCTGGAGGCGGGAGCAGGGCTGTTATCCCCCGCGGGGCCGGGGGCGGTAGTAGGGCCGTTATCCCCCGTGGGGCCGGGGGCGGGAGTGGGGCCGTTATCCCCCGTGGGGCCGGGGGCGTTATCCCCCGCGGGGCCAGGGGCGGTAGTAGGGCCGTTATCCCCCGTGGGGCCGTTATCCCCCGTGGGGCCAGGGGCGGGAGCAGGGCCGTTATCCCCCGCAGGGCCGTTCTCCCCTGCGCAGCTGGCGGCGGTAGTAGGGCCGTTCTCCCCGTACCTCTCCCTTCTCGTTGCGGATGCGTCGGTTGAACTCCTTCCCCTCCAGGCAGAGAAAGTCCTCCCCGGGCTGGAGGATCCCACACTTGGCGGCGATGGCCCGGGCCGTGTTGATGTTGTCGCCCGTCACCATCCGGACGGTGATCCCGGCCTTCTGGCACTTGCGGATGGCCTCGGGGACCTGGCGCGGAGGAGGACAGCAGGACTGGATGGAACCCAGGAGTCCTGACATCTCTCTAAACCCCTTCCCCTCCCAGAGCCGGGGAGAGAACCCAGGCGTCCTGGCTCCCAGCCCCCCTGCTCTAACCACCAGCCCCCACTCCCCTCCCAGAGCCGGGAGAGAACCCAGGAGTCCTGGCTCCCAGCCCCCCCTGCTCTAACCACCAGCCCCCGCTCCCCTCCCAGAGCCGGGGAGAGAACCCAGGCGTCCTGGCTCCCAGCCCCCCCTGCTCTAACCACCAGCCCCCCTTCCCCTCCCAGAGCCGGGGAGAGAACCCAGGAGTCCTGGCTCCCAGCCCCCCCTGCTCTAACCCACCAGCCCCCACTCCCCTCCCAGAGCCGGGGAGAGAACCCAGGCGTCCGGGCTCCCAGCTCCCCCTGCTCTAACCACCAGCCCCCCCCTCCCCTCCCAGAGCTGGGGAGAGAACCCAGGCGTCCTGGCTCCCAGCCCCCCCTGCTCTAACCACCAGCCCCCCCTCCCCTCCCAGAGCTGGGGAGAGAACCCAGGCGTCCTGGCTCCCAGCTCCCCCTGCTCTAACCACCAGCCCCCCCCTCCCCTCCCAGAGCCGGGGAGAGAACCCAGGAGTCCTGGCTCCCGCCCCCACAGAGCCGGCGGTACCTCGGGCCGGACGGGGTCCTCGATGCCGACCACGGCGATGCAGGTGAGCTCCCCCACGATGTCGTTCTCGTTGTCCCAGTCGGGCTCCGGGCCGGCAGCGAAGTCCCGGAAGGCCAGGCAGATGGTGCGCAGCCCCTCGCAGGCCATGGGCTCGATCACCTTCTTCACCATCTCGTCCCGGTCCCGCGGGCGGAAGCTGCGCAGCTCCCCGCTGCTGCTCAGGATGCTGGAGCACCTGGAAGGGGAGTCGCCTGGCTCAGAGCCGGCCCCTCGGGGGCGGGGGGGCTGGGAGTACGGGGCCCCTCGGGGGCGGGGGGGCTGGGAATACGGGGGCTGGGAGTACGGGGCCCCTCGGGGGCGGGGGGGCTGGGAATACGGGGCCCCTCGGGGGCGGGGGGGCTGGGAGTACGGGGCCCCTCGGGGGCGGGGGGGCTGGGAGTACGGGGCCCCTCGGGGGCGGGGGGGGCTGGGAATATGGGGGCTTGGTACACAGGGCCCCTCGGGGGCGGGGGGGCTGGGAGTATGGGGCCCCTCGGGGGCGGGGGGGCTGGGAATACGGGGACTGGGAGTACGGGGCCCCTCGGGGGCTGGGGGGCTGGGAATACGGGGGCTGGGAGTACGGGGCCCCTCGGGGCGGGGGGGGCTGGGTATACGGGGCCCCTCGCCGACAGCAAGGTGCAGCCACCTCTGGGGCAGGGCGCGGGGGCCACTCGCCGCGGCCGGGACTCACTTTTTGAGCAGGATCTCGGAGGCCCCCTTGCTGAAGACGCGGAAGCCGCCCTGGGGCAGGCGGGTGACGGTGCTCATGGACTTGCGGACCGAGTTGAAGGTATAAACCTTGTAGAGCTTCTCCTCCGGCAGCCGGTCGCGCACGGGCTGGTAGTCGCGGCGCAGCTCCAGCACCAAGCCCAGCAGGGCGCACTCCGTCTTGTTGCCCACCTGCCGCGGCAGCCCCCCGTCCTCTGGAGGCTGCGGGGCGACGGGCGTGAGGCCGGCGGGTTCCCCCGGCCCTTCCGCGTCCCCGTCCCGGCCCCCCAGCTCCGCCCTCCCGGCCCCCTCCCAGCCCCCCAGCTCCGCCCTCCCCAGCCCCCCAGCTCCTCCGCGTCCCCCTCCTGGCCCCCCAGCTCCTCCGCGTCCCCCTCCCGGCCCCCCAGCTCCGCCCTCCCCAGCCCCCCAGCTCCTCCGCGTCCCCCTCCTGGCCCCCCAGCTCCTCCGTGTCCCCCTCCCGGCCCCCCAGCTCCGCCCTCCCGGCCCCCCAGCTCCACCGTGTTCCCCTCCCGGCCCCCCAGCTCCGCCCTCCCGGCCCCCCAGCTCCTCCGTGTCCCCCTCCCGGCCCCCCAGCTCCGCCCTCCCGGCTCCCCAGCTCCTCCTCGTCCCCCTCCCGTCACCGCTGCTCCGCCGCGTCCCCCTCCCGGCACCCCAGCTCCGCCCTCCCGGCTCCCCAGCTCCTCCTCGTCCCCCTCCCGGCCCCCCAGCTCCTCCACGTCCCCCTCCCGGCCCCCCAGCTCCGCCCTCCCCGCTCCGCAGCTGCGCCCTCCCGGCACCTCAGCTCCTCCGTGTCCCCCTCCCGGCCCCCCAGCTCCGCCCTCCCGGCCCCCCAGCTCCTCCGTGTTCCCCTACGGGCCCCCCAGCTCCTCCGCGTCCCCCTCCCGGCCCCCCAGCTCCTCCGCGTCCCCCTCCCGGCTCCGCAGCTCCGCCCTCCCGGCCCCCCTGCTCCTCCCTCCCGGCCCCCCAGCTCCTCCGCGTCGCCCTCCCGGCCCCCCAGCTCCTCCGTGTTCCCCTCCCGGCCCCCCAGCTCCTCCGCGTCCCCCTCCCGGCCCCCCAGCTCCTCCCCTTCCCCCTCCCGGCCCCCCAGCTCCTCCGCGTCCCCCTCCCGGCCCCCCAGCTCCTCCCTCCCGGCCCCCCAGCTCCTCCTCGTCCCCCTCCCGGCCCCCCAGCTCCGCCCTCCCGGCCCCCCAGCTCCTCCACGTCCCCCTCCCGGCCCCCCAGCTCCTCCCTCCCGGCCCCCCAGCTCCACCGCGTCCCCCTCCCGGCCCCCCAGCTCCTCCCTCCCGGCCCCCCAGCTCCTCCCCGTCCCCCTCCCGGCCCCCCAGCTCCTCCCTGTCGGCCTCCCGGCCCCCCAGCTCCGCCCTCCCGGCCCCCCAGCTCCTCCACGTCCCCCTCCCGGCCCCCCAGCTCCTCCCTCCCGGCCCCCCAGCTCCACCGCGTCCCCCTCCCGGCCCCTCAGCTCCTCCCTCCCGCCCACCCCGCTCCTCACCGGCGCCCTCACGGCCGCCCAGCTCCTCCACGTCCCCCTCCCGGCCCCCCAGCTCCTCCACGTCCCCCTCCCGGCCCCCCAGCTCCGCCCTCCCGGCCCCCCAGCTCCTCCACGTCCCCCTCCCGGCCCCCCAGCTCCTCCGCGTCCCCCTCCCGGCCCCCCAGCTCCGCCCTCCCGGCTCCCCAGCTCCTCCACGTCCCCCTCCCGGCCCCCCAGCTCCGCCGCGTCCCCCTCCCGGCCCCCCAGCTCCGCCCTCCCGGCTCCCCAGCTCCTCCACGTCCCCCTCCCGGCCCCCCAGCTCCGCCCTCCCGGCCCCCCAGCTCCTCCGTGTGCCCCTCCCGGCCCCCCAGCTCCGCCCTCCCGGCCCCCCAGCTCCTCCCCGTCCCCCTCCCGGCCCCCCAGCTCCTCCGTGTTCCCCTCCCGGCCCCCCAGCTCCTCCCTCCCGTCGCCCCAGCTCCTCTGTGTTCCCCTCCTGGCCCCCCAGCTCCTCCGCGTCCCCCTCCCAGCCCCCCAGCTCCTCCCTCCCGGCCCCCCAGCTCCTCCGCGTCCCCCTCCCGGCCCCCCAGCTCCGCCGCGTCCCCCTCCCCGCCCCCCCGCTCCGCCCTCCCGGCCCCCCAGCTCCTCCATGTTCCCCTCCCAGCCCCCCAGCTCCTCCCTCCCGGCCCCCCAGCTCCTCCGTGTTCCCCTCCTGGCCCCCCAGCTCCTCCACGTCCCCCTCCCGGCCCCCCAGCTCCGCCCTCCCGGCCCCCCAGCTCCTCCGTGTTCCCCTCCTGGCCCCCCAGCTCCCACGCGTCCCCCTCCCGGCCCCCCAGCTCCACCCTCCCGGCCCCCCAGCTCCTCCACGTCCCCCTCCCGGCCCCCAGCTCCGCCCTCCGGCCCCCCAGCTCCTCCCCGTCCCCCTCCCGGCCCCCCAGCTCCTCCGTGTGCCCCTCCCGGCCCCCCAGCTCCTCCTGGTCCCCCCCCCGGCCCCCCAGCTCCTCCCTCCCGGCCCCCCAGCTCCTCCACGTCCCCCTCCCGGCCCCCCAGCTCCTCCCTCCCGGCCCCCCAGCTCCTCCACGTCCCCCTCCCAGCCCCCCAGCTCCGCCCTCCCGGCCCCCCAGCTCCTCCGTGTTCCCCCTCCCGGCCCCCCAGCTCCGCCGCGTCCCCCTCCCAGCCCCCCAGCTCCTCCCTCCCGGCCCCCCAGCTCCTCCGCGTCCCCTCCCCGGCCCCCCCAGCTCCGCCGCGTCCCCTCCCCGGCCCCCCAGCTCCGCCCTCCCGGCCCCCCAGCTCCTCCTCGTTCCACTCCCAGCCCCCCAGCTCCGCCCTCCCGGCCCCCATGCTCCTCCTTGTTCCCCTCCTGGCCCCCCAGCTCCTCCACGTCCCCCTCCCGGCCCCCCAGCTCCGCCCTCCCGGCCCCCCAGCTCCTCCTGGGTCCCCTCCTGGCCCCCCAGCTCCCCTTCGTCCCCCTCCCTGCCCCCCAGCTCTGCCCTCCCGGCCCCCCAGCTCCTCCACGTCCCCCTCCAGGCCCCCCAGCTCCGCCCTCCCGGCCCCCCAGCTCCTCCACGTCCCCCTCCCGGCCCCCCAGCTCCTCCGTGTTCCCCTCCTGGCCCCCCAGCTCCTCCGCGTCCCCCTCCCGGCCCCCCAGCTCCTCCCTCCCGGCCCCCCAGCTCCTCCACGTCCCCCTCCCGGCCCCCCAGCTCCTCCCTCCCGGCCCCCCAGCTCCTCCACGTCCCCCGCCCCGCCCCCCCGCTCCGCCCTCCCGGCTCCCCAGCTCCTCCGTCTACCCCCTCCCGGCCCCCCAGCTCCTCCGTGTTCCCCTCCTGGCCCCCCAGCTCCGCCGCGTCCCCCTCCCGGCCCCCCAGCTCCTCCGCGTTCCCCTCCCGGCCCCCCAGCTCCGCCGCGTCCCCCTCCCGGCCCCCCCAGCTCCTCCGCGTCCCCCTCCCAGCCCCCCAGCACCGCCGCCTCCCCCTCCCGGCCCCCCCGCTCCGCCCTCCCGGCCCCCCAGCTCCTCCGTGTCCCCCTCCCGGCCCCCCAGCTCCTCCCTCCCGGCCCCCCAGCTTCTCCGTGTTCCCCTCCTGGCCCCCCAGCTCCTCTGCGTCCCCCTCCCGGCCCCCCAGCTCCTCCCTCCCCGCCCCCCAGCTCCTCCACGTCCCCCTCCCGGCCCCCCAGCTCCGCCCTCCCGGCCCCCCAGCTCCTCCACGTCCCCCTCCCGGCCCCCCAGCTCCGCCCTCCCGGCCCCCCAGCTCCTCCACATCCCCCTCCCGGCCCCCGAGATCCTCCCTCCCAGCCCACCAGCTCCTCCCGGCCCCCCAGCTCCGCCCTCCCGGCCCCCCAGCTCCTGCGCTTCCCCCTCCCGGCCCCCCAGCTCCTCCGCGTCCCCCTCCCAGCCCCCCAGCTCCGCCCTCCCGGCCCCCCAGCTCCTCCACGTCCCCCTCCCGGCCCCCCAGCTCCTCCCTCCCGGCCCCCCAGCTCCTCCGTGTTCCTCTCCTGGCCCCCCAGCTCCACCGTGTCCCCCTCCCGGCCCCCCAGCTCCGCCCTCCCAGCCCCCCAGCTCCTCCACGTCCCCCTCCCGGCGCCCCAGCTCCGCCCTCCCGGCCCCCCAGCTCCTCCGTGTCCCCCTCCCGGCCCCCCAGCTCCGCCCTCCCGGCCCCCCAGCTCCTGCGCGTCCCCCTGCCGGCCCCCCAGCTCCTCCCTCCCGGCCCCCCAGCTCCTCCGCGTCCCCCTCCCCGCCCCCCAGCTCCGCCCTCCCAGCCCCCCAGCTCCTCCGCATTCCCCGCAGCCCCCCAGCACCTCCTCCGTGTTCCCCCGGGTACCGAGCTCCACTGTGTTCCCCTCCCGGCCCCCCGGCTCCGCCGCGTCCCCCTCCCGGCCCCCCAGCTCCGCCCTCCCCGGCCCCCCAGCTCCACCGCGTCCCCCTCCCGGCCCCCCAGCTCCGCCGTGTCCCCCTCCCGGCCCCCCAGCTCCGACCTCCCAGCCCCCCAGCTCCGCCGCGTCCCCCTCCCGGCCCCCCAGCTCCGCCCTCCCCGGCCCCCCAGCTCCGCCGCGTCCCCCTCCCGGCTCCCCAGCTCCGCCCTCCCCGGCCCCCCAGCTCCTCCGCGTTCCCCCAGGTACCCAGCTCCACTGTGTTCCCCTCCTGGCCCCCCAGCTCCACCACGTTCCCCCCGTCTTTCTCTGGAGGCTGCGGGGCAACGGGCGTCAGGACTGCGGGTTCCCCCCGGCCCTTCCGTGTCCCCCTCCCGGCCCCCCAGCTCCGCCCTCTCCAGCCGCCCAGCTCCGCCGCATCCCCCTCACGGCCCCCCAGCTCCGCCCTCCCCAGCCCCCCCACGTTCACCCTCCAGCCACCCTGAGACTCACCCAGCTGAGGTCCCCCCTCCAGCCTCCCAGCTCTGCTGAATCCCCCTTCGGGGAGGCCCCGGGGGAGGTTCGGAGGGCACCAGGGGAAGATGGATTGGGAGGCTTGGGGTGGGAGGTTCGGGGGCACCCCAGAGAGACGGGGGGGCAGGGGGCTCGCAGGGCCCCCACTCACTAGTATCTTGGTGGTGTAGGCACTGTTGATGGCGATGGCGTGCACCAGCAGGTCGAGGATGCGGGGCGTCAGGCTGCCGGGGTCGGGCGTCTGGCGGTAGTGGGTGTCGCCCAGGTAGGCCTGCACGACCGTCATGCGGTTGGTGGTGAGGGTGCCCGTCTTGTCGGAGCAGATGGCTGTGGCGTTGCCCATGGTTTCGCAGGCGTCCAGGTGCCGCACCAGGTTATTGTCCTTCATCATTTTCTGAAGGGCAGAGAGGACCCCCCCACCCCCGCGTCAGCCTCAGACCTGACCCCGACGCCGGGAGCCAACCGGAGACACCGGGGGCTCTCCAATGTGCTCTCATTATGGGGAGGGAGCCGGTTTCAGCTGTGCCCACTAGGGGGCACTCTCCCGGCACAGAGTCCCCGTGTACCACGTTCCCGGTGCCCACGGGGGCGCTGTGACACAGACCCGGAGCGACCCCCATGGGGCAAACCTCGGGATCCCTCTCTCCTGGAACTCTCTGGGCTCCCCTCCCCACGCCCCCTTCCTTCTGTCTGCTCCTGTGCCCGCCACCCCACAACAGCCCGGCTACATCTGCCGGCTGCATCCTTCAGCACCAGCGATGGACGGGCACAACCCAACAGGGCCGCGCCAGTGCACGGATGGGTATAATCCCAAATGACGTCCATCAGTGGATGGACGCAAGCCAACGTGCTGCCCAACAATGGATGGATACAAATCAATATGGCCGCACCAATGAGAAAAGCCAAAATGGTGCCCATGGATGGATGAGGTGGACAGGCACATGGCGGCGCCCATGGGTCAATGGGCACAAGCCAACATGGCGGCGCCCATCTATGGATGGACCCAAGCAAATGTGGCAGCACCAGTCCGTCAGTGGGCGCCACCCGAGAGGGCGGCAGTGCCAGGTGCACAGACACAAGCCCACGAGGCCGCCCCCCGCCCCGTCGCCCCCTCACCTTGACGGAGTAGGCCAAGGAGATGGTGACGGCCAAGGGCAGCCCTTCGGGCACGGCCACCACCAGCACGGTGACGCCGATGATGAAGAACTTGACGAAGTACTGGACATAGACGGGGGTGCACTCGGCCAGCCACACCCGCCCGTCCAGCACGAAGGTCTGGATCACGAAGTACAGCACCAGGATGATCACGGTGATGGCCGACATCACCAGACCTGCCCGGGGGCGGGGGAGGGGTTAGTGGGGGGGAGAGGGTCCAGCCCCAGATCACAGCTGGCCCCCCCGGAGGGGACAGGCCCCTGCCCCCTTCCCCGCCCCCCGAACCAGCCAGCCCTGCCCTGGAGCCAGATGGGAGCCGGCGCCCCCCAGAGGGGACAGGCCCCTGCCCCATTCCCCACCCCCCAAACCAGCCAGCCCCCACCCTGGGGCCAGATGGGAGCCGGCGCCCCCCAGAGGGGACAGGCCCCTGCCCCATTCCCGCCCCCCCGAGCCGGCCAGTCCCGCCCTGGGCCGGGGGGGGGGGTGCCCAGCACGGAGGGCTCAGCACCTGCTTTCCCGATCTGCACAGCCAGCTTGGTGAGCTTGCCCTGCAGCACCGATTTCTCTTTCTTGGGCGCGCTGCTCCTCTTCTTCTCCCGATCCTCCAGCTCGCCGCCCTCCGCGCTCTTCAGCGGCTGCATCTCCATGGCCACCGCGCCGTGCTGCTGCCTGGCTGCGCACAGGGAGGGAACCAGCTCAATGCCCCACCAAAGCGGGAGAGGAGGGGGGTTCGCCTCACCCGCTCCCAGAGCCGGGAGAGAACCCAGGAGTCCTGGCTCCCCGCCCCCACTCCTCTCCCAGAGCCGGGAGAGAACCCAGGAGTCCTGGCTCCCCGCCCCCCCGCTGTAACCACCAGCCCCCACTCCCCTCCCCAAGCCGGGAGAGAACCCAGGAGTCCTGGCTCCCCGCCCCCCGCTTTAACCACCAGCCCCCACTCCTCTCCCAGAGCCGGGGAGAGAACCCAGGAGTCCTGGCTCCCCGCCCCCCCGCTGTAACCACCAGCCCCCACTCCCCTCCCCAAGCCGGGAGAGAACCCAGGCGTCCTGGCTCCCCGCCCCCCCGCTGTAACCACCAGCCCCCACTCCTCTCCCAGAGCCGGGGAGAGAACCCAGGCGTCCTGGCTCCCAGCCCCCACCAGCCCCCACTCCCCTCCCAGAGCCGGGGAGAGAACCCAGGCGTCCTGGCTCCCAGCCCCCCCGCTGTAACCACCAGCCCCCACTCCTCTCCCGGAGCCGCGGAGAGAACCCAGGAGTCCTGGCTCCCAACCAGACTGTGAACGTGCAGAGCGTCCCAGTTCAAGTCCTCCCCCACCCCCCCAGCCTGAGACCCCAGCCGGCCCCGGGGCCCCCTGGCCCGTTACCTTTGTTCTGGATATTCTCCACCACACCGTCCTGGGGCTTCCCTACAGCAGAAAAGGGGCGACAGAGACAGGACACTTGAGCCCAGACAGACGGACGGGACAACACAGACGATGGAGCAACAGACACTGGAGCCCACGAGAAGCCGGCGCTGGGGGGGGGGGACTCCTGTCCGGGGGGGGGGCAGGCAGCGCTGGAGCTCTGAGTTCGGGGAGATAGCAGGGTCCCCCCAGCGCCGCTTAGAACTGAGGGTTCCCCGGGGTGTCCCTGCCGCCCCTGCTGGAGCGGATGAGCCCTGCCCTGTGTGTCCACGTCCGTCCGTCCGTCTCCGCTCTGTGCTGGGGCGGAATCTCGGGTGGGACTCCAGGGAAGTGGAAATCAGAACCCGGCCCTGCCCCCATTGTAAATCAGGAGTGACTCTGGATTGACACCGGGCAACTGAGCTCAGCAGCCAGCGCAGCCCCCATTGCAATCTGGGGTGACTCCGGATTGGCCCCGGGGGAGCTGAGCTCAGAACCCAGCCCTGCCCCCAATGCAATCAGGGGTGACTCTGGATTAACACCAGGGGAGCTGAGCTCAGCACCCGGCCCTGCCCCCATTGCAATCAGGGGTGACTCTGGATTAACACCAGGGGAGCTGAGCTCAGCACCCGGCCCTGCCCCCATTGCAATCTGAGGTGACTCCAGATTGGCCCCAGGAGAGCTGAGCTCAGAACCCAGCCCTGCCCCCATTGCAATCTGAGGTGACTCTGGATTAACACCAGGGGAGCTGAGCTCAGCACCCGGCCCTGCCCCCATTGCAATCAGGGGTGACTCTGGATTAACACCAGGGGAGCTGAGCTCAGCACCCGGCCCTGCCCCCATTGCAATCTGAGGTGACTCCAGATTGGCCCCAGGGGAGCTGAGCTCAGCACCAGGCCCTGCCCCCATTGCAATCAGGGGTGACTCTGGATTGACACCAGGGGAGCTGAGCTCAGCACCCGGCCCTGCCCCCATTGCAATCAGGGATGACTCTGGATTGACACCAGGGGAGCTGAGCTCAACACCCGGCCCTGCCCCCATTGCAATCTGAGGTGACTCCAGATTGGCCCCAGGGGAGCTGAGCTCAGCACCAGGCCCTGCCCCCATTGCAATCAGGGGTGACTCTGGATTGACACCAGGGGAGCTGAGCTCAGCACCCGGCCCTGCCCCCATTGCAATCTGGGGTGACTCCAGATTGGCCCCGGGGGAGCTGAGCTCAGCACCCGGCCCTGCCCCCATTGCAATCTGGGGTGACTCTGGATTAACACCAGGGGAGCTGAGCTCAGCACCCGGCCCTGCCCCCATTGCAATCTGGGGTGACTCCGGATTGGCCCCAGGGGAGCTGAGCTCAGCACCCGGCCCTGCCCCCATTGCAATCTGGGGTGACTCCGGATTGGCCCTGGGGGAGCTGAGCTCAGAACCTGGTCCTGCCCCCATTGCAATCTGGGGTGACTCCGGATTGGCCCCGGGGGAGCTGAGCTCAGCACCCGGCCCTGCCCCCATTGCAATCTGGGGCCGTGCTAACGCACATTGATTATGTGGAGTGAACACAGGCTGGGGATTGGGATGGTCAATGTGAACTGACGGGGAGTCAATACATGAGGGTGTCCGTCTGGACGGGTGTTGTGTCAGAGCTCTTCACCACCGGAGCCTTGGGCTTCAGAGGCCACAGCGGGGAGTGGAAGGGGGGTCGGACTGGCAGAGCTCTGCTTGGCAGACGGCTGTTTAGTGCGGTTGTCGGGTGCAGTTTGCAGTTGGGTTGGAGTCTATTGCTAGGACTGTGGATGTAGCTGCTGTCAGGGCATCCAGAAGAGGCACCTTGAACGGACAATGAAAGCCCGTGAGGCTAAGGCCAGCACCATCGAGCCAAAGCGGCGGGACACTAAGCCAGCGTGGGCTGGAGCTGGGGCAACAGGCTCTGCCCAAGGAAAAGGCTTTGAGTCCACATGGACCGTCGCTGGCAACACCAAACTCATGCAGCCAACGTGGGCTGGTGCAGACTCAAATGTCACACAAGCTGGGGCAGAGTCTCCATGAGCAACGTTGAGTCCACACGCCAGGAGGTGCCATCGGGAGCGGACGGAGCCTGCGCCAGGCACGACATGGCGGAGACCTTGCCCACGGCGCAGCAGGAGCTGGTAGAACCAGCTCAGGAGGAGACGATCATGGACACTGAGCCCGAGCCCAGGGAAGACCAAAAAGGCCCCTCACCTTTCTTCTCCTTCTTCTCCTCTTCCTCCCCACTGGCTCCCAGCAAGGTGAAGATGATCCCAGTCTGGGAGTTCACCCCGACGGCCGTGACGACCATGCGCCCCGAGCCCTCCATGACGTGGGTGCCTGGGACAGCAGAGGCCGAGTGAACAGGAAGCGACGCGCGCTCGGGCCGTCACGCAGGACACCTGGGTTCCATTCACGGCTCTGCGGCAGAGTCGCCGGCTGCCGGGGGAGAGCGCCCCCCACTGACCCCCCGCCCCATAGCACAGCACCCCATAGCGCCCAGCATGGACTGCCGGGGGAGAGCGCCCCCCACTGACCCCCCGCCCCATGGCGCAGCGCCCCATAGCGCCCAGCATGGACTGTCGGGGGAGAGCGCCCCCCATAGAGCCCCCTGCCCCATAGCGCAGCGCCCCATAGCGCCCAGCATGGACTGCCGGGGGAGAGCACCCCCCATACAGCCCCCCGCCCCATGGCGCAGCGCCCCATAGCGCCCAGCATGGACTGCCGGGGGAGAGCGCCCCCCACTGACACCCCACCCCATAGCGCAGCGCCCCATAGCGCCCAGCATGGACTGCCGGGGGAGAGCGCCCCCCATATAGCCCCCCGCCCATGGCGCAGCGCCCCATAGCGCCCAGCATGGACTGCCGGGGGAGAGCACCCCCCATAGAGTCCCCCGCCCCATGGCGCAGCGCCCCATAGCGCCCAGCATGTACTGCCGGGGGAGAGCACCCCCCATACAGCCCCCCGCCCCATAGCACAGCGCCCCATAGCGCCCAGCATGGACTGCCAGGGGAGAGCGCCCCCCACTGACCCCCCGCCCCATGGCGCAGCGCCCCATAGCGCCCAGCATGGACTGCCGGGGGAGAGCGCCCCCCACAGACCCCCCGCCCCATCGCGCAGCGCCCCATAGCGCCCAGCATGTACTGCCGGGGGAGAGCGCCCCCCATATAGCCCCCCGCCCATGGCGCAGCGCCCCATAGCGCCCAGCATGGACTGCCGGGGGAGAGCACCCCCCATACAGCCCCCCGCCCCATAGCGCAGCGCCCCATAGCGCCCAGCATGTACTGCCAGGGGAGAGCGCCCCCCACTGACCCCCCGCCCCATGGCGCAGCGCCCCATAGCGCCCAGCATGGACTCCCGGGGGAGAGCGCCCCCCACAGACCCCCCGCCCCATAGCGCAGCGCCCCATAGCGCCCAGCATGTACTGCCGGGGGAGAGCGCCCCCCATACAGCCCCCCGCCCCATAGCGCAGCGCCCCATAGCGCCCAGCATGGACTGCCGGGGGAGAGCGCCCCCCATAGAGGCCCCCTCCCCATGGCGCAGCGCCCCATAGCGCCCAGCATGGACTGCCGGGGGAGAGCGCCCTCCCATAGAGCCCCCCGCCCCATGGCGCAGCGCCCCATAGCGCCCAGCATGGACTGCCGGGGGAGAGCGCCCTCCCATAGAGCCCCCCGCCCCATGGCGCAGCGCCCCATAGCGCCCAGCATGGACTGCCGGGGGAGAGCGCCCCCCATAGAGCCCCCCTGCCCCATGGCGCAGCGCCCCATAGCGCCCAGCATGGACTGCCAGGGGAGAGCGCCCCCCACTGACCCCCCGCCCCATGGCGCAGCGCCCCATAGCGCCCAGCATGGACTGCCGGGGGAGAGCGCCCCCCATAGAGCCCCCCTCCCCATGGCGCAGCGCCCCCCAGCACCCACATGGACTGCCTGGGGAGAGCACCCCCCGCCCCATAGCGCAGCACCCCATAGCGCCCAGCATGGACTGCCGGGGGAGATCGCCCCACACACACACCCACCTGAGAGCAGCATGGGATCTTTCTCCACGGATTTCCGCACATGGTCCGATTCCCCGGTCAGGGAGCTCTCATCAATCTTCAGGTCGTTCCCCTGGATCAGAATCCCATCAGCAGGGAGCAGGTCGCCTGGCCAAGGGGAGAGAATGGCCCACATGGGACCTGTGAGCTCCTCTGCCCTGGTGTCGGGCCTCCCTGGATCTGCCCCCCTACATGGAACCTGCATAGCCCAGATGGCACCCACATGCCCCACAACCCCATCTCGGATCACACCGCCATGGCCATCTGCCCCAGCATCAGGCCGGCTGGGATCAGCGCCACATGCAATCTATTCCTTCCATGATCAGTCCCACGAGCCCCTCTGCCCTGGCCTCTGGGCTGCGCTGGATCACCCCCCGAGCCCGGCGTCGGGCACACTCACCGTATTTGATCTGGGCGATGTCTCCCACCACCAGCTCGGCCACGGGGATCTGGATCTGCTGCCCGTTGCGGACGACGGCGAATTTCTGCTCCTGCTCGATGCGGCTCTGCAGTCCCCGGAACTGCTTCTCCTTGCTCCAGTCGTTGAAGGCCGTGACCAGCACCACGCAGATGACGGAGAGCAGGATGGCCGCCCCCTCAATCCAGCCGGCCTCCGACTCGCCCTCGTCCTCCGCGCCCGAGGCCAGGTTCCCACAGGCTGCGCCGCACCACGGGGCAGGGACCACGGCAGAGCAGGAGAGAGAGAGAGAATGGGACAGGAAGGAGGAGTGGGAGGTCAGGCCAGAGCCAAGGAAAGGGAACATGCATTGAGGCTGACAGACAGGGACAGTGGAGGAGGAAGTCGTCCCCATGGTCCTGCTTCCCTCCCCCCGCAGGCCAGGTGGCATTAGGGTGGGGAGCCCCCAGCCAGGGGTGGGAAGGGTCTGCAGTGGGTGGGCTGATGGGTGAGCACAGGGACGGGGCAGGGGATGGATGGGTGGCTGGATAGGTGGGTGGACCGCTGCCCAGACGGATGGATTAGCGGCTAGCCGTATGGATGGATGGGTCAGCGGATGGACGGGTGGGTCAGTGGACGGACAGATGGACGGATCGATGGGTCAGTGGTTGGATGGACGGATAGATCAGCAGATGGACGGGTGGGTCAGTGGATGGACGGACGGATGGACAGGTCAGTGGATGGACAGACGGATGGATCAGTGGACGGATGGGTGATCGGACGGACGGATGGATGGGTCAGCGGACAGACAGGTAGGTCACTAGATGATCGGACGGATGGATGGATGGTGGAGTGGTTGGATGAACATGTCAGCAGTTGGATGGACAGACGGATCAGCAGACGGACAGGTGTGTCAGTAGACAGACGGACGGACGGATGGATGGAGGAGTGGTTGGATGAACAGGACAGTGGTTGGATGGACGGATGGATCAGCAGACGGATGGATGGATCAGCAGATGAACGGATGGACATAGGCGGCAGGTTTGTATAATTTTTGGTGGGGCCCAAAATGATGGTGCCCCCCCCCCACTCCCGCCCTGTAAGCCGATATAAAATGAAGCTACAACGCGTCAGTGCCACAAGATTACAAGGTTGGAGAAGGGGTAGGGGGTTCCAGGGGCCAGTCAAGGGACAAGGAGCAGGGGGGGTTGGATGGGGCAGAGGTTCGGAGGGGCAGTCAGGGGACAGGCAGCAATTGGATAGGCATGGGAGTCCAGGGGGTTTATCAGGGGACAGGTAGGGGGTGGGGTCCTGGGGGGAAGTTGGGTGGGGTCTCAGGAGGGGGCAGTTGGGGACAAGGAGTAGGGAGGCTTAGATAGGGGCTGGGGTCCCAAGGGGCAGTTAGGGGCAGTTGTCTCGGGAGTGGGTAATTGGGGGACAAGGACCAGTGGTGCTTAGATAGGGGGTGGGGGTCCTGGGGGGCAGTTGGGGCAGGGGTCTGGGGAGGGGGCAATCAGCGGCCAGGGGCTGGGATTCAAAGGGCTCTGAGCTGCTGGCAGCCGCGGGGAGCCCTGAGCCCTTTAAATCCCAGCAGCCGCGGCTGAGATTTAAAGGGCTCTGGGCTCCCCGCCGCAGTGGGCAGCCCAGAGCCCTCTGATTCCCAGCCGCGGCTGAGATTTAAAGGGCTCTGGGCTCCCCGCGCTTGCAGGCAGTCCAGAGCCCTCTGATTCCCGGCCGCGACTGGGATTTAAAAGGCTCTGGGCTCCCCGCTGCTGCCGGCAGCCCAGAGCCCTCTGACTCCCGGCTGTGGCTGGGATTTAAAGGGGCGAAACCTAGCTCCAAATATTGGTGGAGCAGAGCCCCTGATTGTGAATATTCCTGGGGCTTTAGCTCCACGAGCCCATATAAGTTGGCGTCCATGCGGATGGACTAATTGATGGAGGAGCAGACAGATAGATGGATGGGTCAGCAGACGGCCAGCCAGACGGATCAGTGGCCGACCAGATGGATGGAGGAGTAGTAGATGGACCGGGCTGGACGGATGGATGGGTCAGCGGCTGGCTGGATGGGTGGGTCAGTGGATGGACAGATGGATGGAGTAGCGGATTGATGGACAGACGGACCAGTGGATGGATGGGTGGGTCAGTGGATGGACAGATGGGTCAATGGTTGGATGGACGGACGGACGGACGGATGGAGGCATAGCGGATGGACGGACCAGGAGGTGGACGGACAGATGGAGCAGCGGGTGGACAAATAGATCAGAGGATGGATGGATGGAGGCATACCAGATGGACGGATGGATGGGTCAGCAGGTGGACAGCTGGATGGAGCAGCAGGTGGACGGGTAGGTCACTGGACGGATGGATGGAGGCATAGCGGACGGATGGATGGACGGGTCAGCGGGTGGACGGCCAGACGGAGCAGTGGGTGGACGGCCAGACGGATGGAGATGTAGCAGACGGATGGAGGCGTGCCAGACAGACAGATGGATGGGTCAGTGGCTGGACGGACGGATGGGGCAGTGGGTTGATGGGTAGGTCAGTGGATGGACGGATGGAGGCGTAGCGGACGGACGGGTCAGTGGCTGGACGGATGGATGGGGCAGTGGGTTGACGGGTAGGTCAGTGGATGGACGGATGGAGGTGTAGCGGACGGATGGACGGAGCAGCAGGTGGATGGATGGACGGATGGAGATGTAGCGGACGGATGGAGGCATGCCGGACAGACGGACGGATGGGTCAGCGACTGGACGGGTAGGTCAGTGGATGGACGGATGGAGGCATAGCGGCTGGACGGGTTAGCGGCTGGACGGACGGACGGGGCAGCGGGTGGACGGACGGAGCAGCGGGTGGATGGATGGACGGATGGAGATGTAGCGGACGGATGGAGGCATGCCGGACAGACGGACGGATGGGTCAGCGACTGGACGGGTAGGTCAGTGGATGGACGGATGGAGGCATAGCGGCTGGACGGGTCAGCGGCTGGACGGACAGATGGGGCAGCGGGTGGACGGACGGAGCAGCGGGTGGATGGATGGACGGATGGAGATGTAGCAGACGGATGGAGGCATGCCGGACAGACAAATGGATGGGTCAGCGGCTGGACGGACAGACGGGGCAGCGGGTGGACGGCCAGACGGAGCAGTGGGTGGACGGCCGGATGGATGGAGATGTAGCAGACGGATGGAGGCGTGCCGGACAGACAGATGGATAGGTCAGTGGCTGGACGGACGGATGGGGCAGTGGGTTGACGGGTAGGTCAGTGGACGGACGGATGGAGGCGTAGTGGACGGACGGACGGAGCAGCGGGTGGATGGACGGACGGATGGAGGCGTAGCGGACGGACGGAGCAGCGGGTGGATGGACGGACGGATGGAGGCGTAGCGGACGGACGGATGGAGGCGTAGCGGACGGATGGACGGAGCAGCAGGTGGACGGACGGAGCAGTGGGTGGATGGATGGACGGATGGAGATGTAGCAGACGGATGGAGGCGTGCCAGACAGACAGATGGATGGGTCAGCGGCTGGACGGATGGATGGGGCAGCGGGTGGACGGGTAGGTCAGTGGACGGACGGACGGAGGCGTAGCGGACGGACGGACGGACGGGGCAGCGGGTGGACGGGTAGGTCAGTGGACGGACGGACGGAGGCGTAGCGGACGGACGGATGGAGGCGTGCCAGACGGACGGACGGGGCAGCGGGTGGACGGGTAGGTCAGCGGACGGACCGATGGAGGCGTGCCAGACGGACGGATGGAGGCGTAGCGGACAGATGGACGGACGGAGCAGCGGGTGGATGGACGGACGGATGGAGGCGTAGCGGACGGACCGATGGAGGCGTGCCAGACGGACGGATGGAGGCGTAGCGGACGGATGGACGGACGGAGCAGCGCGTGGATGGACGGACGGATGGAGGCATAGCGGACGGACCGATGGAGGCGTGCCAGACGGACGGATGGAGGCGTAGCGGACGGATGGACGGACGGAGCAGCGCGTGGATGGACGGACGGATGGAGGCATAGCGGACGGACCGATGGAGGCGTGCCAGACGGACGGATGGAGGCGTAGCGGACGGACGGATGGAGGGGTGCCAGACGGACGGACAGAGCACCAGAGGAACAGTCATGTCTCCCTTATCCCACCTTGCAGCCCCGTGACCCAACCACACCTGAGCTACCTCCCAGGTGTGGAAAACGCCCCCCACCCGCCTCCTTCCTTCCCCACACCAAGCTGCTGTCCCTGGGATCTGGCTCCATGGAGGCGGCCTCGCCCCATCTTGGGGGGGGGGGGACGCCCCAGGCCAGGACTGACCTTCGCTCTCCTCTCCCGGGGGGGCGTAGAAGGAGAGACCCAGGGAGATGATGGCCGCGATCTCCAGGATGATCAGCGTCACGTCCTGCAGAGCCTCCCACACCAGCTGCAGGAAGGTCTTGGGCTGCTTGGGCGGGATGAAGTTCTGGCCGTAGATCTGCCGCCGCTTCTCCAGGTCGGCCGCGTTGTCCGACAGGCCTGAGCAGGGCCAGAGAGAGGGGAGATGAAGGTGGAGCCAGGACTCCTGGGTTCTCTCCCAGCTCTGGGAGGGGAGTGGGGGCTGGGGGGTCAGAGCAGGGGGCTGGGAGCCAGGACTCCTGGGTTCTCTCCCAGCTCTGGGAGGGGAGTGGGGGCTGGTGGTTAGAGCAGGGGGCTGGGAGCCAGGACTCCTGGGTTCTCTCCCGGCTCTGGGAGGGGAGTGGGGGCTGGTGGTTAGAGCAGGGGGCTGGGAGCCAGGACTCCTGGGTTCTCTCCCCAGCTCTGGGAGGGGAGTGGGGGCTGGTGGTTAGAGCACGGTGGCTGGGAGCCAGGACTCCTGGGTTCTCTCCCTGGTTCTGGGAGGGGAGCGGGGGCTGGGGGGTCAGAGCAGGGGGGGCTGGGAGCCAGGACTCCTGGGTTCTCTCCCCCACTCTGGGAGGGGAGTGGGGGCTGGTGGGTTAGAGCAGGGGGGGCGGGGAGCCAGGACTCCTGGGTTCTCTCCTGGCTCTGGGAGGGGAGCGGGGGCTGGTGGTTAGAGCAGGGGGGCCTGGGAGCCAGGACTCCTGGGTTCTCCCCCACTCTGGGAGGGGAGTGGGGGCCGGTGGGTTAGAGCAGGGGGGGCTGGGAGCCAGGACTCCTGGGTTCTCTCCCCGGTTCTGGGAGGGGAGTGGGGGGTGGTGGTTAGAGCAGGGGGCTGGGAGCCAGGACTCCTGGGTTCTCTCCCCGGCTCTGGGAGGGCAGTGGGGGCTGATGGTTAGAGCAGGAGGGGCTGGGAGCCAGGACTCCTGGGTCTCTCCCTGGTTCTGGGAGGGGAGTGGGGACCAGTGGTTAGAGCAAGGGGGGCTGGGAGCCAGGACTGTGGTGTATTTCTCTGCGGGTCACAGAGCCAGGTCAGTGCTGTGGAGAATTTTCAGATGGTCCCTGGGCCTGGTGACATTTTAAATATTTAACGAGCTGGCAGGTGAGAGCAGGCGGGGGGGGGGGGCATGGCCACCGGGGGCCTTTGATCGCCCAGGGGGTCGGATCCTGTCTTGGGCAGCTGGACCTCCTCCCCCGCCCCTGCCCCCCTTTAAAATCAATGAACCACACAGGGGCACTGGGGCTGCCTCTGCAGAGCAAGGCACAGATGTCACAGAGCGAACCCAGGAGTCCTGACTCCCAGCCCCCCTGCAGCCGGGCAGAGAACCCAGGCGTCCTGGGCGGGGGGCGCTCTCCCCTGGCAGGCGGGACCAGGCTCGGGGGGGGCTGTGCTGCAGGAGGGTCACGGGGGGGGGGGGGTGTGGGGCAGGTCGCTGAGCTCCGGGCAGGGGGGGGTCCTGCCGCCCCCCCGGCCCGGCCCGGCCCGGCTCGGCTCTGCCGCAGCCTGAAGGGCGAGTCAAGGGGAACCCGGCGCAGGAGCCGACGCTGCAGCTCTGCTCGGAGACCCCCCCCCCCGCCGGCCAGCCCCGCCCCCCCGGCCAGCCCCCTCCCAGGCTCCGTCCCCGCCCCCTCGGCCAGCTCCGCCCCCCCGGCTCCGTCCTCGCCCCCGCCAGCTCCGCCCCCCCGGGCCAGCCTCCCCCAGCTCCGTCCCCGGCTCTGGGAGGGGGGTGAGGGCTGATGGTTAGAGCAGGGGGCTGGGAGCCCGGACGCCTGGGTTCTCTCCCGAGCTCTGGGAGGGGACTGGGGGTTAGAACAGGGGGGGCTGGGAGCCAGGACTCCTGGGTTCCCTCCTGGCTCCGGGATGGGAGCAGGGTGGGCTGGGAGCCCGGACTCCTGGGTTCTCTCCCGGCTCTGGGAGGGCAGTGGGGGCTGGTGGTTAGAACGGGGGGGGCTGGGAGCCCGGACTCCTGGGTCCATGGGCGCCAGGTTTATATAATTTTTGGTGGTGCCCAGAATGGGTCCAAGCAGAGCTGTCCGGTCCATAGGATGGATCAGGGTAACGTCCCCAGGCCCCGTGCTTTGGGGGGAGGGGGGTGCCATGCTTCAGGGCGACGCAGGGTCCAGGGCAGCCTGGCGGCTTAGCCGAGGGCCTGGCGCTGGCTGCAGTGAGCGCCCCGGCCCCGGCCCCGGCCCCGGCCCCGGCCCCAGCCCGCTCTGCTCCATCCTGCTGGATCCTGCCATGGTGGGGGAGGAGGCGTAAGGCGGTGGAATGGGACGGGGAGGGGTCAGAGCAGGGGTGGGGAAAGGTAGGGTGGGGGTGGAACAGGGGTGGGAAGGGGTGGAGTGGGGGCGGAGGCGGAGCAGGGACGCTCACTGCTGCAGGCGCCAGGTACCCCGCGTCCCCCTGAAGCACGGGGCCCCCCCAAAGTTCATGGCCTGGGGAGGGTGCCCTGGTCCATCCTATGGATGGGATGGCTCTGAAAATATCAGCCCAAATATTGGTGGAGCCAGTCCCACGTTCCTGAATATTGGTGGAGCACAGGCACTACGGGCCCATATCACTCGCCACCCATGCTCCTGGGTTCTCTCCCGAGCTCTGGGAGGGGACTGGGGGTTAGAACAGGGGGGGCTGGGAGCCAGGACTCCTGGGTTCTCTCCCAGCTCTGGGATGGGAGCACGGGGGGCTGGGAGCCCGGACTCCTGGGTTCTCTCCCAGCTCTGGGATGGGAGCAGGGGGGGCTGGGAGCCCGGACTCCTGGGTTCTCTCCCAGCTCTGGGATGGGAGCAGGGGGGGCTGGGAGCCCGGACTCCTGGGTTCTCTCCCAGCTCTGGGATGGGAGCAGGGGGGGTGCTGGGAGCCCGGACTCCTGGGTTCTCTCCCGGCTCTGGGAGGGGAGTGGGGGCTGGTGGTTAGAACAGGGGAGGGCTGGGAGCCCGGACGCCTGGGTTCTCTCCCAGCTCTGGGATGGGAGCAGGGGGGGCTGGGAGCCCGGACGCCTGGGTTCTCCCCCACACCATGGACAGAGGAGCCAGTACCTTCAGTCGGGGAAGTTTTGAGCCGGCGGCAGAGCCCACTGATGTCGCTGTAGCCATCCTGGATCTTCTGCAAGGCCTCAGCCCCGCGCAGCTCCATGAGGCCCCGCAGCTCGGGCAGGGTGCAGCCCAGGCCGCCCGCATGGTTCAGCGCCCGCCGCTGGCTCCTGGGGTAGAAATCCAGCGCGCTGTTCGCCAGCTCACCCATGGCGGCGGGAGGGAGCCGGGCCTGGCGCTGGGGCGGGGCGGATGGGGAAGCCTGCACAGGAGCAGAGGAAGGAGTGAGGGAGGGGGCTGGGCAGTGGGGGGCCGGGGGCTGGGGGGGGCAGGGTGGGGGGCTGGGCAGGGGGCGCTCTCCCCCGGCAGTCAGGGCTGGGTGCTGGGGGGGGCAGGGTGGGGGGCTGGGCAGGGGGCGCTCTCCCCAGGCAGTCAGGGCTGGGTGCTGGGGGGCCCGGTGCTGGGGGCGCAGGGTGGGGGGCTGGGCAGGGGGCGCTCTCCCCAGGCAGTCAGGGCTGGGTGCTGGGGGGCGCAGGGTGGGGGGCTGGGCAGGAGGCGCTCTCCCCCGGCAGTCACACCCCTTCCCTCACTCACCGGTCAGCGCCTGCTCTGTGTCGGGGTCTCCATCCTCCGAAGCCGGGTCCCCCCTAGCAGCCGTGGCCAGCGAGCAGAGCGCGGCCAAACGGCCAATCCATGGACCAAGCTGGGCCGGTCAGTATGGGGGGACCCTGGTCAGAGCTGGGCAGCAGCCTGCCCCCCGCCGCTCCGGGGGCACCTGGGGGACTCACATGGAGAGGAGTGTCAGTGTGTGTGTCAGACCTGGGGGGAGCCCCCTCTAGCACCCACATCTGTCCATGCATCCCCATGAGCATCCACCCACCTAGCGGCACCCCGTCCAGCCCCCTCAACAGCGTCACCTTCAGCCACCCAGCCACCCAACAGCACCTTCACCCACCCACCCACCCACCCAACCCAACAGCACCTTCACCCACCCAGCCACCCAACAGCATCTTCACCCACCCACCCACCCAGCTGAACCTTCACCCACCCAGCCACCAACCCACACACCCACCCAACCCAACTGCACCTTCACCCACCCAGCCACCCAACTGCACCTTTACCCACCCACCAACCAACAGCACCTTCACCCACCCACCAACCCACCCAACCCAACAGCACCTTCACCCAGCCACCAACCCACCCACCCAACAGCACCTTCACCCACCCACCAACCAACAGCACCTTCACCCACCCACCAACCCACCCAACCCAACAGCATCTTCACCCATCCACCAACCCACCCACCAACCAACAGCACCTTCACCCACCCACCAACCCACCCAGCCACCCAACTGCACCTTCACCCACCCACCAACCCACCCACCCAGCCCAACAGCAGCTTCACCCACCCACCAACCCATCCAGCCCCCCACTCAACAGCTTCACCTTCACCCACCCAGCCACCCAACTGCACCTTCACCCACCCACCCACTCACCAACCCACCCAGCCACCCAACTGCACCTTCACCCACCCACCAACCCACCCAACCCAACAGCACCTTCACCCAGCCACCAACCCACCCACCCAACAGCACCTTCACCCACCCACCAACCAACAGCACCTTCACCCACCCACCAACCCACCCAACCCAACAGCATCTTCACCCACCCACCAACCCACCCAGCCACCCAACTGCACCTTAACCCACCCAACAACTAACAGCACCTTCACCCACCCACCAACCCACCCAACCCAACAGCATCTTCACCCAGCCACCCAACTGCACCTTCACCCACCCAGCCACCCAACTGCACCTTCACCCACCCACCATCCCACCCAACCCAACTGCACCTTCACCCACCCAGCCACCCAACTGCACCTTCACCCACCCAGCCACCCAACTGCACCTTCACCCACCCACCATCCCACCCAACCCAACTGCACCTTCACCCACCCAGCCACCCAACAGCAACTTCACCCACTCATCCACCAACCCACCCAACCCAACAGCACCTTCACCCACCCACCAACCAAAAGCACCTTCACCCACCCACCAACCCACCCAACCCAACAGCATCTTCACCCATCCACCAACCCACCCAGCCACCCAACTGCACCTTCACCCACCCACCAACCAACAGCACCTTCACCCACCCACCAACCCACCCAGCCACCCAACTGCACCTTCACCCACCCACCAACCCACCCACTCAGCCCAACAGCAGCTTCACCCACCCACCAACCCATCCAGCCCCCCACTCAACAGCTTCACCTTCATCCACCCAGCCACCCAACTGCACCTTCACCCACCCACCCACTCACCAACCCACCCAGCCACCCAACTGCACCTTCACCCACCCACCAACCCACCCACCCAGCCCAACAGCAGCTTCACCCACCCACCAACCCATCCAGCCCCCCACTCAACAGCTTCACCTTCACCCACCCAGCCACCCAACTGCACCTTCACCCACCCACCCACCCACCAACCCACCAGCTCCGGGGGCACCTGCGGGAGTCACATGGAGAGGTGTCAGGGTGTGTGTCAGACCTGGGGGGAGCCCCCTCTAGCACCCACATCTGTCCATGCATCCCCATGAGCATCCACCCACCTAGCGGCACCCCGTCCAACCCCCTCAACAGCGTCACCTTCAGCCACCCACCCACCAACCAACAGCACCTTCACCCACCCAGCCACCCAACTGCACCTTCACCCAGCCACCAACCCACCCAGCCACCCAACTGCACCTTAACCCACCCACAAACCAACAGCGCCTTCACCCAGCCACCAACCCACCCAACCCAACAGCACCTTCACCCAGCCACCAACCCACCCACCCAACAGCACCTTCACCCACCCACCAACCAACAGCACCTTCACCCACCCACCAAACCACCCAACCCAACAGCATCGTCACCCACCCACCAACCCACCCAGCCACCCAACTGCACCCTCACCCACCCAGCCACCCAACTGCACCTTCACCCACCCACCCAACCCAACTGCACCTTCACCCACCCACCATCCCACCCAACCCAACTGCACCTTCACCCAGCCACCCACCCACCCAACAGCACCTTCACCCACCCACCAACCCACCCAACCCAACAGCACCTTCACCCCCCCACCAACCAACAGCACCTTCACCCACCCACCAACCCACCCAACCCAACAGCATCTTCACCCATCCACCAACCCACCCAGCCACCCAACTGCACCTTCATCCACCCACCAACCAACAGCACCTTCACACACCCACCAACCCACCCAGCCACCCAACTGCCCTTCACCCACCCACCCACCAACCCACCCACCCAACCCAACAGCATCTTCACCCACCCACCAACCCACCCAGCCACCCAACTGCACCTTCACCCACCGAGCCCAACAGCAGCTTCACCCACCCACCAACCCATCCAGCCCCCCACTCAACAGCTTCACCTTCACCCACCCAGCCACCCAACTGCACCTTCACCCACCCACCCACCCACCAACCCACCAGCTCCGGGGGCACCTGCGGGAGTCACATGGAGAGGAGTGTCAGGGTGTGTGTCAGACCTGGGGGAGCCCCCTCTAGCACCCACATCTGTCCATGCATTCCCATGAGCATCCACCCACCTAGCGGCACCCCGTCCAGCCCCCTCAACAGCGTCACCTTCAGCCACCCACCCACCAACCAACAGCACCTTCACCCACCCAGCCACCAACCCACCCAACCCAATAGCATCTTCACCCACCCAGCCATCCAACTGCACCTTCACCCAGCCACCAACCAACAGCACCTTCACCCACCCACCAACCCACCCAACCCAACAGCATCTTCACCCACCCACCAACCCACCCAGCCACCCAACTGCACCTTCACCCACCCAGCCACCCAACTGCACCTTCACCCACCCACCAACCCACCCAACCCAACAGCATCTTCACCCACCCACCAACCCACCCAGCCACCCAACTGCACCTTCACCCACCCAGCCCAACAGCAGCTTCACCCACCCACCAACCCATCCAGCCCCCCACTCAACAGCTTCACCTTCACCCACCCAGCCACCCAACTGCACCTTCACCCACCCACCCACCCACCAACCCACCCAGCCACCCAACTGCACCTTCACCCACCCACCCACCCACCAGCTCCGGGGGCACCTGCGGGAGTCACATGGAGAGGAGTGTCAGGGTGTGTGTCAGACCTGGGGGGAGCCCCCTCTAGCACCCACATCTGTCCATGCATCCCCATGAGCATCCACCCACCTAGCGGCACCCCGTCCAGCACCCTCAACAGCGTCACCTTCAGCCACCCACCCACCAACCAACAGCACCTTCACCCACCCAGCCACCAACCCACCCAACCCAATAGCATCTTCACCCACCCAGCCACCCAACTGCACCTTCACCCAGCCACCAACACACCCAGCCACCCAACTGCACCTTAACCCACCCACCAACCAACAGCACCTTCACCCACCCACCAACCCACCCAACCCAACAGCACCTTCACCCAGCCACCAACCCAGCCACCCAACTGCACCTTAACCCACCCACCAACCAACAGCACCTTCACCCACCCACCAACCCACCCAACCCAACAGCATCTTCACCCACCCACCAACCCACCCAACCCAACAGCATCTTCACCCAGCCACCAACCCACCCACCCAACCCAATAGCATCTTCACCCACCCAGCCACCCAACAGCATCTTCACCCACCCACCAACCCACCCAGCCACCCAACTGCACCTTAACCCACCCAGACACCCAACTGCACCTTCACCCACCCACCCAACCCAACTGCACCTTCACCCACCCACCATCCCACCCAACCCAACTGCACCTTCACCCACCCAGCCACCCAACAGCACCTTCACCCAGCCACCCACCCACCCAACAGCACCTTCACCCACCCACCCACCAACCCACCCAACCCAACAGCACCTTCACCCACCCACCAACCAACAGCACCTTCACCCACCCACCAACGCACCCAGCCACCCAACTGCATCTTCACCCACCCACCAACCCACCCAGCCACCCAACTGCACCTTCACCCACCCAGCCCAACAGCAGCTTCACCCACCCACCAACCCATCCAGCCCCCCACTCAACAGCTTCACCTTCACCCACCCAGCCACCCAACTGCACCTTCACCCACCCACCCACCCACCAACCCACCAGCTCCGGGGGCACCTGCGGGAGTCACATGGAGAGGAGTGTCACGGTGTGTGTCAGACCTGGGGGGAGCCCCCTCTAGCACCCACATCTGTCCATGCATCCCCATGAGCATCCACCCACCTAGCGGCACCACGTCCAGCCCCCTCAACAGCGTCACCTTCAGCCACCCACCCACCAACCAACAGCACCTTCACCCACCCAGCCACCAACCCACCCAACCCAATAGCATCTTCACCCACCCAGCCACCCAACTGCACCTTCACCCAGCCACCAACCCACCCAGCCACCCAACTGCACCTTAACCCACCCACCAACCAACAGCACCTTCACCCACCCACCAACCCACCCAACCCAACAGCATCTTCACCCAGCCACCAACCCACCCAGCCACCCAACTGCACCTTCACCCACCCAGCCACCCAACTGCACCTTCACCCACCCACCATCCCACCCAACCCAACTGCACCTTCACCCACCCAGCCACCCAACAGCACCTTCACCCAGCCACCCACCCACCCAACAGCACCTTCACCCAGCCACCCACCAACCCACCAGCACCTTCACCCAGTCACCAACCCACCCAACAGCACCTTCACCCACCCACCAACCAACAGCACCTTCACCCACCCACCAACCCACCCAACCCAACAGCATCTTCACCCACCCACCAACCCACCCAGCCACCCAACTGCACCTTCACCCACCCACCAACCAACAGCACCTTCACCTACCCACCAACCCACCCAACCCAACTGCACCTTCACTCACCCACCAACCAACAGCACCTTCACCCACCCACCCACCCACCCAACCCAACAGCATCTTCACCCACCCACCAACCCACCCAGCCATCCAACTGCACCTTCACCCACCCAGCCCAACAGCAGCTTCACCCACCCACCAGCCCATCCAGCCCCCCACTCAACAGCTTCACCTTCACCCACCCAGCCACCCAACTGCACCTTCACCCACCCAGCCACCCACCAACCCACCCAGCCACCCAACTGCACCTTCACCCACCCAGCCACCCACCAACCCACCCAGCCACCCAACTGCACCTTCACCCACCCAGCCACCAACCCACCCAACCCAATAGGATCTTCACCCACCCAGCCACCAACCCACCCAACCCAATAGCATCTTCACCCACCCAGCCACCCAACTGCACCTTCACCCAGCCACCAACCCACCCAGCCACCCAACTGCACCTTCACCCAGCCACCAACCCACCCAGCCACCCAACAGCACCTTCACCCACCCACCCACCAAACCCAACAGCATCTTCACCCACCCACCCACCAACCCACCCAACCCAACAGCAGCTTCACCCACCCACCAACCCACCCAGCCACCAACCCACCCACCAGCTCCGGGGGCACCTGGGGGAGTCACATAGAGAGGAGTGTCAGTGTGTGTGTCAGACCTGGGGGGAGCCCCCTCTAGCACCCACATCTGTCCATGCATCCCGATGAGCATCCACCCACCTAGCGGCACCCCGTCCAGCCCCCTCAACAGCATCACCTTCAGCCACCCAGCCACCCAACAGCACCTTCACCCACCCAGCCACCCAACTGCACCTTCACCCAGCCACCCACTCAACAGCGTCACCTTCACCCACCCACCATGGAAATGGACACAGGGGGAAGCCTGTGGGGAACATGGAACGTGAGGCTCCTGCTACGCAGCCAGACACTCATCACACTAGGCTGGGCTTGGACCCCCACTTCCCTAAGAACAGTGGGACCCTAGAGCCAGCTGGCCTGGACGAGCCTCCCGCAGGGGGCTGGCTGGGCTGGGCTGGCTTCACTCCGGAGAGGCACAGGGAGCACTGGTGTCAAAGACCCGTGGGCCTCCCCTGGGGCAACTGTGTGGGGCCTTGGGGCCCGGTGTGCTAAAGGGGTCACTCCCGGGAGACTGGCTACAGGCTGGGGCATAGACCAGAGCTTGTGGATCTGTGACACCCTGTCCAGCCATCCACCCAACAACTCTTCCATTCATCCATCATGCAGCTCTGCCGACGCCCCTCACTCCCGACCCGCAGCCCCTGCCAGCCCAGCTCTGGGCTCCCACCAGCTCTGCTGACGCCCCTCACTCCCGACCCGCAGCCCCTGCCAGCCCGGCTCTGGGCTCCCCCTGAGCCCTGCCAGTGCCCCTGTCACAGAGTGTGGGGGAGTCTGGCCCTGCACCCCTCTTCCTGGGACTCACAGGGACTCTCAGCCAGTCAGTAAAACAGAAGGTTTATTGGACACAGGAACACAGGCTACAGCAGAGCTTGTGGGCACAACCAGGACCCCTCAATCGAGTCCTTCTGGGGGTTCAGGGGGCCTGGATCCCAGCCTAGGATTCCCTGAACTCCCCCCCCCAGCCCCAAACCGACACTGACCCCCCCCCCCGCTCGGCTCCCTGCCTTCGACCTCCCCTCCCCCCTGCCTAGCTCAGGTTACAGGCTCAGGTCCTGTCCCTCACCCAAAGTCCTCCCCAGCTCTCCCCTCCCCCACACAGATAGCCCCTGCTCCATCACAGCCCCTCACTCCTGACCCGCAGCCCCTGCTAGCCTGGCCCTGCCGGTGCCCCTCACTCCCGACCCGCAGCCCTGCCGGTGTCCCTCACTCTCCCGCTGCAGTCATTGCTCAGGTGTCTGGGTGGCTCCAGCCAGGCGCTGAGCCCTGGCTGCAGCGGGGCTGTTTACTCATTAGTGCATTGAGAGCAGCTGCTGGGAACTACCAGTGCAGCTGAAAGCGGCTGCTTGGGGGAGGGGGGGCAGGACCCCGGGGGCTGCTGGGGCCAATCCCGCCCTGGGAAAAAGGGAGCGAGATCGAATCCCAGTGGAGCAACGGGCCCGTGGAGTGTCAGGTTGCGGTGATGTGTCGCTCTAACCACCAGCCCCTACTCCCCTCCCAGAGCCGGGGAGAGAACCCAGGAGTCCTGGCTCCCAGGCCCCCCTGCTCTAACCACTAGCCCCCTACTCCCCTCCCAGAGCTGGGGAGAGAACCCAGGAGTCCTGGCTCCCAGCACCCCCTGCTCTAACCATCAGCCCCCACTCCCCTCCCAGAGCTGGGGAGAGAACCCAGGAGTCCTGGCTCCCAGCCCCCTCTGCTCTAACCACCAGCCCCCACTCCCCTCCCCTCCCAGAGCCAGAGAGTGAACCCAGGAGTCCGGGCTCCCAGCCCCTCCTCCCCCCCCTCCCCGCTCTCACCCACTAAAGTGGGGCCAAGGGATCTTTTCCTTTAGCAACCTCGGACCATCAGGAAATGAATTTTTTCCCCCACTGGAAATATGGCAAATTCATTCCCTAAAAGTGACCAGCCCCCTCCCTGCCCCCCAGCATGGTGCCCCCCAGCGCCCAGCCCTGCTGCCAGGGGAGAGCACCCCCCACCGAGCCCCCCATCCTGCAGCACAGGGCTCCCTGCTGTGACGAACTGGGACTGTTCTTAATGTTTGCTCTGAATCCGGTGTTGGTGCCTCAGTGTCCCCTCTGCAGTTCTTAAGTATCCAGGTGGTGGGGTCAGGGGGGGCGATTGCTGCAGAGGAAGGGGCCAGTGCACCTGAATGCCTGGGACTGTCTCCTAGCAACTGCTGGCCTGGGCCCCTCCTCTGCAAAGGTGCCGGCTGAAGGTGCTGGAGACAGAGGGGTCAGGAGACCCCTGGCCCGGGGAAGGGGCTGAGCAGAGGAGGGGCTGGGGGGGTCAGTCTGGGGACGAGGAGTGAGGGCAGACGGGGGGGTCTGGCTCCCTGCCCCCCAGAATGGACCCGGCCGAGGGGTCCGGCTCGCGGTACCTACAAGCTCTGGGTTAGCCCCTGTTCCTGGCATCGAATAAACCTCTGTGTCCCCGGCTGGCTGAGAGTCACGTCTGCCTGCGCCGTGGGGGGGCAGGACCCTGTGGCCCCCCCAGGACCCCGCCGGGGGGACTCGCTGGGGGAAGCGCACGGGGGGGCCGAGTGTCACGGAGTGTGGGGGAGTCCGGCCCTGCCCCCCCCCCCGGGACTCCCCGGGACTCCCAGCCGGCCAGGAGCACAGCAGGGTTATTGGACACAGGAGCACAGGCTACAGCAGAGCGCGTGGGCAGGGCCAGGACCCCTCACTCTGGCCCTTCTGGGGGTTCAGGGGGCCTGGATCCCAGCCTAGGATCCCCTGAAACCCCCCCCAGCCCCAAACCGAAACCTGACCCAACCCCCTCCCCTCATCTCGTTTCCTTTGTCTAGCTCCCGGGCAGAGGTGAGACCTCCCCTCCCCCAGGCCAGGCTCATGTGACAGGCTGAATACCTGGCTCTCACCTATCTCCCACACAGACCGCCCCCACTCCCCTCCCAGAGCCGGGGAGAGAACCCAGGAGTCCTGGCTCCCAGCCCCCCCTGCTCTGACCCACTAGAGCCCCCTCCCCTCCCAGTGCCAGGGAGAGAACCCAGGAGTCCGGGCTCCCAGTCTCCCCCACCCCTCCCAGTGCCGGGGAGAGAACCCAGGCATCTGGGCTCCCAGCCCCTGCTCCCCAGTCTAACCCACTAAGCCCCCATTACATTTTTCCATGGGTTGGAAACAGAGCTCTCAGTCCATGCCTCTGAACCTCCCAGCTGTCGCCCTTCTCGTGCCTCAGTTTCCCCAGCTAACGTGCCTCCCCCTTCGCACCCGGCTTCACCCTTGTGAGTCTGTTGGGTGCCCGTAGCCCGGTGGCCAGGAGCCGTGGCAGAGTCGCCGCTGACCCATCAGCTGCCACGTCCGTCCTGTGGAGTCAATCAGCCCGGATCAGAGGCCCGGGGACACCAGTCTGGAGCCCAGGGCTTCCGATCGGAGGCAAAGTCATGGGATCCGAATCCCCGAGTCGCAGGCTTCCAGCCCAGCAGGGACCCTGCTACCATCTCTTTCCGCCTCCCGCCGTGGGCTCTGTTCAGGGTCGCTCTGTCCTGAGCCCAAGGATTTCCCATTCCCCCCCCACCCGAGGTAGCCTGGGGGTTAATGCCACTGTCACCGCTGGAGAGGGGGCAGTGGGTGAGGGCGGGGGCCAGAGTTTGAAGACGCACCAGAGATGCCCGGCTGGTGGGTCATGGTGCGAAGTCGGTGACACGCCTGGCGGATGAGAACCGGGGCAGCTCCCACTCCAAGGCATTTCTCCCACTTCCCGCTCAGGCCCACCCCAATGGCCCAGGCTTCACCCCCCCCCCCCCCCCGAGAAGGGCCGTGACACTGGCGGGGGCTCCTCCAGGGTCGTAGGGAGCCGAGGGAGACCGAGGCTGGGACTGGCCGGACAAACACGTCTGCGTTTGCTTTCCTGACACAATGAAAAACCCACCAAAAACCCAGCTATGGGGGAGGGCAGGGGGGACCCCCATTGGTTTTTCCCTCCCCAATTTTTTCCCACCCAAATGTGAATCCCCCCCCTGCCCCCCCCCCCCCCCCCACACAAGGAGATTTGTTCTCCTGGGAACTGCCAACAGTTTTCACGGCGTCTCAGGCCACCAGAAAGCAGCCGCTTCCCGGGAGCAAAGAGCAGGAGGAGCCATTGGACGATCGAGTCCTGTCCAAGCTCCTGCCTCTTTCACTTCAGCCCATCTGCCCCGGCACTGGGATGCTGTCGGCAGCCACGGCAGACGCCCGGCTCTCCGCTCCTGCGACCCCTCGTCTGACTCCCCACAACGCAGCCCCCAGACCTGCCCAAACGGGAGGGAGCCTCCCCCGACCCGGGTTCCTCGCCCCAGGGTCACGTCTCTCCTGCCCGGCTTTGTGCAGCGTCACTGTCCAGCCTCTGGATCTCGTCAGAGCGTCTCTGGCCCCGACCTTCTCCAGCTGACGGGCACCCCGGGCGTCTCCCCCGCTAAGGCAGCGTTTCTGCTCCGTCACTCCCGGCTTGTGTCTGACCCCGTCCTTCCCGTGGGCACCGGATCCCAGCCGCGGTCATGCCAGGGCCACGCCCAGAGGGGAAACAATCTCCCCGTTGAGCCGGCCTGGACGCCCTGGAGCCCACAAGCCAAGAGAAGCTAAAGACTCCACCATGATGCCGGGAAATTCGTCCCTCTTCCTGGGACCAGCCTGACCCTTGTTCCTAGTCGGGTTTGTCTCGCTGCGGTTTCCAGCCCCTGGCACCCAAACCCTCCTCTGGGGACTCGCGCTGGGGCGAAATACAAGAACTTCTGCTCTTTGCTGGGGGGACAGGAGGCGAAGAAGCCGTGTGGCTCCGTCAATCCCCCTGAGCCCTCGATGGGACGCGGCTGCAACCCACCAACGGAGACTGGGACGTCGGGTGCCAGGCTGGGAGCCCTGTGCCCAGCGGGCAGAGACCAGGGGCACAGGGAGACTGGGACGTCGGGTGCCGGGCCGGGAGCCCTGAGCCCAGGGGGCAGAGACCGGGGGCACAGGGAGACTGGGACGTCGGGTGCCGGGCCGGGAGCCCTGAGCCCAGTGGGCAGAGACCGGGGGGCACAGGGAGACTGGGACGTCGGGTGCCGGGCCGGGAGCCCTGAGCCCAGCGGGCAGAGACGGGGGGCACAGGGAGACTGGGACGTCGGGTGCCAGGCCGGGAGCCCTGTGCCCAGCGGGCAGAGACCGGGGGGCACAGGGAGACTGGGACGTCGGGTGCCGGGCCGGGAGCCCTGTGCCCAGCGGGCAGAGACCGGGGGGCACAAGGAGACTGGGACGTCGGGTGCCGGGCCGGGAGCCCTGAGCCCAGCGGGCAGAGACCGGGGGGCACAAGGAGACTGGGACGTCGGGTGCCGGGCCGGGAGCCATGAGCCCAGTGGGCAGAGACCGGGGGGCACAGGGAGACTGGGACGTCGGGTGCCGGGCCGGGAGCCCTGAGCCCAGCGGGCAGAGACGGGGGGCACAGGGAGACTGGGACGTCGGGTGCCGGGCCGGGAGCCCTGAGCCCAGTGGGCAGAGACCGGGGGGCACAGGGAGACTGGGACGTCGGGTGCCGGGCCGGGAGCCCTGAGCCCAGTGGGCAGAGACCGGGGGGCACAGGGAGACTGGGACGTCGGGTGCCGGGCCGGGAGCCCTGAGCCCAGTGGGCAGAGACCGGGGGGCACAGGGAGACTGGGACGTCGGGTGCCAGGCCGGGAGCCCTGTGCCCAGTGGGCAGAGACCGGGGGGCACAGGGAGACTGGGACGTCGGGTGCCAGGCCGGGAGCCCTGTGCCCAGTGGGCCGGGGGCAGGGACAGGAGCTGATGTCCCGAGGGGTGCTTGGGCTGGGCTGGGCTGGGCTGGGCGACCCCAGGGATCCGGGGGGGCTACAGGACCTGCTGGGGAGAAGGTGCCCAGGGGCCCGCGGGGCCGGGAAGAAGACGGGTCCGACCCCTGGCGGGGGGAGGAGATGGAGCTGGGGCGGGTTAGGGGGGGACAAGGCCACGGGAGGGTCTGGGACAAGCTCCCCCCCCGGCCCGGGCCCTTCCCATCCGCTGCTCCAAGCTGGGAGGTTTCCCCAGCGGCAGCTCCCCCCGTTCCCAGCTGGTTGGTTCGGTTCCATTGGGAACCACCTGTAACCTCCCGACCCCCCCAAATCCTTCCATGGGCTTTGCTAGGCAGCCCAATGGGGAGACCGTACGGGAACGCAGCCCCCCCCCAGCCCGGCCGGTGCCCCCCACTCCCGACCCGCAGCCCCCCCAGCCCGGCCGGTGCCCCCCACTCCCGACCCGCAGCCCCCCCAGCCCTGCCGGTGCCCCTCACTCCCGACCCGCAGCCCCCCCAGCCCTGCCGGTGCCCCTCACTCCCGACCCGCAGCCCCCCCCTCCGGCGGGCAGAGCGCTCGGCCTCTCCTCCCCCACGGCCACCCCCCGCCGCTGTCACTCACGGCGCAGCAGCCAATGGGAGCCGCGCAGAGACCGCCCTGATCCCGCCCCCGCCCCTGCAGCTGCGAGTGCAGCCGGCCGGAGCAATGCGGCAAAGCGCGGGGGGCGAGACCCCCCCGGATCCAGTCTCCGCCCCCCCAAATCCGACCCCCCCGGATCCAGCCACGGACCCCAACAACTTCCTGGGTCCATCCTCTGCCCCTCCAGCATCCAGCCACCCCCAATATCCAGCCACTGGCCCCCAAACCAACCCTCTGCCCCCCACGATCCAACCAGTGACCCCCAAGTTCCATCCTGTGCACCACGATACCCGTCCACCCATCCTCTGCCCCCGCATCCCTGCCCTGCGCCCACCCCCGCGGCCCCCCGTCCGTCCGTCCGTCCCTCCGTCCCTCCAGCACTGCCCACCCGCTCAGCCAGCCGCCCTACCGGTCCCCAGGCGCCCCCTCTACCTACCTAGCTACCCCCGTCCACCCCATCCATCTATCTACCCCCATCCACCCCCTCTACTACCTACCTACCCCCGTCCACCCCATCCATCTATCTACCCCCATCCACCCCCTCTATCTACCTACCTACCTACCCCCGTCCACCCCATCCATCTACCTACCCCCATCCACCCCCTCTATCTATCCATTTATCCCCATCCTCCCCATCCTCCCCATCTATCTATCTATCTATCTATCTATCTATCTATCTATCTATCTATCTATCCTCATAAATACTCCTCTATCCATCCATCTACCCCACTACTTTCAATACCCTACATCCATCCATCATTTAGAGAGTCCAGCGGAGGGCAACAAAAATGATCAGGGGGCTGGAGCACATGACTTATGAGGAGAGGCTGAGGGAACTGGGATTATTTAGTCTGCAGAAGAGAAGAATGAGGGGGGATTTGATAGCTGCTTTCAACTACCTGAAGGGGGGTTCCAGAGAGGATGGAGCTTGGCTGGTCTCAGTGGTAGCAGATGACAGAACAAGGAGCAATGGTCTCAAGTTGCAGTGGGGGAGGTCTAGGTTGGATATTAGGAAACACTATTTCACTAGGAGGGTGGTGAAGCACTGGAATGGGTTCCCTAGGGAGGGGGTGGAATCTCCTTCCTTAGAGGCTTTTAAGGTCAGGCTTGACACAGTCCTGGCTGGGATGATTTAGTTGGGGTTGGTCCTGCTTTGAGCAGGGGGTTGGACTAGATACCTCCTGAGGTCCCTTCCAACCCTAATCTATGAGTCTATGATTTATGGATCTAACTCCTAAATATTCCTCCATCCGTCCATCCATCTAACCCCATACTTACCTGTCTGTTGATCTATCTGACTTTCTAACGCCCACGCATAGCTCTCTATCCATCCATCCATCCAAGCCCATAAATTCCTCTCTCTTCATCCACTCATCCATCTTTTCCCACTATCCTCCTGCATCTATCCATCCATCCATCTACCCCCATATCCATCCATCCATCTACCCCCATCTCCATCCATCCATCTACCCCCATATCCATCCATCCATCTACCCCCAGCCATCCATCAACTATGGATCTAACCACTAAGTGCTGCTCCCTCCATGCACTGCCACCAAGCTTACGCATCCATCCCACCAAAGTACACCCCATTTACCCATCCATCCCACCAAAGTACACCCCATTTACCCATCCATCCCACCAAAGTACACCCCATTTACCCATCCATCCCACCAAAGTACTCTCCATTTACCCATCCATCCCGCCAAAGTACACCCCATTTACCCATCCATCCCACCAAAGTACTCTCCATTTACCCATCCATCCCGCCAAAGTACACCCCATTTACCCATCCATCCCACCAAAGTACTCTCCATTTACCCATCCATCCCACCAAAGTACTCTCCATTTACCCATCCATCCCGCCAAAGTACACCCTACTTACCCATCCATCCCACCAAAGTACTCTCCATTTACCCATCCATCCCACCAAAGTACACCCCATTTACCCATCCATCCCACCAAAGTACTCTCCATTTACCCATCCGTCCCACCAAAGTACTCCCTACTTACCCATCCATCCCACCAAAGTACACCCCATTTACCCATCCATCCCACCAAAGTACACCCTATTTACTCATCCGTCCCACCAAAGTACTCCCTACTTACCCATCCGTCCCACCAAAGTACTCTCCATTTACCCATCCATCCCGCCAAAGTACTCTCCGTTTACCCATCCATCCCACCAAAGTACACCCCATTTACCCATCCATCCCACCAAAGTACACCCCATTTACCCATCCATCCCACCAAAGTACACCCCATTTACCCATCCATCCCACCAAAGTACTCTCCATTTACCCATCCATCCCGCCAAAGTACACCCTACTTACCCATCCATCCCACCAAAGTACTCTCCATTTACCCATCCATCCCACCAAAGTACACCCCATTTACCCATCCATCCCACCAAAGTACTCTCCATTTACCCATCCATCCCACCAAAGTACACCCCATTTACCCATCCATCCCACCAAAGTACACCCCATTTACCCATCCATCCCACCAAAGTACTCTCCATTTACCCATCCGTCCCACCAAAGTACTCCCTACTTACCCATCCATCCCACCAAAGTACACCCCATTTACCCATCCATCCTGCCAAAGTACACCCTACTTACCCATCCATCCCGCCAAAGTACACCCCATTTACCCATCCATCCCACCAAAGTACACCCCATTTACCCATCCATCCCGCCAAAGTACACCCCATTTACTCATCTGTCACGCCAAAGTACACCCTATTTACCCATCCATCCCGCCATCTCCACCTCTCTCCCAACCCAATATACCACTCTGTATTCATTCCTCCAGCCATCCCAGCCCACCAGTTCCCAACTCATCCATCCACCCCAATACCTCTATCCATCCATCCATCCATCCCCACATCCATCCATCCCCCTATACCTCTACCCATCCATCCATCCCTCCATACCTTTATCCATCTGTCCATCCCCCTTACCTCTATCTATCCATCCATCCATCCCTCTATCCATCCACCATCCATCCCTCCATACCTTTATCCATCTGTCCATCCCCCTTACCACTATCTATCCATCCATCCATCCATCCATCCCCGCATACCTCTATCCATCCATCCATCCATCCATCCATCCCCCCATACCTCTATCCATCCATCCATCCTTCCCCCCATACCTCCATCCATCCATCCATCCCCCCATACCTCTATCCATCCATCCCTCCCCTCATACCACCATCCATCCATCCACCCACCCCTCCATACCTCTATCCATCCATCCATCCATCCATCCCCCCATACCTCCATCCATCCATCCCCCCATACCTCTATCCATCCATCCCTCCCATCATACCTCCATACATCCATCCATCCACCCACCCCTCCATACCTCTATCCATCCATCCATCCATCCCCCCATACCTCTATCCATCCATCCCCCCATACCTCTATCCATCCATCCCTCCCCTCATACCACCATCCATCCATCCACCCACCCCTCCATACCTCTATCCATCCATCCATCCATCCATCCATCCCCCCATACCTCCATCCATCCATCCCCCCATACCTCTATCCATCCATCCCTCCCCTCATACCACCATCCATCCATCCACCCACCCCTCCATACCTCTATCCATCCATCCATCCATCCAAATATACCATATTTACCCCTCCCTCCCTCTCTCCCTCCCTCATCTGTGTAACCTCATACTTAACTCCACATCCATCCATCCCCCCATACCTCTCTCCCTCCCTCCCTCCATCCCTCTATCCACCCATCCATCCATCCCCCCATACCTCCATCCATCCATCCATCCATCCCTCTATCCACCCATCCATCCACCCCATCCCTCCCTCCCTCCATCCCCCCATACCTCTCTCCCTCCCTCTATCCACCCATCCATCCATCCCCCCCTACCTCTCTCCCTCCCTCTATCCCCCCATCCATCCATCCCCCCATACCTCCATCCATCCACCCACCCACTACACCGTATTCAGCCCTCCCTCCCTCCCTCCCTCTCTTCCAGGGATTCTCTGAGCCCATTGGCCAGAAAACGGGGGGGGGGTCTCGCTTTGTGGCAGGCCCCCAGAGCCTTTTCTCCGGGCACTGGAGGTGTCGGGCTGAAGCCAGAGCGTCCCCCCCGCACTGACTGCAGGAGCGATTGTGCTGCAGTGGGGGGGGACCCTGGCTGGCTATGAAACACCGCTGCCCCCCCAGTTCTCTGCACCCCCCCCGTGGCTCTGTCCCCTTGACCCCCTGGCCGGCTCTGAAGGGGCTTTGCCAATACCGCTCCGCTAAGGACCCCACTGCGATGGGGGGGGCTCTGCGGGAGGGTGCGTGACAGACCCGCCATGCCAGGCGGGGGGGGGGGGGGATGACATGCAAGGGGGGGCAGGTTTGGAGAATTATGAACTGCGGGGGGGAGGTGTCATTGCAACCTGCCGACCCTCGCAACAGGGGGTTTCTGTCCGCCCCCCCCCACTGCAATAGTCGCCCCCCCCACCCCCTCCTGCAGGCAGCTCTGCAGTGAACAGCCCATCCCCCACCCCCAGCATCTCTGCACCGGACACGGAATATGGGCACAGCGGGGGGGGGGGTCTGCACCGCCCCCCCCGCCCCTGCGGATCCACCCGCCCTGCCGGGGGGTCCCCAATCCGGGAGCCCCCCCCCCCGATTCGCTCCCGAGAGAAGAGCGGAGGGCGGCGACTCACCAGGCCATGCTGCAGCCGGCGCGGGGCGGGGGGGCGGGGGGGCCGCTGCTGGCTGCCCCACGGCCGTGGGGCGGGGCGGGGCGGGGCGGCGCGTGGGGGCCCGTGGGGCTGAGGCCGCTGCAGGCTCCGGGATCCCCGCCCGGCTTCACATGCTGCATCGATGGCGCGGCCGGGGCTCGGGGGGGGGGCGGGGGGAGGAGCAGGTGACAGCGGCAGCGGAGCCGAGGACAGGCCCGATCCTTCCGCCTCCCCCGCCCCCCCGCCAAGGGGCCCCCGCCCCGCCCCGCCCCGCCCCAGCAGGGAGCGGGCAGGGACCCCCCAGGCACGGCCGGCGCGGGGGGGGGCATGGGAGGGTGGATGCTTGGCCCCCCGCCAGCAAAATAGCGCCCCCTAGTGTCCGGCAGTGACCGCAAGGGCAGCCCCCCATCGGCCTGGGACCCGGGGAACCCCCCCATCAGCCATGGACCCAGGGGACCCCCCCATCGGCCTGGGACCCGGGTGACCCCCGCATCGGCCATGGACCCAGGAGAACCCCCCCATCAGCCATGGACCCAGGGGACCCCCCCATCGGCCTGGGACCCGGGGAACCCCCCCATCGGCCTGGGACCCGGGGGACCCCCCCATCGGCCATTGACCCAGGGAACCCCCCCATCAGCCATGGACCCAGGGGACCCCCCCATCGGCCTGGGACCCAGGGAACCCCCCCATCAGCCATGGACCCAGGGGACCCCCCCATCGGCCTGGGACCCGGGGGACCCCCGCATCGGCCATGGACCCAGGAGAACCCCCCCATCAGCCATGGACCCAGGGGACCCCCCCATCGGCCTGGGACCCGGGGAACCCCCCCATCGGCCTGGGACCCGGGGGACCCCCCCATCGGCCATGGACCCGGGGGACCCCCCCATCGGCCTGGGACCCGGGGGACCCCCCATCGGCCTGGGACCCGGGGGACCCCCCATCAGCCATGGTCCCAGGGGAACCCCCCCATCGGCCATGGCCCCCGGGGCAGCCCCCATCGGCCATGGACCCAGGAGAACCCCCCATCGGCCATGGACCCAGGCGACCCCCCCCATCGGCCTGGGACCCGGGGGACCCCCCCATCGGCCTGGGACCCGGGGGACCCCCCATCGGCCATGGACCCAGGAGAACCCCCCCATTGGCCTGGGACCCGGGGGACCCCCCCATCGGCCTGGGACCCGGGGGACCCCCCCATCGGCCATGGACCCAGGAGATCCCCCATCGGCCTGGGACCCGGGGGAACGCCCCCAGCGGCCATGGACCCAGGAGAACCCCCCCATCAGCCATTGACCCAGGGGACCCCCCCCATCGGCCATGGACCCAGGAAAACCCCCCATCGGCCATTGACCCAGGGGACCCCCCCATCGGCCATGGACCCAGGAGAACCCCCCATAAGCCTGGGACCCAGGAGAACCCCCCCCATCGGCCATGGACCCGGGGGAACCCCCCCATCAGCCATGGACCCAGGAGAACCCCCCCCATCGGCCATGGACCCAGGGGACCCCCGCATTGGCCTGGGACCCGGGGAACCCCCCCATCGGCCATGGACCCAGGGGAACCCCCCCATCGGCCATTGACCCAGGGAACCCCCCATCGGCCATGGACCCAGGAGACCCCCGCATCGGCCTGGGACCCGGGGGACCCCCCCATCGGCCTGGGACCCGGGGGAACCCCCCCATCGGCCATGGACCCAGGAGAACCCCCCCCATCGGCCATTGACCCAGGGAACCCCCCCATCGGCCATGGACCCAGGGAACCCCCCATCGGCCTGGGACCCAGGGGAGCCCCCATCGGCCTGGGACCCGGGGGAACCCCCCCATCGGCCTGGGACCCGGGGGACCCCCCATCAGCCATGGACCCGGGGGACCCCCACATCGGCAATTGACCCAGGGGACCCCCCCATCGGCCTGGGACCCAGGGGACCCCCCCATCGGCCATGGACCCAGGGGAACCCCCCATCGGCCTGGGACCCAGGGGACCCCCCATCAGCCATGGACCCAGGGGAACCCCCCCCCATCAGCCATGGACCCAGGGGAACCCCCCATCAGCCTGGGACCCGGGGAACCCCCCCATCGGCCATGGACCCAGGAGACCCCCGCATCGGCCATGGACCCAGGAGACCCCCCCATCGGCCATGGACCCAGGGGCAGCCCCCCATCGGCCTGGGACCTGGGGGAACCCCCCCATCGGCCTGGGACCCGGGGGACCCCCCATCAGCCATGGACCCAGGGGACCCCCGCATCGGCAATTGACCCAGGGGACCCCCCCATCGGCCTGGGACCCAGGGGCAGCCCCCATCGGCCATGGACCCAGGGGAATCCCCCAGCAGCCATGGACCCAGGAGAACCCCCCCCCATCAGCCTGGGACCCGGGGGACCCCCCATCGGCCATTGACCCAGGGGAATCCCCCATCAGCCATGGACCCAGGAGAACCCCCCCATCAGCCTGGGACCCGGGGGACCCCCCATCGGCCATGGACCCAGGAGAACCCCCCATCGGCCATGGACCCAGGGGCCCCCCCATCAGCCATGGACCCAGGAGAACCCCCCATTGGCCATGGACCCAGGGCCCCCCCCCATCGGCCTGGGACCCAGGGGCCCCCCCATCACCATGTGAATTACTGGGACCTCCTGCTCTGGAGGGTTCTGGGCTGCGGGTGGGGGAGCAGCGACGGCTGATCCCAGAAAGGGGGGACAGAGGGGAATAGAGGTGGCAGGTGGATGGAAACTGGGAAGGGGAGACGGGGGGGGGGGCAGAGAGAGAGAGAGAGAAAGCGATAGGGAGAAATGGGGGAAGGATACAGGGCTGGGGGGGATGGAGGGAGGGATACAGGGCTGGGGGGGACGGAGGGAGGGGGGATACAGGGCTGGGGGGGACGGAGGGAGGGGGGATACAGGGCTGGGGGGGATACAGGGCCGTGGGGGATGGGGGGAAGGATACAGGGCTGGGGGGGATACAGGGCTGGGGGGGATACAGGGATGTGGGAGATGGGGGGAAGGATACAGGGCTGGGGGGGACGGAGGGAGGGATACAGGGCTGGGGGGGACGGCAGGGGGGATACAGGGCTGGGGGGGATACAGGGCCGTGGGGGATGGGGGGAAGGATACAGGGCTGGGGGGGATACAGGGCAGGGGGGATACAGGGATGTGGGAGATGGGGGGAAGGATACAGGGCTGGGAGGGGACGGCGGGAGGGGGGATACAGGGCTGGGGGGGATACAGGGCTGGGGGGGATACAGGGATGTGGGAGATGGGGGGAAGGATACAGGGCTGGGAGGGGACGGCGGGAGGGGGGATACAGGGCCGGGGGGAAGGGCTGGGGGGGACGGAGGGACACCGGGCTCGGGCCGGGCGCCAGGGCCTCGGGGGGCCGTACCAGCTAATGGTATTGAGGGGGCCGTCGGCTAATGGGGCTGGGCCTGGCTTGGCTGCCACCGGCCGTGCCCCCAAGCGACGGAGCCGGGTTCTGCCAGGCTGGGAGCGTGGGGCGGGGCCTGGGGCCCGTCTGGCTGGGCGGGGGGGGACGCTGTGGGGCTCGGTGGGGGGCACAGTGCAGCAGGGGGCTGGGCCGATCTCTCTGTCTCTCTGCTGCACCCGGTTCCGTCTGCCCTTCGCGCTGGCTCCCCCGGCCCAGCACCCCGGCCCCCCATACTGGAAAAGTGGGGAGCTGGATGCCCTGCCCCATTCCCCGCCCCCCTGAGCCAGCCAGTCCCTGCCCTGGGCTGGGTGGGAGCCAGCGCCCCCCAGAGGGGACAGGCCCCTGCCCCATTCCCCGCCCCCCTGAGCCAGCCAGTCCCTGCCCTGGGCTGGGTGGGAGCCAGCGCCCCCCAGAGGGGACAGGCCCCTGCCCCATTCCCCGCCCCCCTGAGCCAGCCAGTCCCTGCCCTGGGGCTGGGTGGGAGCCGGCGCCCCCCAGAGGGGACAGGCCCCTGCCCCATTCCCCGCCCCCCTGAGCCAGCCAGTCCCCAGCCTCAGGCCGGATCGGGGCCAGCGCCCCCCAGAGGGGACAGGCCCCTGCCCCGCTCCCGCAGCCCCCCACACGCCACTCAGGGGGCGCAGCTGAACCCAACGCTAACTTTTATTAGCCGCCGTTCTCGGCGTTTCTATTGCACACGACGTTACACACCCAGTCACAACCGTGGGGGGGTCCTCGGCTCGCAGGTCGGGGTGCCCGGGGGTCCTGGTGCCAGGGGCGCAGTGGAAATCCAGGGCTTGGGGGTTGGGCACCAAGAGGGTGGCATGAACTCTGAGGGTGGTGGGGAGCTGCTAGGCGTACCCAGCAGGATCGTCCCTGGCCAGTGAGCCCCCCGCCGTGGGGGGGTGCACTCTCCCCATTGCCTGGCAGGGTCCTGGCCCCCCTGTGCCCCCATCCCACCAAATCTTGGCTGCAGCGGGAGGGAATCGGGTCTTGCAAGCACCGGCGCGTTTCAAGGAGCATGGCTGGAGCGGGGCCCCGGACGTGCATTTCGGGAACAAGAAGGAGGCGGCAGCAAACTTGTGCAAAGCGGGAAATTTCAGGCCCCCGCCCCCGAGGGGCTTCAGAGATGCAGGGCTGCACATTCTGATGGCTTGCGAGATTGGTACAGAGCTTCCAAGGAGTTGTGCACACGCGTGTCGGACAACGTAGCGGGAAATATTTGCACTAATTAGTGTAAAATGGAGCGCGCTTTGTATGCAAAATGTTTGCCACTTGGGGTCGGGAGATTTTTGCAACAGTTTTGCACGATTTTGTCATGTCTTTTCCACAGTTTTGTCTTTGCAAAATTTTCACAAGTCGTTATGCACATTTTGCACGATCTTCGGCCACGTTTTGCAATATTTTCAGTGATCGTTGGCAAATTTTGTCTAGAATTTTCATGATGACTTTTTCTCGTAAATTGTTACAGATTGTGTTTGATATTTCGTTTTCAAAAAGTTTTCAGTTTTCTTCTTGCCTTTTGGGGGGGTGTGCCATTTTGTGCATATGTTTGAGTTTTTCATGCACATTTCCAAATATTTTTAAAATAAATGTTTGCAATTTTCTCTGTGACTTTCTTGCATTTTATCGCCAATTTAATAACTTGTTTTTGCAAAACTGCCATGCGTTTTCATACAAATGTATTAAAGATTTTTTTCAAAATATTTGCCATTTTCTGCATGACAGCATTAGCAATTTTTTCCTTTTTCATGCAAATCGATACATTTTCTTTTGCAAATTTCCCAATGACTTTTTTGCAAAATACTTTTGTACTATAATGCAAATTTTAATTTTTGGGGGGTAAAATGTTCTTGGATTTTCATTCAAAATTATGGGATGATTTTGTTGTTGTTGTTGCAAAGCTCATGCATGTCTGTGCAATTGTTTTACAAATTGTCTTGCAACATTTTTGCACTTTTCTTCATGACTTTCTTTTTTTTCCATCTTTTCTTACATTTTCATGCAAATGTGGCAAGAAGTTTCTTGCACATTTTTTACAGTTTCTTCCATGACGCTCTTAGGGCAAAACATTCATGCAAACGTGTTTCCAAAAAAAGGTGCAAAAGGTGGGGCTGGGCTTTGAGGCTTCGGGTTCCAACCTCGGTGCCCTTTCTCGCCGATGTGCAAAGAAGTCAGCCAGCAAAATTCTCCTGCAGGCTCATGCAAGCTGCCGGCGAAGATTTTGGGGGTTTTGTTGCCACAATTGTTACAAATTTTCTCCACTCCCCCCCCCCCCCCGCAACATTTTCTCCCTGATGGTTTCAAGATTCCCTTTGTAGATGTGTTTGCAATTCTCTTGCGAGATTTTGTCACCTTTAGGGGCCTTCCCGCCCCCCAGTTGCACAATCCTAACCTGTTTGGGGCCAAACCGCAACCTTCCCGCCCTGTTGTCATGATGTGGGGGGCAAACGGTCCCGGGGGGGTTGGGGGAGGGGTAGGCAAACTTTCCAAGGATTGGCAGTAAGATCCCAGTGGCCCCGATCCTGCCGACGCTGGGGCACGTGCTTTGAAGCTACATAGCAGGGGCCCCACCTGCCCCCCGACCCTCCGTGGGTTACCGAGTCGCTGCCAGCGGGGACAATGCAGAACCGGGGGCCGCTGCTGCGGGGAGCAGCTGCCCTAGATCTGCTCCCCACGGCACGGAGCCCCCCCAGCACAGCAGGTAACGGGGCCCAGCGCTGGACCCAACAGGCCTCCGGTTTCCCTGCACCCCCAGCCCCCCTGCTGCCCCCTGCCCCCCGCCCCCCCCTCCCCGGCCCACTCATTTCTTGTAGTTGCCGAACTGGATGGCCAGGCGGTCGGTGACGCAGCGGAAGGCGGCCGGCTGCACCTCCCAGTAGGGCACCGGGTTCCCGAAGAGGCTGATGCCGTTGTAATAGGCTCGCTTCACCCCGAAGCCCACGGGGCAGAAATCGTTCACCCCCACCTGAGCGATGTCATTGGCGTGCAGGTACACCACCTGGGGGGAGGGGGGTCAGCGAGAGCCCGTCACCCCCCAGCCCCCCAACCCACCCCCCCGAACCCTCACATTCCCCCCAACCCCCCAACCCAACCCCCCGGAACCCTCACATTCCCCCCAGCCCCCCAACCCAACCCCCCCAGAACCCTCACATTCCCCCCCAGCCCCCCAACCCCCCAACCCAACCCCCCCAGAACCCTCACATTCCCCCCAGTCCCCCAACCCCCCAACCCAACCCCCCAGAACCCTCACATTCCCCCCAGCCCCCCAACCCCCCAACCCAACCCCCCCGAACCCTCAGATTCCCCCCCAGCCCCCAACCCCCCAACCCAACCCCCCGAACCCTCACTTTCCCCCCAGGCCCCCAACCCCCCAAACCAACCCCCCCGAACCCTCACATTCCCCCCAGCCCCCCAACCCCCCAACCCAACCCTCCCGAACCCTCAGATTCCCCCCCAGCCCCCCAACCCCCCAACCCAACCCCCCCCTAACCCTCACTTTCCCCCCAGCCCCCCAACCCCCAACCCAACCCCCCCGAACCCTCACATTCCCCCCAGCTCCCCAACCCCCCAACCCAACCCCCCCAGAAACCTCACATTCCCCCCCAGCCCCCCAACCCAACCCCCCCAGAACCCTCACATTCCCCCCCAGCCCCCCAACCCCCCAACCCAACCCCCCCAGAACCCTCACATTCCCCCCCTGCCCCCGAACACCCCACCCCACCCCCCCCAGACCCCTCCCATTTCCCCAGAGCCCCCCAACCCCCCAACCCAACCCCCCCAGAACCCTCAGATTCCCCCCCAGCCCCCCAACCCCCCAACCCAACCCCCCAGAACCCTCAGATGCCCCCCCAGCCCCCCCACAGCTCAGAGCTCACACCAGAACCCCCCAACACCCCCCTGGGGGAGGGAGAGGGGGGGCTGAACGCAGACAGCCCCCTGAAGCCCCCAAGCCCCCCATCAGAGGGAGCCGAGAACGGGGTTCATGGGGGGCTCCCCCAGTCTTGTGCGAAGGGAGGGGCAGATTTTCCCATCAGCCCCCTGCCCCCATTGCCCCCCCCGGGGCCCAGCCCCCCCCGCACCTGCAGGAAGCGGAGGCCGGGCAGCCCGGCGGGCACGCGGGGGAGCCGGTTGTGGTCGAGGTGCAGCTCCCGGAGCGCCGGGACGAAGGCCAAGCTCCCGTTCTCGATCATCCGGATGGCGTTGTGCCCGAGCCCCAGCCTGCGGAGAGCGGGAGATGCAGGGACAGAGCGGCGGGGGCTGGGCGGGGGTGAGGTATCTATGGGGTGGGGTATCTAGGGGGTGGGGTATCTATGGGGCGGGGGTTGGGCAGGGGGAGAGGTATCTATGGGGCGGGGGATGGGCAGGGGGTGAGGTATGAAGGGGGGGGGGTATCTAGGGGGCGGGGGCTGGGCAGGGGGTGGGGTATCTTGGGGGGGGGTTATCTTTGGGGCGGGGGTTGGGCAGGGGGTGAGGTATCTATGGGGTGGGGTATCTATGGGGCGGGGGCTGGGCAGGGGGTGAGGTATCTATGGGGTGGGGTATCTAGGGGGCGGGGGCTGGGCAGGGGGTGGGGTATCTAGGGGGTGGGGTATCTATGGGGCGGGGGAGGGGCAGTGGGGGAGGTATCTGGGGGGGGGGGTATGTGTGGGGCGGGGGCTGGGCAGGGGGTGGGGTACCAGTGGTGCGCGGGCTAGGCAGGGGGTGGGGTATCTATGGGGCGGGTGCTGGGCAGAGGGGTGGGGTATCTATGGGGTGGAGGCTGGGCAGGGGGTGGGGTATCTATGGGGTGGGGGCTGGGCAGGGGGTGGGGTATCCAGGGGGTGGGGTATCTATGGGGCGGGGGCTGGGCAGGGGGTGGGGTATCTAGGGGGTGGGGTATCTAGGGGGCGGGGCCGGGCAAGAGGGGTGGGGTATCTAGGGGGAGGGCTACCTGGGGGGCGGGGGCTGGGCAGGGGGTGGGGTATCTATGGGGCAGGGGCTGGGCAGGGGGTGGGGTATCTAGGGGGTGGGGTATGTATGGGGCAAGGGCTGGGCAGGGGGTGGGGTCTCGGGGGGGTGGGGTCTCTGTGGGGGGGGGGCTGGGCAGGGGGTGGGGTATCTAGGGGGTGGGGTATCTATGGGGCAGGGGCTGGGCAGGGGGTGGGGTATCTAGGGGGTGGGATATCTGTGGGGCGGGGGCTGGGCAGGGGGTGGGGTATCTATGGGGTGGGGGCTGGGCAGGGGGTGGGGTATCTAGGGGGTGGGGTATCTATGGGGTGGGGGCTGGGCAGAGGGGGGGGGTATCTGGGGGGGGGGATATCTGTGGGGCGGGGGCTGGGCAGGGGGTGGGGTATCTATGGGGTGGGGGCTGGGCAGGGGGTGGGGTATCTAGGGGGTGGGGTATCTATGGGGTGGGGGCTGGGCAGGGGGTGGGGTATCCAGGGGGTGGGGTATCTATGGGGTGGGGGCTGGGCAGGGGGTGGGGTATCTAGGGGGTGGGGTATCTATGGGGTGGGGGCTGGGCAGAGGGGTGGGGTATCTAGGGGGTGGGATATCTGTGGGGCGGGGCTGGGCAGGGGATGGGGTATCCAGGGGGTGGGATATCTGTGGGCAGGGGCAGTCGGGGGCAGGGGTAGTCGGCGGCAGTGGGGGGCAGTCGGGGGACGGGGCAGTCGGGGGGCAGGGGCAGTGGGGGGCAGTTGGGGGCAGTCGGGGGCAGGGGCAGTGGGGGGCAGTGGGGGGCAGGGGGCAGTCGGGGTGTGATGGAGCAGGGACTGTCTGTGTGGGTGGTAGGTGGGAGCCAGGTCTGCAGCTGTAACATGAGCCTGGCCTGGGGGAGGGGAGGTCTCACCTCTGGCTGGGGCTAGACACAGGGAAGTGGGGAGTGGAGGGAGTTGGTTTTTTGGGAGCTTGGTGGTGGGTTTCAGGGGATCCTAGGCTGGGATCCAAGCACCCTGAACCCCCCAGAAAGGCCAGGTTGAGGGGTCCTGGCTCTGAACACAAGCTGGGCTGTATCCTGTGTTCCTGTTGTTCAATAAACCTTCTGTTTTACTGGCTGGCTGAGAGTCACTGTGGGTCCAGGCAGAGGGGTGCAGGGCCGGACTCCCCCACACTCCGTGACACGGGGGGCAGGGGCAGTCGGGGGATGGGGCACTTTGGGGGCAGTCGGGGGGCAGTCGGGGGACAGGGGCAGTTGGGGGCCAGTTGGGGGACAGGGGCAGTCGGGGGGCAGTCGGGGGACAGGGGCAGTCGGGGGATGGGGCACGTAGGGGGCAGTCGGGGGGCAGTCGGGGGACAGGGGCAGTTGGGGGCCAGTTGGGGGACAGGGGCAGTCGGGGGGCAGGGGCAGTCGGGGGGCAGTTGGGGGACAGGGGCAGTCGGGGGACGGGGCAGTCGGGGGGCAGTCGGGGGACAGGGGCAGTCGGGGGGCAGTCGGGGGCAGTCGGGGGATGGGGCAGTCGGGGGGCTGGGGCAGTCGGGGGGCAGTCGGGGGGCAGGGGCCAGTTGGGGGACGGGGCAGTCGGGGGGCAGTGGGGGGCTGGGGGCGCTTACCGGCTCAGCCTCCCGTAGCGGATCAGATCCTCCAGCTCAATGGCCTGGATTTTGTTGTGATCCAGGTACAGCTCGTTCAGGGTCTCGGGCAGGTCTGGGGGGCAGAGAAGGGGGGGCAGCGGGGCCCCCCGGTGCCGGGGGGGCTGGGAGCCGGGGGCAGGTTACATGCAGGGCAGACTCAGGAGGATCCCAGGGGTGTGGGGGGAGCTGGGTTCGATCGGGGGGGATATTGTGGGGGGGGAGCGGGGTGCAGTGGGGCTCTGATGCCCTGACCTGAGGGGTCCCAGTGCTCCAGGGAGTGGGATCAGGGGGTCCCAGACATGGGAAGGGGCAGGCTGGGGGGGTGGGGGAAGACCAGGGGGCGGGGGGGGCGGCGGGGGGGCGGTTACCTTTGGGGACACCCGTCAGTTTGGCCTCTGAGATGCGCAGATAATTGAGCTTCAGGCCGTCAAAGGCGCCGGGTTCGAATCCGCTGTTCTCCAGGGGGTTGCCCCCCATCTCTGGGGGCAGAGGGACCGGAGTCACCCACAGCTCCTCCACCCGGGGGCACTCTCCCCCGGCAGTCAGGGGTGGGCACTGGGGGGTGGGCAGCGGGGCAGGGGGCACCCATGATCAGGGTTGGGCGGGATGCCGGGGTGATGGGCCCCTGGCAGGCGGGATGCCGGGGCAATGGGCTGGCAGCTGGGATGCCGGGGAAGCTGGGCCCCTGGCAGGCGGGATGCCGGGGCGATGGGCTGGCAGGCGGGTTGCCGGGGAAGCTGGGCCCCTGGCAGGCGGGATGCCGGGGCGATGGGCCCCTGGCAGGCGGGTTGCCGGGGAAGCTGGGCCCCTAGCAGGCGGGATGCCGGGGATGCTGGGCCCCTGGCAGGCGGGATGCCGGGGCGATGGGCTGGCAGGCGGGATGCCGGGGCGATGGGCGGCTGGCAGGCGGGATGCCGGGGCGATGGGCCCCTGGCAGGCGGGTTGCCGGGGATGCTGGGCCCCTGGCAGGCGGGATGCCGGGGCGATGGGCGGCTGGCAGGCGGGATGCCGGGGCGATGGGCCCCTAGCAGGCGGGATGCCGGGGCGATGGGCTGGCAGCTGGGATGCCGGGGAAGCTGGGCCCCTGGCAGGCGGGATGCCGGGGCGATGGGCGGCTGGCAGGCGGGATGCCGGGGCGATGGGCTGGCAGCTGGGATGCCGGGGAAGCTGGGCCCCTGGCAGGCGGGATGCCGGGGCGATGGGCGGCTGGCAGGCGGGATGCCGGGGCGATGGGCCCCTAGCAGGCGGGATGCCGGGGCGATGGGCCCCTGGCAGGCGGGTTGCCGGGGAAGCTGGGCCCCTGGCAGGCGGGATGCCGGGGCGATGGGCCCCTGGCAGGCGGGATGCCGGGGAAGCTGGGCCCCTGGCAGGCGGGATGCCGGGGTGATGGGCCCCTAGCAGGCGGGATGCTGGGGGCGATGGGACCCTGGCAGGCGGGATGCCGGGGCGATGGGCTGGCAGGCGGGATGCCAGGGAAGCTGGGCCCCTGGCAGGGGGGATGCCGGGGTGATGGGCCCCTGGCAGGCGGGATGCCGGGGAAGCTGGGCCCCTGGCAGGTGGGATGCCGGGGCGATGGGCCCCTGGCAGGCGGGATGCCGGGGCGATGGGCCCCTGGCAGGCGGGATGCCGGGGAAGCTGGGTGTGATGGAGTAGGAAGCATAGACTGCCTGTGCGGGGGAGGAGAAAGCCAGAGGTTTAGGTGAGATGCAGGAATTCAAAGGGTGAGCTGAGATGGGCCCGGGGGAGGGGAGGTGACACCTCTGGCCAGGGGAGACAAAGGAAGGAGGCGGAGGAGAGAGGAGGGGCCAGAGAGGACTGGGAGATGGAAGTTGGCTGAAGAAGAGAGGGGAGGCAGGGAGACCGAGCTCTGATCCCCGCAGGGGCTGTGAGGCCCCAAGATGGAGATACCCGGGGGAACCCGGTTATCTGTGCCTGCAAGACCTGTCCTGGCCTGTGTCCTGTCGTCTAAATAAACCTTCTGCTTTACTGGCTGGCCGAGAGTCCTGGTGAATCGGCAGGGAGGCTGGGGGTGCAGGGCCTGACTCCCCCACACTCCGTGACACTGGGCCCCTGGCAGGCGGGATGCCGGGGTGATGGGCCCCTGGCAGGCGGGATGCCGGGGAAGCTGGGCCCCTGGCAGGTGGGATGCCGGGGCGATGGGCCCCTAGTAGGCGGGATGCCGGGGAAGCTGGGCCCCTGGCAGGTGGGATGCCGGGGCGATGGGCCCCTGGCAGGCGGGATGCCGGGGCGATGGGCCCCTAGCAGGCGGGATGCCTGGGGCGCTGGGCCCCTGGCAGGCGGGATGCCGGGGCGATGGGCCCCTGGCAGGCGGGATGCCGGGGTGATGGGCTGGCAGGCGGGATGCCGGGGCGATGGGCTGGCAGGCAGGATGCCGGGGCGATGGGCCCCTGGCAGGTGGGATGCCGGGGCGATGGGCCCCTAGCAGGCGGGATGCCGGGGCGCTGGGCCCCTGGCAGCCGGGATGCCGGGGCGATGGGCTGGCAGGCGGGATGCCGGGGCGATGGGCCCCTGGCAGGCGGGATGCCGGGGCGCTGGGCCCCTGGCAGCCGGGATGCCGGGGCGCTGGGCCCCTAGCAGGCAGGATGCCGGGGCGCTGGGCCCCTGGCAGCCGGGATGCCGGGGCGATGGGCCCCTGGCAGGCAGGATGCCGGGGCGATGGGCCCGGCGTCCCTGTCTCACCGATGCAGTTCATGTTGGCGAGCCCCTTGAAGACGTCCTTGGGCACCTTGCGGATCTTGTTGTCGTGGATGCGCAGCTCGACCAGGGAGGGCGGCAGGTTGGCCGGGATCTCGCCCAGCAGGTTCTTGGAGATGTAGAGTTTCTGCAGCCGGTGCAGGGGGCTGAAGGCCTTTTCGTGCACCCGCGAGATCTTGTTGTTCACCAGGACCAGGGCCTGCAGGCGGAGACGCACAAGGGTCAGGAAGCCAGCAGGAGGCTGCAGTACCGGCCTCTACCCGCAGGGGGCGCTGTAAGGCTCAAGGAGTGCTATGGGGGGCAGGGAAGAGGTGCGGGGGGGCATAGAGGAGGCAGGACAGGGATGCAGGGGGCACCGTGGGCCCAGGATGTGGGCACAGGGGGCGCTGCAGGGCTGGGCTGTGGGGAAGGCAAGGGGCGCTGTGGAGGCCAGAAGGTGCTGTGGGGCAGGGTGCGCTGTCCATGCCAGGGGGCCCTGTGGGGCAGGGCAGGGGGCCCTGTGGGGCAGGGTGCACTGTCCATGCCAGGGGGCCCTGTGGGGGCAGGGCAGGGGGCCCTGTGGGGCAGGGTGCACTGTCCATGCCAGGGGGCACTGGGGGGCAGGGCAGGGGGCCCTGTGGGGCAGGGTGCGCTGTCCATGCCAGGGGGCACTGTGGGGCAGGGCAGGGGGCCCTGTGGGGCAGGGTGCGCTGTCCATGCCAGGGGGCCCTGTGGGGCAGGGCAGGGGGCCCTGTGGGGCAGGGTGCGCTGTCCATGCCAGAGGGCACTGTGGGGCAGGGCAGGGGGCCCTGTGGGGCAGGGTGCGCTGTCCATGCCAGGGGGCACTGTGGGGCAGGGCAGGGGGCCCTGTGGGGCAGGGTGCGCTGTCCATGCCAGGGGGCACTGTGGGGCAGGGGGCCCTGTGGGGCAGGGTGCGCTGTCCATGCCAGGGGGCACTGTGGGGCAGGGCAGGGGGCCCTGTGGGGCAGGGTGCGCTGTCCATGCCAGGGGGCACTGGGGGGCAGGGCAGGGGGCCCTGTGGGGCAGGGTGCGCTGTCCATGCCAGGGGGCACTGTGGGGCAGGGCAGGGGGCCCTGTGGGGCAGGGTGCGCTGTCCATGCCAGGGGGCACTGTGGGGCAGGGGGCCCTGTGGGGCAGGGTGCGCTGTCCTTGCCAGGGGGCACTGTGGGGCAGGGCAGGAGGCCCTGTGGGGCAGGGTGCGCTGTCCATGCCAGGGGGCACTGTGGGGCAGGGCAGGGGGCCCTGTGGGGCAGGGTGCGCTGTCCATGCCAGGGGGCACTGTGGGGCAGGGCAGGGGGCCCTGTGGGGCAGGGTGCGCTGTCCATGCCAGGGGGCACTGTGGGGCAGGGTGCGCTGTCCATGCCAGGGGGCACTGGGGGGCAGGGCAGGGGGCCCTGTGGAGCAGGGTGCGCTGTCCATGCCAGGGGGCACTGGGGGCAGGGCAGGGGGTCTGGGGGGCAGGGTGCGCTGTCCATGCCCGGGGGCACTGTGGGGCTGGGGGCGCTGTCCGTGCCAGGGGGCTGCTCTGGGGCAGGGCAGGGGGCGCTGTGGAGTAGGGGGCACTGTCCGTGCCAGGGGGCGCTGTGGGGCAGGGCCGTGGGGCGTTGCGGGACGCACGTAGAGGTGATGCAGCCCCTTGAAGTCGTCCCGCCGCAGCTCCGTGATCTGGTTGTTCTGCAGATCCAGCAGCTTCGTGTCGGGGGCGATTTCCTTGGGCACCGTTCTCAGGCCTGGGGGAAGAGATGGGGCAGGGGGCGGGTGAGACAGGGGCACCGGGAAACCCAAATTCCCCCCCCCCAAAACTGGGATTCAGAGACACCCCTGCAGGGGAGAGACTCACAGTCCATATACTGACCCCACTCCCCTCCCAGAGCCGGGAGAGAACCCAGGAGTCCTGGCTCCCCGCCCCCCCTGCTCTAACCACCAGCCCCCACTCCCCTCCCAGAGCTGGGGGGAGAACCCAGGAGTCCTGGCCCCCAGCCCCCCCGCTCTAAGCACCAGACACCCCCCCACTCCTGGGACAGGGACCCCAGCGTCCGGGCGTACCCAGGTCAGAGCACTGCACCACCCGCAGGTGGCAGTGGCAGCCGAACGGGCACAGGCCCCCGTAGGTGGTGACGACGTCCTCGAAGTCAGGGACCCCCGAGGTGGGGAAGACGCCCGAGGCCTCCTCGTCGTTCTGCAGGGCCGGGCCCTCGTCCATGGAGAAATCCCAGAAGGCCGTTTGCTCGAAGGGCAGGGCCCCCGCCAGGCCTAGCAGGGCCGCCAGGAGCAGCACACGCAACATCGTGGGGCTGGAGGCCAGAGGGGAGAATGGGGTTAGGGGGAGCATGGGGGCAGGGGCCAGTTAGCTGGGGACCCCTCGCCCGGTGCTGACATGCGGCTGGCTCTGGGGTGGGGCAGGGGCTGGTTATCTGGGGACCCCTCGCCCAGTGCTGACATGCGGCTGGCTCTGGGGTGGGGCAGGGGGCTGGTTTCCAGGGACCCCTCGGCCGGCGCCGGGCTGTGGCTGGCTCTGGGGTGGGGCAGGGGCTGGTTATCCGGGGACCCCTCGCCCGGTGCTGACATGCGGCTGGCTCTGGGGTGGGGCAGGGGCGTGTTATCTGGGGACCCCTCGCCCAGTGCTGACATGCGGCTGGCTCTGGGGTGGGGCAGGGGGCTGGTTCCCTGGGACCCCTCGGCCGGCGCCGGGCTGTGGCTGGCTCTGGGGTGGGGCAGGGGCTGGTTATCCGGGGACCCCTCGCCCGGTGCTGACATGCGGCTGGCTCTGGGGTGGGGCAGGGGCTGGTTATCTGGGGACCCCTCGCCCGGTGCTGACATGCGGCTGGCTCTGGGGTGGGGCAGGGGGCTGGTTTCCAGGGACCCCTCGGCCGGCGCCGGGCTGCGGCTGGCTCTGGGGTCGGGGGGGGCAGCTCCGTGGGGCCCTGTGCCCAGCATGCGAAGGGTCTTGGGGGAGCAGGGAGCTGGTTTCCAGGGACCCCTCGGCCGGCGCCGGGCTGCGGCTGGCTCTGGGGTGGGGCAGGGGGCTGGTGTCCGGGGACCCCTCGGCCGGCGCCGGGCTGCGGCTGGCTCTGGGGTGGGGCAGGGGGCTGGTTTCCGGGGACCCCTCGGCCGGCGCCGGGCTGCGGCTGGCTCTGGGGTGGGGCCGGGGGCTGGTTTCCGGGGACCCCTCGGCCGGCGCCGGGCTGCGGCTGGCTCTGGGGTGGGGCAGGGGGCTGGTTTCCGGGGACCCCTCGGCCGGCGCCGGGCTGCGGCTGGCTCTGGGGTGGGGCAGGGGGCTGGTTTCCGGGGACCCCTCGGCCGGCGCCGGGCTGCGGCTGGCTCTGGGGTGGGGCAGGGGGCTGGTTTCCGGGGACCCCTCGGCCGGCGCCGGGCTGCGGCTGGCTCTGGGGTGGGGCAGGGGGCTGGTTTCCGGGGACCCCTCGGCCGGCGCCGGGCTGCGGCTGGCTCTGGGGTGGGGCAGGGGGCTGGTGTCCGGGGACCCCTCGGCCGGCGCCGGGCTGCGGCTGGCTCTGGGGTGGGGCAGGGGGCTGGTGTCCGGGGACCCCTCGGCCGGCGCCGGGCTGCGGCTGGCTCTGGGGTGGGGCAGGGGGCTGGTTTCCGGGGACCCCTCGGCCGGCGCCGGGCTGCGGCTGGCTCTGGGGTGGGGCAGGGGGCTGGTTTCTGGGGACCCCTCAGCCGGCGCCGGGCTGCGGCTGGCTCTGCGGTCGGGGGGGGCGGCTCCGTGGGGCCCCCACCCAGCACACGAAGGGTCTGGGGGGAGCCAGGGCTCAGGGCCGGGCCGTGACCCCACCGCAGTGGCCAGGATAAAATAAGCTCGACAATGACAGGCTGGGCTGGGGCCACAATTAGAGACTCGCGAGGGACCAGCCCCGAGCGCCTGAGCCAGGGGGCGGGAGCTGAGATTGCTCTAAACAGCCGGGGGAGGGGGAGGGGTGCTATAGGGGGTGCAGAGACCAGAGCCCCCCAGAAATCTTCACCAGCATCCCCAGCGCAAGTCCCCCATCCTGGTAGCCCAGCCAGCTCTGAGAGGGGAGGGTGCGGTCAGAGCAAGGGGCCTGGGAGCCAGGACTCCTGGGTTCTCTCCCGGCTCTGGGAGGGGAGTGGGGGCTGGTGGTTAGAGCAGGGGGGCCTGGGAGCCAGGACTCCTGGGTTCTCTCCCGGCTCTGGGAGGGGAGTGGGGGCTGGTGGGTTAGAGCAGGGGGGGCGGGGAGCCAGGACTCCTGGGTTCTCTCCCGGCTCTGGGAGGGGAGTGGGGGCTGGGGGGGTCAGAGCAGGGGGGCTGGGAGCCAGGACTCCTGGGTTCTGTCCTGAGGAGTGGGGTTCAGCCCCCACCATTCTGTGCCTCAGTTTCCCCCATGATGAAGTGGGAACGTTCTTAATGTTTTCTCTGAATACTGTGTGGGTGCCTCAGTTTCCCCTCTGCAGTGCTCAAGGCTCTAGGTGGTGAGATAAGGGAGAGGCCAGAGGAGGGGCCGGGGGGGCGGAGGCCTGGCCAGTTGGGGACTTTGCCCAAGATGGACTTTGCTGAAAGTCCCTGATTCCTGTCGGCTCAGAACCCGTCTGTGTTCCTGGCTGGCTGGGGGGGGTGCAGACCCCCGACACCCCCATGCGCCGGGACCCCCCGTCTGGGCTGCCTGCAGTTACCTTGGGAAGGGAGCTGGGCACGACGCCACCTGCCCATTGCGTCGCTTTTCCCGTCCCCCCCCGGCTGCCGAGGGGCTCCCGGGCTGGGTGACCGGGGGGGACACGCAGCCCCGGGAAGGCCACATTAGAGCAAAGCAGAGACAGAGCCCCCCACCGAGCCCCCCGCAGCACAGAGCCCCCCACCGAGCCCCCTGCCCCCCGCAGCACAGAGCCCCCCGCCGAGCCCCCCGCCCCGCGCAGCACAGAGCCCCCCCGCTGAGCCCCCCGCAGCACAGAGCCCCCCACCGAGCCCCCCGCAGCACAGAGCCCCCCCGCTGAGCCCCCGCCCCCCGCAGCACAGAGCCCCCCCGCTGAGCCCCCCGCAGCACAGAGCCCCCCCGCCGAGCCCCCGCCCCCCGCAGCACAGAGCCCCCCCGCCGAGCCCCCCGCAGCACAGAGCCCCCCCGCCAAGCCCCCCGCTGAGCCCCCTGCAGCACAGAGCCCCTTGCCGAGCCCCCCGCCGAGCCCCCTGCCCCCCTGCCGAGCCCCCTGCCCCCCACAGCACAGAGCCCCCCCGCTGAGCCCCCCACCCCCCGCAGCACAGAGCCCCCCCCCGCCGAGTCTCAAGCCTCCCGCAGCACAGAGCCCCAATGGGGGCAGGGCTGGGTTCTGATCTCAGCTCCCCAGAGTCAAACCGGAGTCACTCCTGATTGCAAGGGAGGCAGGGCTGGGTTCTGATCTCAGCTCCCCAGAGTCAAACCGGAGTCACTCCTGATTGCAAGGGAGGCAGGGCCGGGTTCTGATCTCAGCTCCCCAGAGTCAAACCGGAGTCACTCCTGATTGCAAGGGAGGCAGGACCAGGTTCTGATCTCAGCTCCCCCAGAGTCAAACCGGAGTCACTCCTGATTGCAAGGGGGGCTGGGCTGGTTCTGCTCCTCTGTACATCCAGATGATCCTATCTCAGTCCAGCAGCTCCAGCCAGGAGTCAGGCCTGGCCCCAGCTCCTGCTCCGGGGATGCAGCCAGGAATTGCAGCCGGCTGCAGTCCCGGCCAACCCCCCGCGCCCCCCCGGTGCCCACAATAGAGCCTTTGTCCCCGCAGCCGGGCGGGTTTGCGCTCAGCGGCCGGAGCGGAATGAGGGGTCCCGCCCTGGGGTTTGGAGCCGGCGTGGGGCTGGGCCCATGGGGCAGACCACAGAGTTACTGCCACATCCTCGCCAGGCTAACGGCCGGGGGGGGGAGACGGGGCTGTGCCCACGAGGGGGGGGGGCGGCGTCCATCTGGCCCCAGGGTGGGGGTCGGGGAGGGTCACTCAACTGACTGCAGGGGGTCAAGGCTGGATCCTGCTTTCAATAGCAGAACCCAGGAGTCCTGGCTCCCCGCCCCCCCTGCTCTAACCACCAGCCCCCACTCCCCTCCCAGAGCCGGGAGAGAACCCAGGAGTCCTGGTTCCCAGCCCCCCTCCCCTCCCAGAGCCGGGGAGAGAACCCAGGGGTCCTGGCTCCCAGTCCCCTTCCCCTCCCAGAGCCGGGGAGAGAACCCAGGAGTCCTGGCTCCCAGCCCCCCTCCCCTCCCAGAGCCGGGAGAGAACCCAGGAGTCCTGGCTCCCAGCCCCCCTCCCCTCCCAGAGCTGGGGAGAGAACCCAGGCGTCCTGGCTCCCAGCCCCCCTCCCCTCCCAGAGCCGGGGAGAGAACCCAGGCGTCCTGGCTCCCAGTCCCCTTCCCCTCCCAGAGCCGGGGAGAGAACCCAGGCGTCCTGGCTCCCAGCGCCCCTCCCCACCCAGAGCTGGGGAGAGAACCCAGGCGTCCTGGCTCCCAGCGCCCCTCCCCTCCCAGAGCAGGGGAGAGAACCCAGGCGTCCTGGCTCCCAGCCCCCCTCCCCTCCCCGAGCCGGGGAGAGAACCCAGGCGTCCTGGCTCCCAGCGCCCCTCCCCTCCCAGAGCTGGGGAGAGAACCCAGGCGTCCTGGCTCCCAGCCCCCCTCCCCTCCCAGAGCCGGGGAGAGAACCCAGGCGTCCTGGCTCCCAGCCCCCCTCCCCTCCCAGAGCCGGGGAGAGAACCCAGGCGTCCTGGCTGCAGAGCACTCGCTCTCCTCAGTCCCTTCTCTTCCCCCACCCCCATGTCCAGGGAACAGCTGAGAGCCCCCTCTGCTGGTCACCGCACCAGGCGCTGCTCAGACCCCCCCCCCCCCCCGCCTGAGATCAGGGCCCCGTCGGGAGCTGAACGGACAAACGGGGGGTCACCGGCCGCAAGCACCATGGGACTGGGCCAAGGAGCCTGGGACGGCGCCGGGCAGGGAACCCAGGCGTCCCGAGCGCCGGGGCAGCGCCGGGGAGGGAACCCAGGCGTCCTGAGCGCTGGGATGGCGCCGGGGAGGGAACCCAGGCGTCCCGAGCGCCGGGGCGGCGCCGGGGAGGGAACCCAGGCGTCCCGAGCGCCGGGGTGGCACTGGGGAGGGAACCCAGGCGTCCTGGATCGGCAGCAGAGAGCAGATTCATCCTGGGCTCAGCTCCGGGCACAGGGCCAGGGCTGACGGGCCAGCAGATGCCACCTCACCAGCCCTTCTGCCAAGGGACGACCTATCTGCCCAGGGTGGGGGTGGGTCTCCTGGGGGTGCCCCAGGGTGGGGATCCTTGGGCTTGTCTATAGCAGTTGGGAAAGGGATGGAGCAGCAGGGAACCCAGGAGTCCGGGAGTGCCCAGCCCACGGGCTGCCTGGGAACACTCCTCAGCACAAGCCCTTCCAGGACTCTGGGAGGGGAGTGGGGGCTGGTGGGGCGGGGCTGGGAGCCAGGACTCCTGGGTTCTCTCCCGGCTCTGGGAGGGGAGTGGGGGCTGGTGGGTTAGAGCAGGGGGGGCTGGGAGCCCGGACTCCTGGGTTCTCTCCCTGGCTCTGGGAGGGGAGTGGGGGCTGGTGGGTCAGAGCAGGGGGGGGCTGGGAGCCAGGACTCCTGGGTTCTCTCCCCGGCTCTGGGAGGGGATTGGGGGCTGGTGGGGGGGGTCTGGGAGCCAGGACTCCTGGGTTCTCTCCCGGCTCTGGGAGGGGAGCTGCTGGGTCAGAGCAGGGGGGGCTGGGAGCCCAGACGCCTGGGTTCTCTCCCTGGCTCTGGGCGGGGAGCGGGGGCTGGGAGCCAGGACTCCTGGGTTCTCTCCCGGCTCTGGGAGGGGAGTGGGGGCTGGGAGCCAGGGCTCCTGGGTTCTCTCTCACCTCTGGGAGGGGGGTGGGGGCTGGTGGTTAGAACAGGTGGGGCTGGGAGCCAGGACTCCTGGGTTCTCTCCCGGCTCTGGGAGGGGAGCAGGGGCTGGTGGGTCAGAGCAGGGGGCCGGGAGCCCAGACGCCTGGGTTCTGTGCTGGGGGGGGGACTCCGGATGCATCTGGGACGCGATCCGCCCCATGCGGTCCAGAAAGCCTCAGTCCAAGACAGCTTGTTCGCCGGCTGGGAATCCCTCCCGCGCCAGGGCCAGAGGAAAAACCGACAGATCCTGTTTTCCATCCCCTCGGCGCCTGCCAAGCCGAGCTGGGAGCGCAGAACATGGGGCGCAGAGGGGAACATACCACCCCAGGGCAACAGCGCAAGCCCCAGGAGTCCGGGAGCCCCCCTGCACTGAGGCTACAGCCCCCCCCCAAAAGCCCAGAACCCAGGAAACCAGCACCAGGGAATTCCCCCGTGAACGGGGGCTGAGCTCCCAGAACAACAGAACCCAGGAGTCCCGAGTCCTGACGCTGGAGGAGACTTGCCCACTGGATTGAGGCTGCCCCCCCCCCAAATAAAACAGAACCCAGGAGTCCGCACATAGAACAGAGCCCAGGAGTCCTGGAGGCTGATGCAGGGGGAATTCTGCCCCCACCCCAGCATGGGCTGTGCCCCCCCAGAACCCAGGAGTCCGGGGAAGCTCTGTCTGTTTTGGGACAGGTGAGGAGCCCCCCCCCACATGCATAGAAAAGAACCCAGGAGTCCGGGGAAGCTCTGTCTGTTTTGGGACAGGTGAGGAGCCCCCCCCCCTCCCCCGCACATAGAACAGAGCCCAGGAGTCCTGGAGGCTGATGCAGGGGGAATTCTGCCCCCCAGAACCCAGGAGTCCTGGAAGCTGATGCAGGGGGAATTCTGCCCCCCAGAACCCAGGAGTCCTGGAGGCTGATGCAGGGGGAATTCTGCCCCCCAGAACCCAGGAGTCCTGGAGGCTGATGCAGGGGGAATTCTGCCCCCCAGAACCCAGGAGTCCTGGAGGCTGATGCAGGGGGAATTCTGCCCCCACCCCAGCATGGGCTGTGCCCCCCCAGAACCCAGGAGTCCGGGGAAGCTCTGTCTGTTTTGGGACAGGTGAGGAGCCCCCCCCCCAACATAGAACAGAACCCAGGAGTCCTGGAGGCTGATGCAGGGGGAATTCTGCCCCCCAGAACCCAGGAGTCCTGGAGGCTGATGCAGGGGGAATTCTGCCCCCCAGAACCCAGGAGTCCGGTGAGCTGATGCGGGGGGGTCTATCTGCCCCCCCGCCCCGCCAGCGCCAGCGCCCTACCTGTGGGGGGATTCGGGGCAATGCGCAGGCCAGGAGCAGCACAGGACAGTCCGGGCGGCGCCGTGGGTCTGGCTGGGTGGATTCACGCGCTGGGAGCTGGATGCCGGACGCTCACACGCACACACAAGCCAGGCCCACATCTGGATCCCATCAGCCACCTGCCAAAAAGCCAGAGGCCGGGAAAGACAAACCCACCCGCAGATGGGGGGGCGGATTCTAAGCCCCATTTGGGGCAGCATGGGGGGGTGAGGAGCTGGGAGGGGAACCTTGTACCTAGGGTGTGGGGGAGGGATGGAGGGGGCATGGACAGATGGATGGGGGGATGGACAGAGGGATGGAGGCGCAGGGGGATGGAGGGGGGATGGGCAGATGGATGGGGGATGGACAGAGGGATGGGGGGATGGACAGAGGGATGGAGGCGCAGGGGGATGGAGGGGGGATGGGCAGATGGATGGGGGATGGACAGAGGGATGGGGGGATGGACAGAGGGATGGAGGCGCAGGGGGATGGAGGGGGGATGGGCAGATGGATGGGGGATGGACAGAGGGATGGGGGGATGGATGGAGGCACAGGGGGATGGACGGACGGATGGAGGTTGGACAGAGGGATGGAGGCGCAGGGGGATGGACGGACGGATGGGGGGTGGGGGATGGACGGACGGATGGGGGGTGGGGGATGGACGGACGGATGGAGGGCAGGGGGGATGGATAGATGGATGGTGGTCCCAGAAGTGGAGTGGGGTCTGGAGGGTTATAGCAGGTGAGGGGCTGGGAGCCAGGACTCCTGGGTTCTTTCCCCGGCTCTGGGAGGGGAGTAGGGACTGGGGGTTAGAGCAGGGGAGGGGCTGGGAGCCAGGACTCCTGGGTTCTTTCCCCGGCTCTGGGAGGGGAGTAGGGACTGGGGGTTAGAGCAGGGGAGGGGCTGGGAGCCAGGACTCCTGGGTTCTTTCCCCGGCTCTGGGAGGGGAGTAGGGACTTGGGGATAGAGCGGGGGGGGGGGGCTGGGAGCCAGGACTCCTGGGTTCTCTCCCTGGCCGGAGTTGAGGGCTGTATCACTCCCGCCTAGTCCCGTGTCCAGGCCCGTGTCGCACTCTCTCATCTGCCGGGCCCGTCTTTGGCTCCGGTCACTGGGGGGCTGCGGGCTCAGCTGGCCGGGGCAGGAATGCGGCGGGAGAGGATGTGACGCCGGGAGAGCGAATTCCTGCTCTGATCTCTGGCCCGAGCGGGCGCCTGGCCTCAGCGGATTTGTCCAGCCCCAGAGCATCAGCCCCCAGCTCTGGGAGTGGAGTGGGGCTTAGAGCAGGAGGTCTGGGAGCCAGGACTCCTGGGTTGTCTCCCCGGTCCTGGGAGGGGAGTGGGGCCTAGTGGTTACAGATGGCCTGATGCAGGATCTCCACCCTCAACCCTGGAGCTTCGGAGATAGGAGACATTCCTCAAATAACAGCAGGGGGAGCATAACCCAGCCCCATCCCCGCCTGAGCCCCCATCAACCCCTCACGGCAGGACCTGATGGGACTGTGCAGCGGAGCAGAATTCTCTGCTCCTCTGGGGTGGGGCAGGGGGCTGGTTATCCGGGGACCCCTCGCCCGGCGCTGACATGTGGCTGGCTCTGGGGTGGGGAAGGGGCTGGTTATCCGGGGATCCCTCGCCCGGCGCCGACATGCGGCTGGCTCTGGGGTGGAGCAGAGGCTGGTTATCCGGGGACCCCTCACCCGGTGCCGACATGCGGCTGGCTCTGGGGTGGGGCAGGGGCTGGTTATCCCAGGACCCCTCACCCGGTGCTGACATGCGGCTGGCTCTGGGGTGGGGCAGGGGCTGGTTATCCGGGGACCCCTCGCCCGGTACCGACATGCGGCTGGCTCTGGGGTGGGGCAGGGGCTGGTTATCCGGGGACCCCTCACCCGGCGCTGACATGCGGCTGGCTCTGGGGTGGGGCAGGGGGCCGCTTACCAGGGACCCCTCGCCCGGTACCGACATGCGGCTGGCTCTGGGGTGGGGCAGGGGCTGGTTATCTGGGGACCCCTTGCCCGGCGCCGACATGTGGCTGGCTCTGGGGTGGGGCAGGGGCTGGTTATCCGGGGACCCCTCGCCTGGCGCCGACATGCGGCTGGCTCTGGGGTGGAGCAGGGGCTGGTTATCCGGGGATCCCTCGCCCGGCGCTGACATGTGGCTGGCTCTGGGGTGGGGCAGGGGCTGGTTATCCGGGGACCCCTCGCCCGGCGCTGACATGCGGCTGGCTCTGGGGTGGGGCAAGGGGCCGGTTACCAGGGACCCCTCGCCCGGTACCGACATGCGGCTGGCTCTGGGGTGGGGCAGGGGCTGGTTATCTGGGGACCCCTCGCCCGGCGCCGACATGTGGCTGGCTCTGGGGTGGGGCAGGGGCTGGTTATCCGGGGACCCCTCGCCCGGCGCCGACATGTGGCTGGCTCTGGGGTGGGGCAGGGGCTGGTTATCCGGGGACCCCTCGCCCGGCGCTGACGTGCGGCTGGCTCTGGGGTGGGGCAGGGGGCTGGTTATCTGGGGACCCCTCGCCCGGTACCGACGTGCGGCTGGCTCTGGGGTGGGGCAGGGGGCTGGTTATGTGGGGACCCCTCGCCCGGCACTGACATGCGGCTGGCTCTGGGGTGGGGCAGGGGCTGGTTATCCGGGGACCCCTCGCCCGGCGCTGACATGCAGCTGGCTCTGGGGTGGGGCAGGGGCTGGTTATCCGGGGACCCCTCGCCCGGTGCCGACATGCGGCTGGCTCTGGGGTGGGGCAGGGGGCTGGTTATCTGGGGACCCCTCGCCCGACGCCGACATGTGGCTGGCTCTGGGGTGGGGCAGTGGCTGGTTATCTGGGGACCCCTCGCCCGGCGCCGACATGTGGCTGGCTCTGGGGTGGGGCAGTGGCTGGTTATCTGGGGATCCCTCGCCCGGCGCCGACATGCGGCTGGCTCTGGGGTGGGGCAGGGGGCTGGTTATGTGGGGATCCCTCGCCCGGCACTGACATGCGGCTGGCTCTGGGGTGGGGCAGGGGGCTGGTTATGTGGGGATCCCTCGCCCGGCACTGACATGCGGCTGGCTCTGGGGTGGGGCAGGGGGCTGGTTATCTGGGGACCCCTCGCCCGGTACCGACGTGCGGCTGGCTCTGGGGTGGGGCAGGGGGCTGGTTATGTGGGGATCCCTCGCCCGGCACTGACATGCGGCTGGCTCTGGGGTGGGGCAGGGGCTGGTTATCCGGGGACCCCTCGCCCGGCGCTGACATGCAGCTGGCTCTGGGGTGGGGCAGGGGCTGGTTATCCGGGGACCCCTCGCCCGGTGCCGACATGCGGCTGGCTCTGGGGTGGGGCAGGGGGCTGGTTATCTGGGGACCCCTCGCCCGACGCCGACATGTGGCTGGCTCTGGGGTGGGGCAGTGGCTGGTTATCTGGGGACCCCTCGCCCGGCGCCGACATGCGGCTGGCTCTGGGGTGGGGCAGGGGCTGGTTATCCGGGGACCCCTCGCCCGGCGCCGACATGCGGCTGGCTCTGGGGTGGGGCAGGGGGCTGGTTATACAGGGACTCCCGTGAGTGCAGCCCCCTGCTGCTGATCGTGCCCCTCCCCAGGCCCCCAGCTCTCTCTGCGGAGCACGTTCCCCCTCCCCATGCTGCCCCCCCACTTTCTGCTGATGGGGCCAGAGCTGGGGGGGGGGAGAAACCAGCCCTTTATCCTGCCTGGAGGCCATGGATCCCCCAGCCTCATGTAACTGCCATGGGGGGGGAGCTGAGCCCTGGCCGCCAGCCTCGAGCTCGGGGGGTCTGGCCAAGCAGGGGACGCAGAGGGGAGACTCCCCCCACCTCTCCAGCAATCTGCTGTGCCCCTCCCCCCCAGCCCTGGGCTCCGTCCCACCCCCCGGCCCCCATCGTGTTTTCACAGCTGCAGACGGTACATGCCTTCGCCATCACATCAGCCCCCCCAGGCAGGACCCCTTCGTCTCAGCCCAGCTCCTGGCTCCACCCCAGAGGGGCTGCGTCTCCACACCCGCACCCCAGCAGCCCAGCCAGGGAGCTGATGTGTGCATGGGCCGAGAGCCCAGCCCGGCTATATATAACCCTGGGCACGGCCGCCACACAGCCCCACCCGCCAGCCGGGACACTGGCAGAGCCAGGGGCAGGGCGGGCTGGTTATCTGGGGACCCCTCGCCCGGCGCCGACATGCGGCTGGCTCTGGGGTGGGGCAGGGGCTGGTTATCTGGGGACCCCTCGCCCGGCGCTGACATGCGGCTGGCTCTGGGGTGGGGTAGGGGGCTGGTTATCCGGGGACCCCTCGCCCGGCGCCGACATGTGGCTGGCTCTGGGGTGGGGCAGGGGGCTGGTTATCCGGGGACCCCTCGCCCGGTGCTGACATGCGGCTGGCTCTGGGGTGGGGCAGGGGCTGGTTATCCGGGGACCCCTCGCTAGGTGCCGACATGCGGCTGGCTCTGGGGTGGGGTAGGGGGCTGGTTATCCGGGGACCCCTCGCCCGGCGCCGACATGCGGCTGGCTCTGGGGTGGGGCAGGGGGCTGGTTATCCGGGGACCCCTCGCCCGGTGCTGACATGCGGCTGGCTCTGGGGTGGGGCAGGGGCTGGTTATCCGGGGACCCCTCGCCAGGTGCCGACATGCGGCTGGCTCTGGGGTGGGGCAGGGGCTGGTTATCCCAGGACCCCTCACCCGGTGCTGACTTGCGGCTGGCTCTGGGGTGGGGCAGGGGCTGGTTATCCGGGGACCCCTCACCCGGTACCGACATGCGGCTGGCTCTGGGGTGGGGCAGGTTATCCGGGGACCCCTCACCCGGTGCTGACATGCGGCTGGCTCTGGGGTGGGGCAGGGGCTGGTTATCCCGGGACCCCTCACCCGGTGCTGACATGCGGCTGGCTCTGGGGTGGGGCAGGGGCTGGTTATCCCGGGACCCCTCGCCCGGTGCCGACATGCGGCTGGCTCTGGGGTGGGGCAGGGGCTGGTTATCCCGGGACCCCTCACCCGGTGCTGACATGCGGCTGGCTCTGGGGTGGGGCAGGGGCTGGTTATCCCGGGACCCCTCACCCGGTGCTGACTTGCGGCTGGCTCTGGGGTGGGGCAGGGGCTGGTTATCCCGGGACCCCTCACCCGGTGCCGAAATGCGGCTGGCTCTGGGGTGGGGCAGGGGCTGGTTATCTGGGGACCCCTCGCCCGGTGCCGACATGCGGCTGGCTCTGGGGTGGGGCAGGGGCTGGTTATCCGGGGACCCCTCGCCCGGTGCTGACATGCGGCTGGCTCTGGGGTGGGGCAGGGGCTGGTTATCCGGGGACCCCTCACCCGGTGCTGACATGCGGCTGGCTCTGGGGTGGGGCAGGGGCTGGTTATCCGGGGACCCCTCACCCGGTGCTGACATGCGGCTGGCTCTGGGGTGGAGCAGGGGCTGGTTATCCGGGGACCCCTCGCCTGCCCCTGGCTGCGAGGGGACAGTGCCCACCGCCCAGCCCCCTGCTCCCCAGCGCCCCCCCCGTGCCCCCAGGCAGGCAGCGGTCGGGGCACCTGCCATCCGGGCTCTAACTTGCCTTGACAGGTCCAGGCAGCTGGTGCTGTGGCCCCCCCCGGGGGTTCCTGGGGGCCAGGCGCAGGCGGGTGGCGCTAAAGGGGGCAGAGGGGGTGGGCGGGGCCCGGGGAGGGGGGATGTGAGAGCCTGGCCATGGGGAGGGGCGGGGGGAGACCCCCAGCAGTGGGGGTGGGAAGGGAGTGTAAGCCCCCCCCAGCTCCTCCCAACCCCCCTCCAGCCAATGCTTCCCAACTCCCATTACTGGGCCATGAGGAGCTGGGGGGGCTGGCAGGGGATGGGGGGCTGTCAGGGGTGGGCAGGAGCTCAGGGGTGCTGGCAGGGGATGGGGGGCTCGCGGGGGCATGGCAGGGGAGGGGGGGCTCAGGGGGAATGGCAGGAGAGGGGGGGCTCGGGGGGGCATGGCAGGGATGCGGGGCTCAGGGGACCATGGCCGGGATGGGGGGCTCGGGGGGGCATGGCAGGGGATGGGGGGCTCAGGGGGAATGGCAGGAGATGGGGGGCTCAGGGGACCATGGCCGGGATGGGGGGCTCGGGGGGGCATGGCCGGGGAAGGGGGGCTCGGGGGAGCATGGCTGGGATGGGGGGCTCAGGGCACCATGGCCGGGATGGGGGGCTCGGGGGGGCTGGCAGGGGATGGGGGCTCAGGGGGGAATGGCAGGAGATGGGGGGCTCGGGGGGGCATGGCAGGGATGGGGGGCTCAGGGGGGAATGGCAGGGGATGAGGGGCTCAGGGGACCATGGCAGGGGATGGGGGGCTCCGGGGGGCCATGGCAGAGGTGGGGGACTCAGGGGGCCTGGCAGGAGCTGGGGGAGGTCCCTGGATCCCGTATTTGGGGCATCGTGGGGCTGCGTAGGGTGGGGGGCCGGGGGCCGGACCAGGCACTGTCTGCCTTGGACACGCTCCCCTGGCCCATTGCTGACGCGCCCCCTCCCCCAGCCCCATAGAGCCAGGAGCCCCTCAAGGAGCAGCTAATGCCCCGCTGGGCTCCCCCGGCTAATCACAGGCACTTCCTGTTGTGGGGCGGCCGGGGGGGGGGGGCAGCTGTTGTGCTTGGCCGGCCCAGGGGCCGCTGGAGCCGGACGCCGTGTTTATCTAACTCCGGCCGGCTGGAAATTGGAACCAGGCAGAGCGCGGAGCGACGCCGAGACGGGCGGCTCTGAGCACCACCGGCCCCTGGCTCTGGGGTGGGGCGGGAGCTGGCTACCCGGGGACCCCTCGCCCGGCGCTGAGATGCAGCCACCTCTGGGGCGGGGCGGGGGCTGGCTACCCGGGGACCCCTCGCCCGGCGCTGAGATGCAGCCACCTCTGGGCTGGGGCGGGGGCTGGTTACCCAGGGACCCCTCGCCCAGCGCTGAAATGCAGCCACCTCTGGGGCGGGGCGGGGGCTGGTTACCCGGGGACCCCTCGCCCGGCGCTGAGATGCAGCCACCTCTGGGGTGGGGCGGGGGCTGGTTACCCAGGGACCCCTCGCCCGGCACTGAGATGCAGCCACCTCTGGGACGGGACGGGGGCTGGCTACCCGGGGACCCCTCGCCCGGCGCTGAGATGCAGCCACCTCTGGGGCGGGGCGGGGGCTGGTTACCCGGGGACCCCTCGCCCGGCGCTGAGATGCAGCCACCTCTGGGGCGGGGCGGGGGCTGGTTACCCGGGGACCCCTCGCCCGGCGCTGAGATGCAGCCACCTCTGGGGTGGGGCAGGGGCTGGTTACCCGGGGACCCCTCGCCTGGCACTGAGATGCAGCCACCTCTGGGGCGGGGCGGGGGCTGGTTACCCAGGGACCCCTCGCCTGGCACTGAGATGCAGCCACCTCTGGGGTGGGGCTGGGGCTGGTTACCCGGGGACCCCTCGCCCGGTGCTGAGATGCAGCCACCTCTGGGGTGGGGCAGGGACTGGCTACCTGGGGACCCCTCGCCCAGTGCAGGGGCTGGTTACCCAGGGACCCCTCGCCTGGCACTGAGATGCAGCCACCTCTGGGGTGGGGCAGGGCTGGTTACCCAGGGACCCCTCGCCCGGCGCTGAAATGCAGCCACCTCTGGGGCGGGGCAGGGGCTGGTTACCCGGGGACCCCTTGCCCGGCGCTGAGATGCAGCCACCTCTGGGGTGGGGCAGGGGGCTGGTTACCCGGGGACCCCTCGCCTGGCACTGAGATGCAGCCACCTCTGGGGCGGGGCGGGGGCTGGTTACCCAGGGACCCCTCGCCTGGCACTGAGATGCAGCCACCTCTGGGGTGGGGCGGGGGCTGGTTACCCGGGGACCCCTCGCCCGGCGCTGAGATGCAGCCACCTCTGGGGCGGGGCGGGGGCTGGTTACCCAGGGACCCCTCGCCTGGCACTGAGATGCAGCCACCTCTGGGGTGGGGCGGGGGCTGGTTACCCGGGGACCCCTCGCCCGGCGCTGAGATGCAGCCACCTCTGGGGTGGGGCAGGGGCTGGTTACCCGGGGATCCCTCGCCTGGCACTGAGATGCAGCCACCTCTGGGGCGGGGCGGGGGCTGGTTACCCGGGGACCCCTCGCCTGGCACTGAGATGCAGCCACCTCTGGGGCGGGGCGGGGGCTGGTTACCCGGGGACCCCTCGCCTGGCACTGAGATGCAGCCACCTCTGGGGCGGGGCGGGGGCTGGTTACCCGGGGACCCCTCGCCCGGCGCTGAGATGCAGCCACCTCTGGGGTGGGGCAGGGGCTGGTTACCCGGGGACCCCTCGCCTGGCACTGAGATGCAGCCACCTCTGGGGCGGGGCGGGGGCTGGTTACCCAGGGACCCCTCGCCTGGCACTGAGATGCAGCCACCTCTGGGGTGGGGCAGGGGCTGGTTACCCGGGGACCCCTCGCCCGGTGCTGAGATGCAGCCACCTCTGGGGTGGGGCAGGGACTGGCTACCTGGGGACCCCTCGCCCAGTGCAGGGGCTGGTTACCCAGGGACCCCTCGCCTGGCACTGAGATGCAGCCACCTCTGGGGTGGGGCAGGGCTGGTTACCCAGGGACCCCTCGCCCGGCGCTGAAATGCAGCCACCTCTGGGGCGGGGCAGGGGCTGGTTACCCGGGGACCCCTCGCCCGGCGCTGAGATGCAGCCACCTCTGGGGTGGGGCGGGGGCTGGTTACCCGGGGACCCCTCGCCCGGCGCTGAGATGCAGCCACCTCTGGGGCGGGGCGGGGGCTGGTTACCCAGGGACCCCTCGCCTGGCACTGAGATGCAGCCACCTCTGGGGTGGGGCGGGGGCTGGTTACCCGGGGACCCCTCGCCCGGCGCTGAGATGCAGCCACCTCTGGGGTGGGGCAGGGGCTGGTTACCCGGGGATCCCTCGCCTGGCACTGAGATGCAGCCACCTCTGGGGCGGGGCGGGGGCTGGTTACCCGGGGACCCCTCACCCGGCGCTGAAATGCAGCCACCTCTGGGGCGGGGCAGGGGCTGGTTACCCAGGGACCCCTTGCCCGGCGCTGAGATGCAGCCACTTCTGGGGTGGTGTGATGAAGTGTGACTGTTTTTAATGTTCCCTCTGAATACTGGGGGGGGGCCTCAGATCTGGCCGACCCTGTCGCCTGGCAACTAATGGCCAGGCCCTTCCCCCCCCCCTCCCAACCCCCCCCGCAAGGTGCCACTGAAGGTGTTGGAGACAAAGGGGTCAGGAGACCCCTGGCCTGGGGAAGGAGCTGAGCAGAGGAGGGTCTGGAGGGGGGGTCAGTCTGGGGCTGGCTGGGGACGAGGAGTGAGGGCAGACGTGGGGGTCTGGCTCCCTGCCCCCCAGAATGGACCCGGCCGAGGGGTCCGGCTCGCGGTACCTACAAGCTCTGGGTTAGACCCTGTTCCTGGCATCGAATAAACCTCTGTGTCCCCGGCTGGCTGAGAGTCGCGTCTGACTGCGCCGTGGGGGGGCAGGACCCTGTGGCCCCCCAGGACCCCGCCGGGGGGACTCGCTGGGGGAAGCGCACGGGGGGGCCGAGTGTCACGGAGTGTGGGGGAGTCCGGCCCTGCCCCCCCCCGCCCGGGACTCCCCGGGACTCCCAGCCGGCCAGGAACACAGCAGGGTTATTGGACACAGGAGCACAGGCTACAGCAGAGCGCGTGGGCAGGGCCAGGACCCCTCACTCTGGCCCTTCTGGGGGTTCACGGGGCCTGGATCCCAGCCTAGGATCCCCTGAACTCCCCCCCAGCCCCAAACCGACACTGACCCCCCCTCCCCACTCGGCTCCCTGCCTTCGACCTCCCCATCCCCCGCCTAGCTCAGGTCCTGTCCCTGCCCGGCCCCCCCACCCCCACACAGACAGCCCCTGCTCCACCACCTCTCCCCCCTCCGAGACTGAACTGAGCGGGGTCACTTTGCCCAGTGACCCGGGGAAGTTCGGGGCCCCCTCTCCGGGACAGCGCGTCCGCTATCAGGTTGGCGCTTCCCTTCACGTGGACCACGTCCATGTCATAGCTCTGCAGGAGCAGGCTCCACCTCAGGAGCTTGGCGTTGGCTCCTTTCATCTGGTGCAGCCAGGTCAGGGGAGAGTGGTCGGTGCACACGGTGAAGTGGCGCCCAAAGAGATATGGCTCCAGTTTCTTCAGGGCCCACCCCATGGCCAGGCATTCCTTCTCGATAGCCACGTAGCTCTGCTCCCGGGGTAGCCACTTCTTGCTCAGGTACACGATGGGGTGTCTCTCCCCCTTTTCATCCTCCTGCATCAACACCGCCCCCAGGCCCGTGTCTGAGGTGTCGGTGAACACCAGAAAGGGCTTGTCAAAGTCTGGGTTTGCCAGAACTGGGCCTCTGAGCAGAGCCTCCTTCAGTGCCTGGAGAGCCTCCTGGCACTGCTCGGTCCAGACCACCTTGTCTGGCTTCCCCTTCTTGCACAGCTCAGTGATGGGGGCGGCTATGGCACTAAAGTGGGGCACGAACCTCCGATAGTACCCCGCCATCCCGATAAAGGCCTGGACCTGCTTTTTGGTCTGGGGAGCGGGCCAGTCTCTGATCGCCTCCACCTTGGCCGGTTCCGGCTTTAGGCAGCCGCTCCCCACCCGATGGCCCAGGTAAGATACTTCAGCCATCCCCACCTTGCACTTCTCAGCCTTTACGGTTAACCCCGCCTCCCGGAGTCGGTCCAGCACTTGTCTAACCTGGAGCACGTGATCCTCCCAGGTCTGGCTGAAGACGCAGATGTCGTCAATATACGCCACAGCAAAACTCTCCATCCCCCGCAGTAGCTGATCCACCAGGCGCTGGAAGGTGGCCGGCGCCCCCTTGAGGCCGAAGGGCAGGGTCAGAAACTCATACAGCCCCAGGGGGGTGATGAAGGCCGATTTCAGCCTGGCATCTGCGTCCAGCGGCACTTGCCAGTAGCCCTTGGTAAGATCCATGGTGGTGAGGTACCGAGCGCCTCCCAGCTTGTCCAGGAGCTCGTCAGGCCTTGGCATGGGGTAGGCATCAGATACGGTGATGGCATTGAGCTTCCGATAGTCCACGCAGAACCGGATCGACCCGTCCTTCTTGGGGACCAGCACCACTGGCGAGGCCCAGGGGCTGGCGGACGGCTGGATCACCCCCAAGGCCAGCATGTCCCTGACCTCTCTTTCTAGGTCCTGGGCAGTTTTCCCGGTGACCCGAAAAGGGGAGCATCTTATAGGGGTGTGTGACCCGGTCTCCACCCGGTGGACAGTCAAATTAGTGCGTCCAGGCTGGTTGGAAAACAACTGTCGGTACAGATGCAGCACCCCTCTGATCTCAGCATGCTGGGCCGGGGTCAGCTGATCTGAGAGGGGAATCGCCTCCAGGGGGGAGCCAGCCTTTGTCCCTGGGAACAATCGTAGAATCATGGAATCTCAGGGTTGGAAGGGACCTCAGGAGGTATCTAATCCAACCCCCTGCTCAAAGCAGGACTAATTCCCAACTAAATCATCCCAGCCAGGGCTTTGTCAAGCCTGACCTTAAAAACCTCTAAGGAAGGAGATTCCACCACCTCCCTAGGTAACCCATTCCAGTTCTTCACCACCCTCCTAGTGAAAAAGTTTTCCCTAATGTCCAACCTAAATCCCCACTGCAACTTGAGACCATTGCTCCTTGTTCTGTCATCTGGTACCACTGAGAACAGTCTAGATCCATCCTCTGTGGAACCCCCTTTCAGGTAGTTGAAAGCAGCTATCAAATCCCCCCTCATTCTTTTCTTCTGCAGACTAAACAAGCCCAGTTCCCTCAGCCTCTCCTCATAAGTCATGTGCTCCAGCCCCCTAATCATTTTTGTTGCCCTCCGCTGGACTCTCTCCAATTTATCCACATCCTTCTTGTAGTGTGGGGCCCAAAACGGGACACAGTCTCCAGATGAGGCCTCACCAGTGCTGAATAGAGGGGAATGATCACGTCCCTCGATCTGCTGGAAATGCCCCTACTTATACAGCCCAAAATGCCATTAGCCTTCTTGGCAACAAGGGCACACTGCTGACTCCTATCCAGCTTCTCGTCCACCGTAACCCCTAGGTCCTTTTCTGCAGAACTGCTGCCCAGCCATTCGGTCCCTAGTCTGTAGCGGTGCATGGGATTCTTCCGTCCTAAGTGCAGGACTCTGCACTTGTCCTTGTTGAACCTCATCATATTTCTTTTGGCCCAATCCTCTAATTTGTCTAGGTCCCTCTGTATCCTATCCCTACCCTCCAGCGTATCAACCACTCCTCCCAGTTTAGTGTCATCTGCAAACTTGCTAAGGGTGCAGTCCACACCATCCTCCAGATCGTTAATGAAGATATTGAATAAAACCGGCCCCGGCACCGACCCTTGGGGCACTCCACTTGATACCGGCTGCCAACTAGACACGGAACCATTGATCACTACCCGTTGAGCCCGACCATCTAGCCAGTTTTCTATCCACCTTACCGTCCATTCATCCAGCCCAAACTTCTTTAACTTGCTGGCAAGAATACTGTGGGAGACTGTATCAAAAGCTTTGCTAAAGTCCAGAAATAGCACATCCACTGCTTTCCCCTCATCCACAGAGCCGGTTATCTCATCATAGAAGGCAATTAGGTTAGTCAGGCATGACTTGCCCTTGGTGAATCCATGCTGACTGTTCCTGATCACAGATCCACTAAAGCAGGGGTCCCCAACCCCCGGTCCGCGGCCCGGTACCGGCCCGCGGCCTCTTACAAACCGGGCCGCGAACCGACCCAGTGGACCTCCCGCAGGCGTGCCTGCGGGAGGTGTACCCGAGCCGCGGGACGAGCGCTCCCTCCGCAGTCATGCCTGCGGGAGGTCCGCTGCTCCCGGGGCTCCGGTGGACCTCCCGCAGGCATGACTGCGGACGGTTCGCTGGTCGCGCGGCTCAGCTGGACTGCCCGCAGGCACGCCTGCGGGAGGTCCACCGGCTCCGGTTGAGCTGCCGCAGGCACGCCTGCGGGCGGTCCAGCTGAGCCGCGGGACGAGCGCTCCCTCCGCAGGCATGACCGGTCCCTGGTCCTGAAAAGGTTGGGGACCCCTGCACTAAAGGGTCCTCTCCCGGCTCCTCCCAGTGCCCACACACGGCCAGCACCACATTCCCCCTGTCATAATATGGCTTCATCATATTCACATGGTACACCCGGCGGTGGTGCGCCCGGTTCGACAGCTCCACCACATCGTTTACCTCATTTAGTTGCTTGACAACCTTGAAGGGCCCTTCCCAGGCAGCCTGGAGTTTGTTTTTCCTCACGGGGATGAGAACCATCACTTGGTCCCCGGTGGCGAAGGCGCGGGCCCGCGCCGTGCGGTCGTACCAGACCTTCTGCTTCCTCTGGGCTCGGGCCAGATTCTCCCTGGCCAGGCCCATGAGCTCGGCAAGTCTTTCCCGGAAGGTCAGGACATACTCCACCACCGACTCTCCATCGGGAGCGGCCTTCCCCTCCCATTCGTCTCTCATCAGGTCCAGGGGCCCCCTTACCCGCCTTCCATATAACAGTTCGAAAGGCGAAAACCCAGTAGACTCCTGGGGTACCTCCCTGTACGCAAACAGCAGGTGAGGTAAGTACTTGTCCCAGTCCTGTGGGTGCTGGTGCATGAATGTTTTTAGCATCATCTTTAGCGTCCCGTTGAACCTCTCCACCAGCCCGTTGGTCTGGGGGTGGTACGCTGAGGCCCAGCTGGGTCGGACCCCACATTTCTCCCACAGGGACTGGAGCAGGGTCGACATGAAGTTGGACCCCTGGTCCGTTAAGACTTCCTGGGGGAACCCCACCCGGCTGAAAATGGTCAGCAGCGCATCCGCCACGGTGTCTGCTTCGGTAGAGGACAAGGCCACCGCCTCGGGGTAGCGAGTGGCGAAATCTACCACCACCAGGATGTGTTTCTTCCCTGACCGGGTCGCCTTGCTGAGAGGTCCCACCATGTCCATGGCCACCTTCTGGAAAGGTTCTTCTATGATAGGCAAAGGCCTCAGAGCTGCTTTCCCCTTGTCCCGGGCCTTCCCCACCCGCTGGCAGGGGTCACAGGATTGGCAGTACTGCCGGACATGGGCAAAGACCCCAGGCCAGTAAAAGTTCTGAAGCAGCCTCTGCCTGGTGCGCCGGATTCCCTGGTGCCCTGCGAGGGGGATGTCATGGGCCAGGTACAGCAGCTTGTGGCGAAACTTCTGGGGAACCACCAGCTGCCTCCTGATCCCCCCTGACTCCATCTTCCCTGGGGGGAGCCCATTCTCGGTACAGGAGCCCCTTCTCCCACAGGAACCTTTTCCGGCCATCTCGTCCCATGGTCTGTCCCCCCCCGAGGCTGGCCAGGTCCCCTATCCTCCGCAAGGAGGGGTCTCCCCGCACCGCGGCCTGGTACTCAGCCGCTGGGGCAGGGACGGGGATCTACTCTCTCTCACCGGCTGGGTCTGGGGCCACAGCCTCTCTAAGCCCTGTCCCTGGGCGTTCCCTCCCCACCAGGTCAGGGTCCGGTGCCTCGGGCAGAGTGCCTTCCCCAGTGTCAGGGTGCAGAGCCCTGCGTCGGCTCTGACTACGGTTCACGGCCAGGGCACCCCGGGTGTTACTGGGCCAGTCCTCGAGGTCCCCCCCCCATTAACACCTCCGTGGGCAAATGCGGGTGCACCCCCACGTCCTTGGGGCCCTCCTTGTCCCCCCACTTCAGGTGCACCCTCGCCACAGGCACCTTGAATGGGGTCCCGATCACACCCCTCAGGGTCAGGTAGGTGTTGGGCACCATCCGATCTTGGGCCACCACCTCGGGCCGGGCCAGTGTCACCTCTGCGCCCGTGTCCCAGTACCCAGTGACCTCCCTCCCGTCTACCTCCAGGGGAACAAGGCACTCGCTCCGGAGGGACAGCCCTGTGCCCACCCTGTAAACGCAAAACTCGGAGCCTGGGGCATCCAGCCCCTCAGAGGAGCTGACCTGGGGCCCCCCTCCCTCCTTCGCAGGTGGTGCGTGGCCAGCCCCCCTTTCCTGCGAACGCTGCCCCTCATCCAGCTGGGTCTCTACCAAGTTAACCCGGTGGGGGGTCGGTCTGCTCAGTTTGTCTGGGAGTTTGGGGCACTGGGACCGTATGTGGCCCCTCTGGCCACAGTGATGGCAGCGCATGTCCCGTTGGTCCCCTCGAACCGGTCGGTTGTCCCTGGCGCTGGCCGTTCCCTTTGGGCGGGGGCTCTCCCGATTCCCCTTTTGGGAGGTCCCCGGATGACTCTCTCTCTGCGTCGCGACGGGCCTGTTCCTTTGGGGCTCCTCCCTGCCACCCCCCGACCGGCTCTTCACAAACTCATCGGCCAGCCGCCCTGCATGTCGTGGGTTCTCCGGCTTTTGGTCCCTCAACCACAGCCTCAGGTCGGATGGGCACCGCTCATACAGCTGCTCCAGTACCAGCAATTTAACCAGGTCCCCCGTCGTCTGGCCCCCATCTGCCCACTTGCTGGCGTATCCCTCCATGCGGACGGCCAGCTGCAGATAGGAGACCTCAGGGGTTTTATCCTGACTCCGGAACCTCTCCCGGTACATCTCAGGGGTCAGCCCAAACTCGCGCAGAAGGGCCTGCTTGAATGGTTCGTAGTTCCCTTTCTCCTCCTCCCCCAGCTGGCCGTACAATGCCATGGCTTTGGGGTCCTGTAAGGGGGTGAGAACCCGGAGCCTGTCCGCAGGATCCACCTGGTGCAGCTCGCAGGCCGTCTCGAAGGCACCCAGGAAGTCACCCATGTCCTCCCCCTCCTTGCGCGGGGCCAGGATGCACTTATCAAAGCTCCGTGCCGGCCTGGCCCCCCCTCACTCACCGCAGCCCGGGTCCTGCTGCCCCCCAGCCTCGCCAGCTCCAGCTCATGGTGACGCTGTCGCTCCTTCTCCTCCAGTTCCCGCTCCCTCTGTCGCGCCTCATGTTCCCTCTGTCGCGCCTCATGTTCCCTCTGTCGCGCCTCATGTTCCCTCTGTCTCTCCTTCTCCTTCCGGCCATGTTCTCTGTGTCTCTCACGATCCTCCAGCTCTCTCAGTTTTAGCTCTCTCCCATTCCAGCCGCTTGCGCTCCACGGAGGCCGAGCGTCGCCGGGAGGATCCCCGGCTGGGGGGTGAGCGTCGCCGGGAGGATCCCCTGCTGGCCGGGGGGGTCACGGTGCCCTCGGTAGTCGCTGGGCTCCTCCTCCTCCTCCCCCTAGGAAGGGGGGGTCGCGGGAAGCCCTCAGCGGCCGGCTGACCACTCCCATCAGGGACAGACACTGGTGCCTGCGCTGCATCTGCCAGGCTGCTTCCCTCAGAGACAGGGATCGGTTCATTCACACGATCTCCCTCCAGCTGGGCAATCAGCAGGTCCTTGGGGAGCTTCCCACAGTGCAGCCCCCTCTGCTTGCACAGCTCCACCAGCTCACACTTGCGCTTCTGGGAATACATCTTCCTGCTGGCCGCTCGCAGGCCGGGGTGCTCGCCGCTCCCCACGGGTTCCAGGGGGACCCCTAGTGTGCCAGGCCTTGAGGTCACCCCCTCTCTGCCAGGGTCGAGCTGCAGCCTCCTCCGCCCCTGGGACCGCTCGCTGCGATCCCCCGGGGGACCCTGTTACTGCCAAGTCCTTCTCTCTGGTGACACTCTGCTAGGGGTTGATCGCCCCTACAATCGTCCCTTCATTTTACTGCTCCCCAGTCACTTACTGCAGGAAGCGCCGTCCACGGGGTGCAGTCGATCCCACCGCTGCCACCAGGTGTCACGGAGTGGGGGGAGTCCGGCCCTGCCCCCCCCCCCCGGGACTCCCCGGGACTCCCAGCCGGCCAGGAGCACAGCAGGGTTATTGGACACAGGAGCACAGGCTACAGCAGAGCGCGTGGGCAGGGCCAGGACCCCTCACTCTGGCCCTTCTGGGAGTTCAGGGGGCCTGGATCCAGCCTAGGATCCCCTGAAACCCCCCCCAGCCCCAAACCGACACTGACCCCCCCCCACTCGGCTCCCTGCCTTCGACCTCCCCTCCCCCCGCCTAGCTCAGGTTACAGGCCCAGGTCCTGTCCCTCCCCGGCTCCCCCCCCCCGACAGCCCCGGCTCCCGCATAGGGGGCACCCTGGGGGATGGGACCCCCGAGAGGGGGGTGTGATGAACTGGCACCCGGCGCCTTCCCGGCAGCTCTGGGGGGCCCGTCTCCTTGCCAGGCAGGCACCCCCCTGGGTCCCCAGGCGCCCCACGGAGGGGAGGGGAGGGGAGGGACAGAGGGGGCTGGGGGGGGGGTCAAGCCCCTCAGCCCTCCCCCCGCGCCAAGGGGTGAGACACAGAGTAGGGCAGGGACAGCCGAGCGTCCCCCCCACCCCCTGCCCCCCCGTCCCTCCCCACCCCCTGCCCCCCTCCCCCTAACCCCCTCCCCACCCGCCTCTCCCCACCCGCCACTCCCCACCCCCTGCCCCCCTCCATCCCTCCCCACCCCCACCCGCCTCTCCCCACCCCCTGCCCCCCTCCCCACCCGCCTCTCCCCACCCCCTGCCCCCCTGCCCCCCATCCCTCCCCACCCCTGCCCCCCTCCCCACCCGCCTCGCCCCACCCCCACCCCCCCACCCCTCCCGCCTCTCCCCCCCCACTTCGCCCCCGTGACTCCCCACCCCCTGCCCCCCTGCCCAGCCGCTTCTCCCCACCCCCTGCCCCCCTCCGTCCCTCCCCACCCCCTGCCCCCCTCCCCACCCGCCTCTCCCCACCCCCTGCCCCCCTGCCCCCCGTCCCTCCCCACCCCCTGCCCCCCTGCCCATCCGCTTCTCCCCACCCCCTGCCCCCCCGTCCCTCCCCACCCGCCTCTCCCCCCCCCCTGCCCCCCTCCCCATCCGCTTCTCCCCACCCCCTGCCCCCCTCCGTCCCTCCCCACCCCCTGCCCCCCTCCCCCTGCCCCCCTCCCCACCCGCCTCTCCCCACCCCCTGCCCCCCTCCCCATCCGCCTCTCCCCACCCCCTGCCCCCCTCCCCACCCGCGTCTCCCCACCCCCGCCCCCCTGCCCACCCGCCTCTCCCCACCCCCTGCCCCCCTCCCCATCCGCCTCTCCCCACCCCCTGCCCCCCTCCCCACCCGCCTCCCCCATCCCCACCCCTTCACCGCCACACACACCCTTCTATCCCTCCATCTGCCCCTACCCCTTCTCTCTGCCTCCCTAACCCCCCATCTCCCCATCCCCCCCCCAGACTCACCCTCCATGGGGCGCAGTTGTGGGTCTGGATCCTGGGTGCTCAGCTCCTCTGGGGGGCCACCTGTGAGGGCTGTGGCCTCGGGGAGGGGAGCTGTGGTTCTTGGGACCCAGAGCAGATGGGGGGCTCAGCCCCTTGGAGGGCATCTTGGGGGCCCCCCTGCTAGCCCCCCCGGCCTGATCCCACAGGAAGAGGGCCAGCAACAGCACCAGTTTCATGGCTGCAGCCGGCCAACTCCCCTGCCAGCAGCTGACTGCCGGATGGCCCAGCCCAGGGGCCCCGTGTCTGGCAGCCCCCCCATGGCCGCACCCCCCCAAGCCGGATCCCCCCGCGCCCCAGGCCCAGCCGCCATGGGCGCTGCAGGCTGCCAGGGATCCGGCCGCGGAGAGACAGGGCCCTTTTGTCCAGGACCCGCTAGCCCTGGCCAGGTCCAGATGCTGGGGAATTGGGATGAATGGGCCCGTCTGTCCGCACGCAGCCAGCTACTGCCAGGGAACGGGGGGGGGGGGGGGCTGGGCCGGAGGGAGCCCCCAGTACACCCTGGCCCCCTCGCCGCCAGGCCAGGAACAGATCCCTGACTGGGGTAAGCCGGCATTGGCCCCACACCAAGGTGGGAAAGTGACAGCCAGAGGCCCCCACTTGGTTACAGACCACCCCCTTCTCTGACCCCCCCAGCCCCCACTCCCCTCCCAGGGCTGGGGAGAGAACCCAGGAGTCCGGGCTTCCAGCCACCCCTTCTCTGACCCCCCAGCCCCCACTCCCCTCCCAGGGCTGGGGAGAGAACCCAGGAGTCCGGGCTCCCAGCCCCCCCTTCTCTGACCCCCCAGCCCCCACTCCCCTCCCAGGGCTGGGGAGAGAACCCAGGAGTCCGGGCTCCCAGCCCCCCCTTCTCTGACCCCCCAGCCCCCACTCCCCTCCCAGGGCTGGGGAGAGAACCCAGGAGTCCGGGCTCCCAGCCCCCTCTTCTCTGACCCCTGTCCCGGGGTCCCTGGGCGCTGCTCTGGAGCTGCTCCCCACAAGCCAGGCAGGACCCTGGGGAGCCTCCTCTCCCTTGGAGCAGCCTGTCTGCAGGGCAAGAAGCTCCCACGGCTTCACCTCCTGGGTCTCTCCTTGGAGCATTCAGCCTCCTCTGCCCCTCCGTGCGCTTCCCCCAGCGAGTCCCCCCAGCGGGGTCCTGGGGGGCCACAGGGTCCTGCCCCCCCACGGCGCAGTCAGACGTGACTCTCAGCCAGCCGGGGACACAGAGGTTGATTCGATGGCAGGAACAGGGTCTAACACAGAGCTTGTAGGTACCGCGAGCCGGACCCCTCGGCCGGGTCCATTCTGGGGGGCAGCGAGCCAGACCCCCACGTCTGCCCTCACTCCTCGTCCCCAGACTGACCCCCCCAGCCCCTCCTCTGCTCAGCCCCTTCCCCGGGCCAGGGGTCTCCTGACCCCTCTGTCTCCAGCACCTTCAGCCGGCACCTTTGCAGAGGAGGGGCCCAGGCCAGCAGTTGCTAGGAGACAGTCCCAGGCATTCAGGTGCACTGGCCCCTTCCTCTGCAGCAATCGCCCCCCCTGACCCCACCACCTGGATATTAAGAGCTGCAGAGGGGACACTGAGGCACCAGCACCGGATTCAGAGCCAACATTCAGAACAGTCCCAGCTCGTCACATCCCCTTGCCCGAGACTGGTTGTAGGGCCCCTCGCCTGGCACCGGGGCTGGGTCTAGGGCCCCTCGCCTGGCACCGGGACTGGGGCTGGGTCTAGGGCCCCTCGCCTGGCACCGGGACTGGGGCTGGGTCTAGGGCCCCTCGCCTGGCACCGGGGCTGGGTCTAGGGGCTGTAATGGAGTAGGAAGCACAGACTGTCTGTGCGGGGGAGGGGAGAGCCAGAGGTTTAGGTGAGTGTCAGGAATTCAAACTGTGAGCTGAGCTTGGCCTGGGGGAGGGGAGGTGACACCTCTGGCCAGGGGAGACAAAGGAAGGAGGCGGAGGAGAGAGGAGGGGCCGGAGAGGACTGGGAGACGAGAGTGGGCTGGAGAAGAGAGAGGAGCAGGGAGACCGAGCTCTGATCCCTGGGGGGGGGGGCTGTGGGGCCCCCCAAGATGGACCTATCCGGGGGATCCGGTTATCTGTGCCTGCAAGACCTGTGTTGGACTGTGTTCCTGTCGTCTAAATAAACCTTCTGCTTTACTGGATGGCTGAGAGTCCTGGTGAATCGTAGGGAGCCCGGGGGTGAAGGCCCTGGGTCCCCCACACTCCGTGACAGGGCCCCTCGCCTGGCACCGGGACAGGGGCTGGGTCTAGGGGCCCTCGCCTGGCACCGGGACAGGGTCTAGGGGCCTCTCGCCTGGCACCGGGACAGGGGCTGGGTCTAGGGGCCCCTCGCCCGGCACCGGGATAGGGGCTGGGTCTAGGGCCCCTCGCCTGGCACCGGGGTTGGGTCTAGGGCCCCTCGCCTGGCACCGGGACAGGGGCTGGGTCTAGGGGCCCTCGCCTGGCACCGGGACTGGGTCTAGGGGCCCTCGCCTGGCACCAGGACAGGGGCTGGGTCTAGGGGCCCCTCGCCCGGCACCGGGACAGGGGCTGGGTCTAGGGGCCCCTCGCCCGGCACCGGGACAGGGGCTGGGTCTAGGGGCCCCGCGCCTGCCACCGGGACTGGGGCTGGGTCTAGGGGCCCTCGCCTGGCACCGGGACTGGGGCTGGGTCTAGGGGCCCTCGCCTGGCACCGGGACAGGGGCTGGGTCTAGGGGCCCCTCGCCCGGCACCGGGATAGGGGCTGGGTCTAGGGCCCCTCGCCTGGCACCGGGGTTGGGTCTAGGGCCCCTCGCCTGGCACCGGGACAGGGGCTGGGTCTAGGGGCCCTCGCCTGGCACCAGGACAGGGGCTGGGTCTAGGGGCCCTCGCCTGGCACCGGGACTGGGTCTAGGGGCCCTCGCCTGGCACCAGGACAGGGGCTGGGTCTAGGGGCCCCTCGCCCGGCACCGGGACAGGGGCTGGGTCTAGGGGCCCTCGCCTGGCACCGGGACAGGGGCTGGGTCTAGGGCCCCTCGCCTGGCACCGGGACAGGGGCTGGGTCTAGGGGCCCTCGCCCGGCACCGGGACAGGGGCTGGGTCTAGGGGCCCTCGCCCGGCACCGGGACTGGGGCTGGGTCTAGGGGCCCCTCGCCTGGCACCGGGACAGGGGCTGGGTCTAGGGGCCCTCGCCTGGCACCGGGACAGGGGCTGGGTCTAGGGGCCCTCGCCTGGCACCGGGACAGGGGCTGGGTCTAGGGGCCCCTCGCCTGGCACCGGGACAGGGGCTGGGTCTAGGGGCCCCTCGCCTGGCACCGGGACTGGGGCTGGGTCTAGGGGCCCTCGCCTGGCACCGGGACAGGGGCTGGGTCTAGGGGCCCCTCGCCTGGCACCGGGACAGGGGCTGGGTCTAGGGGCCCTCGCCTGGCACCGGGACAGGGGCTGGGTCTAGGGGCCCTCGCCTGGCACCGGGACTGGGGCTGGGTCTAGGGGCCCCTCGCCTGGCACCGGGACTGGGGCTGGGTCTAGGGGCCCTCGCCTGGCACCGGGACAGGGGCTGGGTCTAGGGCCCCTCGCCTGGCACCGGGACAGGGGCTGGGTCTAGGGGCCCCTCGCCTGGCACCGGGACAGGGGCTGGGTCTAGGGGCCCCACGCCTGGCACCGGGACAGGGGCTGGGTCTAGGGGCCCTCGCCTGGCACCGGGACAGGGGCTGGGTCTAGGGGCCCCTCGCCTGGCACCGGGACAGGGGCTGGGTCTAGGGGCCCCTCGCCTGGCACCGGGACAGGGGCTGGGTCTAGGGGCCCTCGCCTGGCACCGGGACAGGGGCTGGGTCTAGGGGCCCCTCGCCTGGCACCGGGAGAGGGGCTGGGTCTAGGGGCCCCTCGCCTGGCACCGGGACAGGGGCTGGGTCTAGGGGCCCTTGCCCCACGCTGGGGCAGGCCAGCTGGTGAGCAGGTTTCTGTAAGACAGGAAGTGCAGACTCAGTCCCAGCTGAACGGGGATCTCCGCTCCGCCCAGGGTTGGTGGTTAGAGCGGGGGGAGGGGTGCACACAGGACGCCTGGGTTCCGGCTCTGGGAGAGGAATGGGGTCTAGGGAGCCAGAGCAGAAAGGGGGCTGGGAGGCAGGACTCCTGCATTCAGGGTCAGAGCTGCTGTGTAACCTTGGGGGAAGTCAGCCCCCTCCGGTGCCTCGGTTTCCCTGCTTACCCTTATGAGCCCGATGATGGGCTGCAGGGGGCCAGTTCAAGGGGGGCTGCACAGCACCCGCCCCATAGTCCCCCCTCCCAGTTGGGATCTGCGCAGCAGCCAGCCCGACCCCCCCTCCCCTCATTCATATTCCCAGCCAGGGTTGAGTCACTGCTGCCCCTGCCAAGGGCCCGTCTAGACCGAGCCAGCCCCAGGCGGCTCAGATTTTCATTTCCTCTCCGGTAAACCAGGGGCACAGGCGGGGGGAGCCAGGACGCCTGGGTTCTATCCCCACCTCTGCCCCAGACCTGCTCTAGGAGCGAGGGGCAAGGACGCCCGTGCTTTGGCCTCAGTTTCCCCCGTCTAATCCAGGCCAGGAGCTGCTGCAGGCAGAGCAGCTGTGCCGCAAGGGGGGAGGGGTGTGTGTGCAGCACCCCACACAACGGGGGCCCTGACCCAGCAGGGGCATGGGAGGGGGGTGCTCAGTGCAGTGGAGGAGCCCCTCATTCTGGGCAGGGGCTCTGTGAAGCCAGGTCAGAGCCTGAAGCAAAGACCCCCCCCGACCCCGCAAAAGCCAGCCTGTCCCGGCCTCAGTCAGCCTGTGAGGAAGTGGGGGGGCTCTGGGTTCAGTCACTGGGTTGCAGGCGGGGGGGGACTCAGTGTCCCTGGGGGGTGCTGGTTTAACGAGGGGGGGAGGGAAGTTGGGACCCCGACTGGCTGGCAGCAAGGGGGGGTCGGGGCTGGAGGGGGGAGCAGGCAGAGCCCCCCTGGCTGCAGGGGGCTGGGACGTGCTGGGCTGAGGGAGGTCAGGCCGGGGGCTGGGGAGATTCCTGTGCCGGGGTCAGACGCTGGATAAACCTCCTGGGTGACGCTGGCGGAGAGTCGCTCCGGGCTAGAGAACGGGGGGGGGGGGGGATTATCCCCTTTGGGGGGGAGGCCCCCGGGCCCAGAGCGAGGGGGCTCCCTGGGGGGCCCACGGCAGAGACAGAGGTGCTGAGGCTCAGAGAGGTGGAGGGGCTGGACCCCCGAGAAGGGCTGTTGCACTGAAGGGGGTTCCCCCCACAGGGAGTCCGTGACACCAGCCCCTTGGATCCACCCCCATCCTGCTGCCGGGCGGTGCCAGGCCCGGGCCACGCGGCAAGGGCACAGACCGAGCTCCACGCCCGAGAGGAGACCAAAGCCCTTTAATTGGAGGCAAAGTAACCAGGCCCCGGTCACTTGCCGGAGCCCGGGGGATACACACAGCAGCTCATACAGCACAGCCCCCGGCCCCCCAACCACACCCCTGAGATCGCCAGCTCCGAGTGCAAAGCGGGGCAGGGAGAAAAGGGGATAGTGCCTCAAAAGTGCAGGGCTGGGGGCCTCGGAGCGCCAGGCCTGGCCCCACAGCGAGACGCCCCCGCCCAGTGTGTGTGGGGGGGGCTCTGAACACCAGGCCTGGCCCCGCACCGAGACACCCCTGCCCAGTGTGTGTGGGGGGGGGCTCTGAACACCAGGCCTGGCCCCACAGCGAGACGCCCCCGCCCTGTAAGGGGGAGGGGAGAGAAGCACTGAGACGCCCCCACCCTGTGTGTGTGTGTGTGGGGGGGGCTCTGAACACCAGGCCTGGCCCCGCACCGAGACACCCCTGCCCTGTGTGTGTGTGTGTGTGGGGGGGGGGAGTTCTGAGCACCAGGCCTGGCCCCACACCGAGATGCCCCCACCCTGTCTGTGTGTGTGGGGGGGGGTTTCTGAACACCAGGCCTGGCCCCACACTGAGATGCCCCCACCCTGTGTGTGTGTGGGGGGGGGGGGGCTCTGAACACCAGGCCTGGCCCCGCACCGAGACGCCCCCACCCTGTGTGTGTGTGTGGGGGGGGAGTTCTGAGCACCAGGCCTGGCCCCGCACTGAGACGCCCCCACCCTGTGTGTGTGTGTGTGGGGGGGGGGAGTTCTGAGCACCAGGCCTGGCCCCACACCGAGACACCCCTGCCCAGTGTGTGTGTGTGTGGGGGGGGGGGGGGCTCCTCTGAGCACCAGGCCTGGCCCCACACCGAGATGCCCCCACCCAGTGTGTGTGTGTGTGTGGGGGGGGGGGGGTCTGAGCACCAGGCCTGGCCCCGCACCGAGACGCCCCCACCCAGTGTGTGTGTGTGGGGGGGGGGGCTCCTCTGAGCACGAGGCCAGGCCCCTGCCCCATACGTGGGGGGATGAAGGCAGAAGGAGGAGGTTTCACTCGGCCAGGCAGACTCCACCCTACCTAGCCCGGAGCGGTTAAGGCACAGCGGCTGCCGCTGGCAGAGGTCGGGGGGCTGGCGGCTTTTGCAGCACTGAAGGCGCGGGCGGTGCTGGTCCCGGCGCTGGCTCTGGTTGGCACCGCTCCCACGGCTTTCTCTGGAAGGCTGCCCCACGGTGTCAGTGCTGTGTGGGAAGAGGCAGTTACCTTCGGAGCACAGCGAAGGGGACATCGCCACCCCATGGCACCGCTCCCCACCCCCAGGCAGGGACTCATCTCAAGGGGAGCCGGCCTGGCTGCCTCACAGCTCCGCCCCACTGCCCTCTCCCTGCCTGGGGGGCAGAGACCAGCCAGGGAGACGTGCCTGAGTCTGCAAAGAGCCTGAACCCTTCACTCAGAGCAGGAGAAAGCCACCTCCAGGCACCTCAACTCCCAGCCCAGCAAAGGTCATTGTGGGGGGTCAGGAGCACAGCACCCGTGGCCCCCCAACTGCTGGGGAGCCAGGCTGCCACCCCGGGGGCAGGAGAGGAGTGAGCCCTCTGGCCCGTGGCCGTGTGGTACAGAGCCCCGGCCTGGCTGTGTGTCACCCGGGGGTGCCCCTGGCTGCCGTACCGCGGTGCTCCTGGGGCTGCGGGCTCTGCCCCTGGGGCCCTCCAGGCGCTGGCTGAGCGCCAGCTTCTGCTGAATGGCCATGCGCAGCAGGGAGCTCAGCGTCCTCTTCTCGTCCTCCGCCACCGCCAGCTGCCGCTGCATCTCCTCCAGCTGGGACACGTACTGCTCACACCTGGGGGGACGCAGGGGGTCAGGCCCCACGCCAGGGGGCAGCCCCGCCCCCGCCCCGCCCCGCAGCTCCCCTCACCTGCTGGCAAACATGGCGCGCAGGGAGGAGAAGGTGGTGGCGTCCTCCGTCAGGGCCTTCAGCTCGCGGCGCAGCTTGAGCATGGTGCCTGCCACCAGGGCCTTCTCCCCCTCGTACTGCGCCTTCAGGCTGGAGAGCGCCGCCTCCGCCGCCTGCGGGGAGCCGGGGTGAGAGCGGGTGGGGCCACGGCCTGCGCATCGGGGGGAGCCGGGGGGAGAGCGGGGTGGGGCCACGGCCTGCGCATCGGGGGAGCCGGGGGGAGAGCGGGGTGGGCCTATGGCCCCACATCCCCCCCAGCCTGCGCATCGGGGGGAGCCGGGGAGAGAGCGGGGTAGGCCCATGGCCCCCCAGCCTGCGCATCGGGGGGAGACGGGGTGAGAGCGGGGTGGGCCCATGGCCCCACGGCCCCCCCAGCCTGCGCATCGGGGGGAGCCGGGGGGAGAGCGGGGTGGCGCCACGGCCCCACGGCCCCCCCAGCCTGCGCATCGGGGGGAGCCGGGGGTGAGAGCGGGGTGGGCCCACGGCCCCCCAGCCTGCGCATCGGGGGGAGCCGGGGGAGAGAGCGGGGTGGGGCCATGGGCCCACGGCCCCCCCAGCCTGCGCATCGGGGGGAGCCGGGGGAGAGAGCGGGGTGGGGCCCTGGGCCCACGGCCCCCCCAGCCTGCGCATCGGGGGGAGCCAGGGGGAAGAGCGGGGTGGGCCCATGGCCCCACGTCCCCCGCAGCCTGCGCATCGGGAGGAGCCGGGGTGAGAGCGGGGTGGGGCCATGGCCCCACGTCCCCCCCAGCCTGCGCATCGGGGGGAGCCGGGGTGAGAGCGGGGTGGGGCCATGGCCCCACGGTCCCCCCAGCCTGCGCATCGGGGGGAGCCGGGGTGAGAGCGGGGTGGGCCCACGGCCCCACGGCCCCCCAGCCTGCGCATCGGGGGGAGACGGGGGAGAGCGGGGTAGGCCCATGGCCCCACGGCCCCCCCAGCCTGCGCATCGGGGGGAGACGGGGGAGAGCGGGGTGGGCCCATGGCCCCACGGCCCCCCCAGCCTGCGCATCAGGGGGAGCCAGGGGGGAGAGCGGGGTGGGCCCATGGCCCCACGGCCCCCGCAGCCTGCGCATCGGGGGGAGCCGGGGGGGAGAGCGGGGTGGGCCCACGGCCCCACGAGCCTGCGCATCGGGGGGAGCCGGGGGAGAGAGCGGGGTAGGCCCATGGCCCCACGGCCCCCCCAGCCTGCGCATCGGGGGGAGCCGGGGGTGAGAGCGGGGTGGGCCCATGGCCCCACGTCCCCCCCAGCCTGCGCATCGGGGGGAGCCGGGGGTGAAAGCCGGGTGGGCCCACGGCCCCACGGCCCCCCCAGCCTGCGCATCGGGGGGAGCCGGGGGTGAAAGCCGGGTGGGCCCATGGCCCCCACGTCCCCCACAGCCTGCACATCGGGGGGAGACGGCTGGGCCTGCACACCCCACACCTGGAGCCACGCCCCCTCCTCCCCCCACGACAGGAGGGGTTCCGGGGCCTGGCGAGCCCCCCAACCCCACAGCTCCCACCTGCAGCCGCGCCCCCACCTCCCCCCACGACAGGAGGGGTTCCGGGGCCTGGCGAGCCCCCCGACCCCACAGCTCCCACCTGCAGCCGCGCCCCCCTCCCCCCACGCCAGGAGGGGTTCCGGGGCCTGGCGCGCCCCCCGACCCCCCCTCCCCCCCGCCAGGAGGGTTCCCGGGGCCTGGCGCGCCCCCCTCCCCCCACGCCAGGAGGGGTTCCGGGGCCTGGCGCGCCCCCCGACCCCCCCTCCCCCCACGCCAGGAGGGGTCCCGGGGCCTGGCGCGCCCACCTGCTTGTTGGCCTTGAGCACGGTGCGCAGCGTGGCGATCTGCTCCCGCTTGGTGCTGAGCAGGGAGCGGAGCTTCACCCCCTCCTCGGCCAGCGCCTCCTTGTCCCGCTCGAGCTCGGCGGCTGGCGGGCCCTGCCTGGGGGGCTGCTGCCGCCACAGCACCAGCGCCCCCTGCAGGTGCCCCAGCTGCTCCCGCAGCACCGCCGCCAGGTTGGAGACATTGAGGGGCTCCCCGGGTGGCCCTACCCCTGGCTCCAGCTGCAGACGGGGCTTGCCCGCCGGCGGCCTCCTGGCGCCGCGCCCGTCCCGGTAATAATCCAGCACCACGCGCTGCGGCGTCAGGCCGCGCCAGGCGCAGACCTGGTGGTAGAGGGTGGCCAGTTCCTCCGTCAGCCCCAGCAGCTCCTCCTGGGCCTGGGCCAGCCGGGCCTGCAGCTCCCCTGCCAGCTTGCGGGCGGCCCGCAGCTGCCCCTCTAGCTGCGCCACCAGGTCCTGCCAGGGCTGGGGCTCCGGGGACGCCGGCCTGGCCTTGAGCTGCTCCAGGAGGAGGCCATTGCGCTGCTGCTGCTCCGACAAGGCCTCCCTGGCGCTGTCCAGCTGCCGCTGGGCCTCCTGCACATCAGCCGCCAGGGAGGCTCTCTCCCGGTCCGCCTGCGGGGCAGAGACAGCAGCCTGTGAGCATGGGGGCAGGACGCCTGGGTTCTAGCCGCGCCCTGGGCGGGGGAAGAGGGGCTTGGGAGCCAGGACTCCTGGGTTCCCTCCCCCCGTTGTTTGTTCAGGGACCTGCTCTTGTGGGGTCTGTGCAGCGCCCGGTGCCCGTCTCCATGGTGGTGGGAAGGGGGCATACGGCTCTCACACCATGTCTCCCAGTGCTTTGCGGAAAGCCCCAGGAGGCTGGATGGTTCGGGCACCTGCTCGCTGGGCGCGGAGCTGGCACGGCCCCGGTGCAGCCGCCAAGCGAGACACGAGGCGCTCGGCGGGGGCCTGCTGCTGCAGGATGTGGGGTGCATCAGTGGCTTCCTGCCATGCGCCACCCCCTCAGCGAGGGCGCCGCGGCGCCAGCACGAGGGACTCCCGCTTCATACCAGCTGGAAGCCAGCCCCACGGACCTGCTGTGCCACTCCAGGGGCAAAATGGGTGGGGGCAGGGAAGGCTGCTTCCTGGTCACAGAAGTGTTAAGGGCCCCATTGATGTGCAGGGGGGGTCAGCAATGAAGGGGTTAATTGATGACACCCCCCCCCCCAAGCTGCTCCTGCCAATCAGGCTCCCCATTGATAATGGCCGGGCCCCTCTTTACCCACCTAACGGGCTCAGCCCTCCAGCCGCTCCTGGATGTGAACCGGGCTTGGGTGCAGGGCAGCAGGCCCCCAAGGCAGACACTGCCCCCCCCCCGCGCTGGGAGTTCCCCAGGCTTCCCGCCCCGGGGAGCCCCTGGCACAAGACCCCCACCCCGCGGGGATCTGCCCCCCCCCACCCTGCCCGAAGCCTCCAGGCCCCAACCCCTAACACGAGATGCGCTGGGGTCTGCCCTGACCTGGGGCAGCTGGACTCCCCCGGCCCCGCCCCCCAACCTGGACTCCCCCCGGCCTCGCCCCCGTCCCCAGGCCCCGCCCCAGAGCAGCTGGAATCCCCCAGCCCCGCCCCCGAGGCCCCAAGCCCTGCCCCAGAGCAGCTGGAATCCCCCCGGCCCCGCCCCTGAGTCCCCCGGCCCCGCCCCTGAGTCCCCCGGCCCCGCCCCCACCCTGGAGCAGCTGGAATCCCCCGGCCCCGCCCCCGAGGCCCCAAGCCCTGCCCCAGAGCAGCTGGAATCCCCCCGGCCCCGCCCCTGAGTCCCCAGGCCCCGCCCCTGAGTCCCCCGGCCCCGCCCCCACCCTGGAGCAGCTGGAATCCCCCTGCCCCGCCCCCGAGGCCCCAAGCCCTGCCCCAGAGCAGCTGGACTCCCCCCGGCCTCGCCCCTGAGTCCCCAGGCCCCGCCCCAGAGCAGCTGGAATCCCCCCGGCCCCACCCCTGAGTCCCCCGGCCCCGCCCCTGAGTCCCCAGGCCCCGCCCCCACCCCAGAGCAGCTGGAATCCCCCGGCCCCGCCCCCGAGGCCCCAAGCCCTGCCCCAGAGCAGCTGGAATCCCCCGGCCCCGCCCCCGAGGCCCCAAGCCCTGCCCCAGAGCAGCTGGAATCCCCCCGGCCTCGCCCCTGAGTCCCCAGGCCCCTCCCCCCCCCAGGAGCTGCATGCCCCCGGCCCCGCCCCCGAGTCCCCAGGCCCCACCCCAGAGCAGCTGGACTCCCCTAGCCCCGCCCCTGAGACCCCAGGCCCCGCCCCAAAGCAGCTGGAATCCCCCAGCCCTGCCCCTGAGTCCCCAGGCCCTGCCCTGGAGCAGCTGGAATCCCCTAGCCCCGCCCCTGAGACCCCAGGCCCCGCCCCAAAGCAGCTGGAATCCCCCAGCCCCACCCCTGAGACCCCAGGCCCCGCCCCCATCCCAGAGCAGCTGGAATCCCCCAGCCCCGCCCCTGAGTCCCCAGGCCCTCCCCTTGAGCAGCTGGAATCCCATGGCCCCACCCCTGAGTCCCCAGGCCCCGCCCCCATCCCAGAGCAGCTGGAATCCCCCAGCCCCGCCCCTGAGTCCCCAGGCCCCGCCCAATAGCAGCTGGAATGCCCTGGCCCCGCCCCTGAGTCCCGAGGCCCCACCCCCGAGCAGCTGGAATCCCCCGGCCCCACCCCTGAGACCCCAGGCCCCGCCCCAAAGCAGCTGGAATCCCCTGGCCCCGCCCCTGAGTCCCCAGGCCCCGCCCCCGCCCCGCCCCAGAGCAGCTGGAATCCCCTGGCCCCGCCCCGACCTGGAACAGCTGCTGCCGCAGCTTGTGCACCTCTGCCAGGCTGAGCTCACTGAAGAGGTCGGCGACGAGGCCAGGCGCAGGGCGGGTGCAGGGGGTGGACACCCGCTCCCCAAAGTCCCCCACGCTGGTGCTGCCATTGGCGAAGCCGCTGTCCAGCTCCTCATCCTGGCTTAGCTCCTCCAGGCCGGCCTGCAGGCTGCCCAGCGAGCCAGGACGGCCCCCGGTGCAGGCCACCAGCTCCCGCCGCAGCTCCCGCTGCTGCTCACGCTCCACCGCCAGTGTCTCCAGCGCCTCCTCCAGCTGCCGCTCCGCCAGCTCCCGCAGCCGCCCCAGCTCCTCCAGCTGGACTCCGGCCAGCACCGCCTCCTCCTCCCGGCGCCGCAGCTCATGCTTCAAGGCCTCAAACTCCACCTGCCAGGGAGGGAGGGGGCTGTCAGGACTCCTGGGTTCTCTCCCGGCTCTGGGAGGGGAGTGGGAGCTAGTGGGGTAGAGCAGGGGGGGCTGGGAGCCAGGACTCCTGGATTCTCTCCCCGGCTCTGGGAGGGGAGTGGGGGCTGGTGGTTAGAGCGGGGGGGCTGGGAGCCAGGACTCCTGGGTTCTCTCCCGGCTCTGGGAGGGGAGTGGGAGCTAGTGGGTTAGAGCGGGGGGGCTGGGAGCCAGGACTCCTGGGTTCTCTCCCCGGCTCTGGGAGGGGAGTGGGGGCTGGTGGGTTAGAGCGGGGGGGCTGGGAGCCAGGACTCCTGGGTTCTCTCCCAGCTCTGGGAGGGGAGTGGGGGCTGGTGGTTAGAGCGGGGGGGCTGGGAGCCAGGACTCCTGGGTTCTCTCCCGGCTCTGGGAGGGGAGTGGGGGCTAGTGGGGTAGAGCAGGGGGGGCTGGGAGCCAGGACTCCTGGGTTCTCTCCCTGGCTCTGGGAGGGGAGTGGGGGCTAGTGGGGTAGAGCAGGGGGGGCTGGGAGCCAGGACTCCTGGGTTCTCTCCCCAGACACCCTCAGAGGGTTGAGGAGGGGGAGCAAGAGTCGGCCCTGGCCACACAAGCGGTTTCCTTGCCCTCTCTTGTCCCGTGGGCCACCCCTTGTCCCAAGTGAGGCACAATCAGCCCCTCCAGCACAGGGACCCCAGGAGATCTTCCCGCCATCCCGAGAGGCGGCTCACAGCGTCCCCGAGCCGCAGCATGAGGGGCTGGGGGCGAGGTACCTGGTTGCCCTTGAGCACCGACACCTGCTTCTGCAGGGAGATGTTCTCCTCCTCCAGCTCGGCGCAGTCCTGCAGCTGCCGCAGCTCCCGGCTCTTGTGCTGCTTCAGCTCCTCCCGCAGCTGGGCCTTCTCTGCATCCAGGGCCTGGCACTCCTGGCGCAAAGGGGCACCATTAGTGCCCCGGTGGGGCAGGAGGGGGCCCACCCAGGATCCCTGGGGGAAAGGAGCGAGCCTGGGGACCCAAGCTATGGCACAGCCCACCACAGGGGAATCGTGGACTCTGGGCGCTCCACCAGGCGCCGACCGCTCCTGGCTTTCCGGCTGCTCACTAGCACAAGGGGTGAGTTTGGGGGTATGTGACAACGTGGGGGATTGTCTGGTTTTTTCCTTGTTTTTCCACTGGGTTACATGCAGAGGGGGTGGGACTCAGTGTCCCTGGGGGTTGCTGGTTTAACGGGGGGAGGGGAGGGAAGTTGGGACCCCGGCTGATGGCCTGGAGGATGGAGACCCCAGTCACTGGTGACCTGGTGACCCAGAGGCCCAGCTCAGGAGTCGCAGCCGGTTCTGGCCAGTGGGGGACAATGGGCTGTGGGGAGAGGGGCCCGGGGACCTGCCCAGCCGGCTCCAGCCCGAGGGGCCAGAGGACAGAGGAGGGGAGAGGAGCCCGGAGAGAAGCCAATGGACAGAGGCGGGCTTGGGGCCGGGGGCAGCAGATGCCCAGCTGGGAAGCAGGGGGCTCGGGGCTGGAGAGGGGGAGCAGGCAGGGGAGATTCCTGTGCCGGGGTCAGACGCTGGATAAACCTCCTGGGTGACGCTGGCGGAGAGTCGCTCCGGGCTAGGGAATGGGTGTGTGTGTGGGCGGGGGGGGATTATCCCCTTCAGGGGGTGGAGGCCCCGGGGGCCCAGTGCAAGGGGACGGACTCACAGATGGTGCCCACTCGTGGCCCCGTGGGGGGTGCCCCTTTCAGTGCGACAGCCCTTCTCGGGGGGCCGCTCTCCTTCGGGGTCAGGCCCCTCCACCTCCTGCAGCTGCACCTCTCTGAGCCTCAGCACGTCTGTCTCTGTCGTGGGCCCCCCAGGGAGTCCCCTTGCTCTGGCCCCCCCCCCCCCCTAGCCCGGAGCGACTCTCAGCCAGCATAAAACAAGAAGGTTTATTGAGTGTCTGACCCCAGCACAGGAAACTCTCAGGGCCTCAGGCCTGGCCTCCCTCAGCCCAGCACGTCCCAGCCCCCTGCAGCCAGGGGGGCTCTGCCTGCTCCCCCTCTCCAGCCCCGAGCCCCCTGCTTCCCAGCTGGGCATCTGATATCGCCGGCCCCAAGCCCCCTCTGTCCATTGTCTTCTCTTCAGGTAAACAAGCTCGTAAAACCAGAAGGCCTGGGCCCCCTCTCCTCTCCTCTCAGCCCCCTCTGGCTGGAACCGGCTGGTCAGGTCACCGGGGTCCTCTCTTCGCAGCCCATTGTCCCCCACTGGCCAGAAGCGGCTGCGACTCCTGAGCTGGGAATCCGGGTCACCAGTCGCTGGGGTCTCCATCCTCCAGGCCATCGGCCGGGGTCCCGAGTTCCCTCTCCAGTCCTGTGTCCCAACAAACTCCCTCTCCCCTCCCCTCGTTAAACCCGTAACTCCCGGGGACACTGAGTCCCACCCCCCTGCATGCAACCCACTGGGAAACACAGAGAACCCAAGAAAAGCCCCCACTTCGGCCCAGGGCCCCACGGCAGAGACAGACGTGCTAAGGCTCAGAGAGGTGCAGCGCCAGGAGGAGGAGTGGACCCCCAAGAAGGGCTGTCGCCCTGAAGGGAGTTCCCCCCACGGACCGCACGGGGCCAAGAGTGGGCAGCATCTGGGAGTCCGTGTCAGGGTAGGAACCGGCTGTAACACTTGGTGCGTGAGCCTCACTTTCCCCATGTGCAGCAGAGTCCTGTGGCACCGGAGAGACTAACAGACGTGCTGGCGCGTGAGCGTTCGTGGGTGCACAGCCACCCGGTCGGCCGCGAAAGCTCCTGCTCCAGTCCGGCTGTGGGTCCGTCCGGTGCCGCAGGGCTCTGCCGCGCTTGCAGACCCAGACCGACGGCTCCCCGGACGGTAACCAGGCGGGGGGAGGAGGCGAATGGCGCCCGGCTGTCCCAGGTTCGGGGCCCAGCTCAATGTGCAGGGACCACACACCCCCAGCCACCGCGAGCAGCGGGAAAAGACGGTTACTCACCTGTAGTAACTGGTGTTCTTCGAGATGTGTTGCTCCAATCCATTCCAGTTAGGTGTGCGCGCCGCGTGCACGGCTCTTCGGAACTTTTACCCTAGCAACACTCGGTGGGTCGGCTGGGCACCCCCTGGAGTGGCGCCGCTATGGCGCAGGATATATACCCCTGCCGACCCATCCGCTCCTCAGTTCCTTCTTGCCGGCTACTCCGACAGAGGGGAAGGAGGGCGGGTCTGGAATGGATAGGAGCAACATCTCGAAGAACAACAGTTACTACAGGTGAGTAACCGTCTTTTCTTCTTCGAGTGATTGCTCCTATGCATTCCAGTTAGGTGATTCCCAAGCCTTACCTAGGCGGTGGGGTCGGAGTTAGATGCTGCAGAATGCAAACTTCTGTGCCAAAGGCTGCATCATCTCTGGACACTTGGGCCAATGAGGCAAAGGTGTGGACTAGCTGCACGACACATCCCCTGAAAGGGTATGTGGGCCAAGAAGGCAGCAGGGAAGCCTGAGCCCTGGCGGAATGTGCAGTAAGGTGGCTCCATGGAACATGGGCTAAACACAGGAGGCGCAGATGCACCAGTCATCGAAGATGAAATCCTCTAGGAGGAGACAGGTATGTCCCTCGTCCGGTATGCCAGTACGATGAAGATTCGGGGGCGTTACGCAAGGGCTTTGTCCGCTCGATATAGATTGCGGACGCCCTACGGACGTCTAGGGAGGGCAATTGTTGCTCTCCTTGCGATGAGTGTCGGAAAGAAGACCGGAAGGAAGCTATCCTGGATGATACGAGAGGCTGACACCACCTTTAGGGAGGAAGGCCGGACACGGTCACAACTGCACTTGTCCTTGAGAGACACAGTATACCGTGGGTCCATCGCGAGCGCCTGAAGCTCGGAGACTCGCCTGGCCGATGGAAAGGCTACAAAGAAGACTGTCTTCCAGGACAGGTATGCCAGCGAGCATGGCGTCCGTGTCCCGAATGGGCAATCATAAAACTGGCGAGAACCAGGTTGAAGACCCAGGTTGTGGCGGGGGCCAACCGGGGGGGGTATAACGCTCCAAGTCCTTGAGGAATCTAGAAACCACAAGGCGTAAGAATACGGAGCGGCCACTCCCCGCTGGGTGGAAGGGAGAGATGGCTGCCAAGAGTGCCCTTTGGTAGAGTCTCCTTCTCTAACTGACGTCGCTCGACTCGGCACCGGGGATCGGTACCGGGAGACATACCGGTACCGAGAGCAAGACCTGCCACCGGAGCTGTGCTGGGCGGTCGACCGAGAGCGCGAGGCTCGACGTTCAGGAGTGGGTACGGGAGTCTCGGTGCCTGGGGCGGTGCCAGGAGCGGGATCGGTGCCGAATGTACCGGGCCAGCGAACGTGACACTGGCCGGTGCCGCGAGTACTAAAGGTACCGCAATGGAGAACGGTGCCGAGACCACGAGCGGCGTCGGGACCTCGATCGGTGACGGGACCGAGAACGTCTGCGGAACCGCGATCGGGGACGGTGCCGCTCTGCGGTGCCGACGCAGGGTGGCGTGAGCAAGACAGGCTCGCCGATAGACAATATAACCCGCACCGGGGATGTCGGGGGTTAAGCAGCGCAGGCTCTGCCCTTGCCATCAACTCCCTCGCTGTGGAAATGTTCCCAGCGTGGAGGGAATAGTGAGCTCGACCACAGCTCGCGCCGGGGAGCATTCAGGTGTTGGACTCGACGGCTCTTGCGAGGCCGTAGTCTACGGTGCTGATACTGTCGGTGCCGTAGCAGTCACCGGTGCCGGGCAGCCCAACGTAGTAGAGCGCTCGGGCTGCGGAGCGGGCCTCTCGGACGCCGCTGAAAAGCGAGCTCGACCACGGTCTGTACCGGGGAGCTTTCCAGCACCGGACTCAACAGCTCTTGCCTGGCCGGAGTTAACGGTGCGGATACTGTCAGTGCCGCGGCAGACACCGGTGCCGGGCGATCCGACTGAGCATAGCGCTCGGCTGCGGAGCAGGCGGCTCGGACGCAGCTTCATAACGAGCTCGACCACGGTCCGTACCGGGGAGATCTCCAGCACCGGACTCGACGGCTCTTGCCTGGCCGGAGTTAATGGTGCGGATACTGTCGGTGCCGCAGCCGACCTCGGTGCCGGGCGATCCGACAGTGCATAGCACTCGGCTGCGGAGCAGACGGCTCAGACGCAGCGTCTTAGCGAGCTCGACCACGGTCCGTACCGGGGAGCTTTCCGGCACCGGACTCGACGGCTCTTGTCTGGCCGGAGTTAACGGTGCGGATACTGTCGGTGCCGCGGCAGACACCGGTGCCGGGCGATCCGACTGAGCATAGCGCTCGGCTGCGGAGCAGGCAGCTCAGACGCAGCGTCATAGCGAGCTCGACCACGGTCCGTACCGGGGAGCTTTCCGGCACCGGACTCGACGGCTCTTGCCTGGCCGGAGTTAAGGGTGCGGATATTGTCGGTGCCGCGGCAGACCTCGGTGCCGGGCAATCCGACTGAGCATAGTGCTCGGCTGCGGAGCAGGCGGCTCGGACGCAGCAAGTATATTGTGCCTCTTCCTCCTCCAGGAGAGGGAACCATGCCGAGCGGACGTCGGAGTCAGCGAGGGCCAGTGCTGGGAGGCCTTGGCGGCACCGGGGAACCGGTGCCGAGGGAGCGCTCCTTGAAGACTAACCAGCGCTCGGCGCCGAGAGCGAAGGAGCAAGAGCTGCCTCCCTCAGGAGCTGTTTGAGACGAAAGTCCCACTCCCCTTTGTTCTAGGATCAAAGGCCCCGCGAATGCGGCACTTATCTGTCAGTTGAGAATCCTCCAGGCACTTAGGAGAGGATCTCTTGCCGGCAACGGCTTGTGGCCGGCCGAGCAGTGTAAAACCCTGTGGACCGGGCATCGGACCCGGCACCGGGTGAGGGGAAGGGGATAAACCCCGAACCCCTGAAAATAAATCCTATACTACAAACAAATAAAGTCAACTACAACTATAAACTATACACTAAACGAGAGAAAACTACGAGTAGCTAGGGAGGTGGAGGTCAGCTAAGCTGTGCTCCACTGTTCTAACGGCCGTCACGGGCGGAAAGAAGGAACTGAGGAGCGGACGGGCCGGCTGGGGTATATATCCTGCGCTATGGCGGCGCCACTCCAGGGGGTGCCCAGCCGACCCACCGAGTGTTGCTAGGGTAAAAGTCTTCCGAAGAGGCGCGCACACCTACATGGAATGCATAGGAGCAATCACTCGAAGAACCACCAAGAGCTGGGGGGGCAGGGGAGATGGGACAGGAGAGAGGGACAAGGTGGGAGCCCAGGGGACACCCTTTGGCTGGGCCAGGTTGTAACTTCCAGACACCCGGGGGCAGTTCTCTCTCCCCCTCCCGCAGGTGTCCCGTTCAGGTGGGCTCGCGGCAGGGAACGTCCGGCCTGACGCAGGGGGGCTGCAGGCTCCGAGGGGCAGTCCCAGGAGGTCGGGGAAAGAGGGAGACCCCAAGGGGTCCAGCCCACTGAAGGGGTCCTCCCAGGACTCCTGTGGAGCATGGGACCTGTGGCTCCTTGCTCTGAGCCAGGCTGCGTGGGGAGGGGAGTGCTTGGCCCTGGCCTGGAGGGGGTGCCAGGAAGAGGGGACCGCAGGGCACTCACCTGGCGCAGCTCCTGCAGGGCAGCGCTCAGCCGCTCGCTCTCGGCACCCGCGTTGCTCAGCTGGCATCGCAGCTGCCTCAGGTCTCCCTGCTGCTCCTCAAGGCGGGCTGCCAGCTGGGCCTCCTTGGCCGCAGCCTCGCGCACCAGGCTCTCCTCCCGGTTCTCCCCAGCCACCGCTGCCCGCTTGTGGCTGCTGTGACAGTCAGCCAGGGCCTGCCAGCCGGAGGGCAGAGAGAGAGAATTGGTGAGGAGGGGTCACCCAGGCTACGTGTTCGGCAGAATGCCTGGTGCAAAGGGCACACACACAGGGCGCTGGGGCAGGGGATGTGGGGGGCTCCCCATGGCAGTGCCAGGCTGACCCCGATCTGGGCACACACACAGGGCGCTGGGGCAGGGGATGTGGGGGGCTCCCCCGGCAGTGCCCAGGCTGACCCCGATCTGGGCACACACACAGGGCGCTGGGGCAGGGGATGTGGGGGGCTCCCCCGGCAGTGCCCAGGCTGACCCCGATCTGGGCACACACACAGGGCGCTGGGGCAGGGGATGTGGGGGGCTCCCCATGGCAGTGCCAGGCTGACCCCGATCTGGGCACACACACAGGGCGCTGGGGCAGGGGATGTGGGGGGCTCCCCCGGCAGTGCCCAGGCTGACCCCGATCTGGGCACACACACAGGGCGCTGGGGCAGGGGATGTGGGGGGCTCCCCATGGCAGTGCCCAGGCTGACCCCGATCTGGGCACACACACAGGGCGCTGGGGCAGGGGATGTGGGGGGCTCCCCATGGCAGTGCCCAGGCTGACCCCGATCTGGGCACACACACAGGGCGCTGGGGCAGGGGATGTGGGGGGCTCCCCCGGCAGTGCCCAGGCTGACCCCGATCTGGGCACACACACAGGGCGCTGGGGCAGGGGATGTGGGGGGCTCCCCCGGCAGTGCCCAGGCTGACCCCGATCTGGGCACACACACAGGGCGCTGGGGCAGGGGATGTGGGGGGCTCCCCCGGCAGTGCCCAGGCTGACCCCGATCTGGGCACACACACAGGGCGCTGGGGCAGGGGATGTGGGGGGCTCCCCATGGCAGTGCCCAGGCTGACCCCGATCTGGGCACACACACAGGGCGCGGGGGCAGGGGATGTGTGGGGCTCCCCATGGCAGTGCCAGGCTGACCCCGATCTGGGCGCACACACACAGGGCGCTGGGGCAGGGGATGTGGGGGGCTCCCCATGGCAGTGCCAGGCTGACCCCGATCTGGGCGCACACACACAGGGCGCTGGGGCAGGGGATGTGGGGGGCTCCCCCAGCAGTGCCCAGGCTGACCCCGATCTGGGCACACACACAGGGCACTGGGGCAGGGGATGTGGGGGGCTCCCCCGGCAGTGCACAGGCTGACCCCGATCTGGGCACACACACAGGGCGCTGGGGCAGGGGATGTGGGGGGCTCCCCATGGCAGTGCCCAGGCTGACCCCGATCTGGGCACACACACAGGGCGCTGAGGCAGGGGATGTGGGGGGCTCCCCATGGCAGTGCCAGGCTGACCCCGATCTGGGCACACACACAGGGCGCTGAGGCAGGGGATGTGGGGGGCTCCCCATGGCAGTGCCAGGCTGACCCCGATCTGAGCACACACACAGGGCACTGGGGCAGGGGATGTGGGGGGCTCCCCATGGCAGTGCCAGGCTGACCCCGATCTGAGCACACACACAGGGCACTGGGGCAGGGGATGTGGGGGGCTCCCCATGGCAGTGCCCAGGCTGACCCCGATCTGGGCACACACACAGGGCACTGGGGCAGGGGATGTGGGGGGCTCCCCATGGCAGTGCCCAGGCTGACCCCGATCTGGGCACACACACAGGGCACTGGGGCAGGGGATGTGGGGGGCTCCCCATGGCAGTGCCCAGGCTGACCCCGATCTGGGCACACACACAGGGCACTGGGGCAGGGGATGTGGGGGGCTCCCCCGGCAGTGCCCAGGCTGACCCCGATCTGGGCACACACACAGGGCGCTGGGGCAGGGGATGTGGGAGGCTCCCCCGGCAGTGCCAGGCTGACCCCGATCTGGGCACACACACAGGGCGCTGGGGCAGGGGATGTGGGGGGCTCCCCATGGCAGTGCCCAGGCTGACCCCGATCTGGGCACACACACAGGGCACTGGGGCAGGGGATGTGGGAGGCTCCCCCGGCAGTGCCAGGCTGACCCCGATCTGGGCACACACACAGGGCGCTGGGGCAGGGGATGTGGGGGGCTCCCCCGGCAGTGCCCAGGCTGACCCCGATCTGGGCACACACACAGGGCGCTGGGGCAGGGGATGTGGGGGGCTCCCCATGGCAGTGCCAGGCTGACCCTGATCTGGGCACACACACAGGGCGCTGGGGCAGGGGATGTGGGGGGCTCCCCCGGCAGTGCCCAGGCTGACCCCGGTCTGGGCACACACACAGGGCGCTGGGGCAGGGGATGTGGGGGGCTCCCCCGGCAGTGCCAGGCTGACCCCTGATCTGGGCACACACACAGGGCGCTGGGGCACGGGATGTGGGGGGCTCTCCATGGCAGTGCCCAGGCTGACCCCGATCTGGGCACACGCACAGTGCGCTGGGGCAGGGGATGTGGGGGGCTCCCCATGGCAGTGCCAGGCTGACCCCGATCTGGGCACACACAGGGCACTGGGGCAGGGGATGTGGGGGGCTGCCCCGGCAGTGCCCAGGCTGACCCCGATCTGGGCACACACACAGGGCGCTGAGGCAGGGGATGTGGGGGGCTCCCCATGGCAGTGCCAGGCTGACCCCGATCTGGGCACACACACAGGGCGCTGAGGCAGGGGATGTGGGGGGCTCCCCATGGCAGTGCCCAGGCTGACCCCGATCTGGGCACACACAGGGCGCTGGGGCAGGGGATGTGGGGGGCTCCCCCAGCAGTGCCCAGGCTGACCCCGATCTGGGCACACACACAGGGCGCTGGGGCAGGGGATGTGGGGGGCTCCCCCGGCAGTGCCCAGGCTGACCCCGATCTGGGCACACACACAGGGCGCTGGGGCAGGGGATGTGGGGGGCTCCCCCGGCAGTGCCAGGCTGACCCCTGATCTGGGCACACACACAGGGCGCTGGGGCAGGGGATGTGGGAGGCTCCCCCGGCAGTGCCCAGGCTGACCCCGATCTGGGCACACACACAGGGCGCTGGGGCAGGGGATGTGGGAGGCTCCCCATGGCAGTGCCAGGCTGACCCCGATCTGGGCACACACACAGGGCACTGGGGCAGGGGATGTGGGGGGCTCCCCCGGCAGTGCCCAGGCTGACCCCGATCTGGGCACACACCCCGGGCGCTGGGGCAGGGGATGTGGGGGGCTCCCCCGGCAGTGCCAGGCTGACCCCTGATCTGGGCACACACACAGGGCGCTGGGGCAGGGGATGTGGGGGGCTCCCCCGGCAGTGCCCAGGCTGACCCCGATCTGGGCACACACACAGGGCGCTGGGGCAGGGGATGTGGGGGGCTCCCCATGGCAGTGCCAGGCTGACACCGATCTGGGCACACACACAGGGCGCTGGGGCAGGGGATGTGGGGGGCTCCCCATGGCAGTGCCAGGCTGACCCCGATCTGGGCACACACACAGGGCGCTGGGGCAGGGGATGTGGGGGGCTCCCCATGGCAGTGCCAGGCTAACCCCGATCTGGGCACACACACAGGGCGCTGGGGCAGGGGATGTGGGGGGCTCCCCCGGCAGTGCCCAGGCTGACCCCGATCTGGGCACACACACAGGGCGCTGGGGCAGGGGATGTGGGGGGCTCCCCCGGCAGTGCCCAGGCTGACCCCGATCTGGGCACACACACAGGGCGCTGGGGCAGGGGATGTGGGGGGCTCCCCCGGCAGTGCCCAGGCTGACCCCGATCTGTGCCTGCCCCCCCTCACCTCCTTCATTTGGGTCAGCTCCGAGCTCAGCCTGTCTAACTGCCCCTCCAGCTCCCCGCAGCGCTGCTTGAGCTCCCCGTTCTCCTCCAGCACCGCCAGTCCGTACTGGGCGGCCTGGACCTTCTCCTGCGTCGCCTCCTGCAGCTCGGCCGCCAGGCGCCCCACCTCCGCCTGCAGCTGGGCCAGCTCCATGGTGGGCACCGGGGGGCAGGTCTGGGGCCCGGCGGGGGGCAGCGGCGATGCCTGCGGCAGGGAGAAGGAGTAAAAGCTATAACCTCCTGCAGCCCGACGCACCTGTACCCTCCCCCCAGGGGTGCACCTGAAGTGGGGGAGGGAAAGGATGGGGGAGATGCAGGGGGAGAAAGGGAGCGGGGGGGGAGGGGGCAGAAGTGGGGGGCCGCAGAGGCCCCCGGGAGCGGGGGGGGGGGGGGCCGAAGGGGGGGGCCGCAGAGGCCCCCGGGAGTGGGGGGGGGGGAGGGGGGCATATGGGGGGGGCCGCAGCGGCCCCCGGGAGCGGGGGGTGGAGGGGGCCGTGGTGGGGGGGCCGCAGAGGCCCCCGGGAGCGGGGGGGTGGAGGGGGCAGAGGTGGGGGGGCCGCAGAGGCCCCCGGGAGCGGGGGGGTCTCGGGTGCAGAGGTGGGGGGGCCGCAGAGGCCCCCGGGAGCGGGGGGGTGGAGGGGGCAGAGGTGGGGGGGCTGCAGAGGCCCCCGGGAGCGGGGGGGGGAGGGGGGCAGAGGTGGGGGGGGCCGCGGAGGCCCCCGGGGGCGGGGGAGGAGGAGGGCAGAGGTGGGGGAGGGGGGCAGAGGCCCCCGGGAGCGGGGGAGGAGGAGGGCAGAGGTGGGGGAGGGGGGCAGAGGCCCCCGGGAGCGGGGGAGGAGGAGGGCAGAGGTGGGGGAGGGGGGCAGAGGCCCCCGGGAGCGGGGGGGGGGAGGGGGACAGAGGTGGGGAGGGCCGCAGAGGCCCCCGGGAGCGGGGGGGCGGGGGGCAGAGGGGGGGGGGGCGCAGAGGCCCCCGGGAGCGGGGGGGGAGGGGGGCAGAGGTGGGGGGGGCGCAGAGGCCCCCGGGCGCGGGGGGGGAGGGGGGCAGAGGGGGGGGGGGCGCAGAGGCCCCCGGGCGCGGGGGGGGGGGGGGGCAGGGGGGGGGGGGGGGCGGCAGCGGCCCCCGGGAGGGGGGGGAGGAGGGCAGAGGTGGGGGGGGCGCAGAGGCCCCCGGGAGCAGGGTGGGGGAGGGGGGCAGAGGTGGGGGGGCCGCAGAGGCCCCCGGGAGCGGGGGGGGAGGAGGGCAGAGGTGGGGGGGGCGCAGAGGCCCCCGGGAGCAGGGTGGGGGAGGGGGCAGAGGTGGGGGGGGCGCAGAGGCCCCCGGGAGCGGGGGGGGGGGGGGGGCAGAGGTGGGGGGGGCCGCAGAGGCCCCCGGGAGCGGGGGGGGGAGGGGGGCAGAGGTGGGGGGGGCCGCAGTGGCCCCCGGGAGCGGGGGGGGGTGGGGGGCAGAGGTGGGGGGGCCGCAGAGGCCCCCGGGAGCGGGGGGGGAGGGGGCAGAGGTGGGGGGGGCGCAGAGGCCCCCGGGAGCGGGGGGCGGCGGGGGGCAGAGGTGGGGGGGGCCGCAGAGGCCCCCGGGCGGGGGGGGGGGAGGGGGCAGTCGAGGGGGGGGCCGGGGAGGCCCCCGGCGGCGGGGGGGGAGGGGGCAGAGGTGGGGGGGGGCAGAGGCCCCCGGGAGCGGGGGGGGCGGGGGGCCGAGGGGGGGGGGGCCGCAGAGGCCCCCGGGAGCGGGGGGGGGAGGGGGCCGAGGTGGGGGGGGCCGCAGAGGCCCCCGGGAGCGGGGGGGGGAGGGGGCAGAGGTGGGGGGGGCCGCAGAGGCCCCCGGGAGCGGGGGGGGAGGGGGGCAGAGGCCCCCGGGAGCGGGGGGGGGAGGGGGGCAGGACAGGGGGCGGGGCAGAGGATGCTCCCTCAGGGGCGGGGAACCAGGTAGCTCCTCCCCCGGGAGCGTCCCCTACTCCGCCTCCTTCCGAGCGGGGGGCGGGGCCAGCCTCCTCCAATGGCAGCCAGGCCTGCCTCGTTCCGGGCCGAGGGGGCGGGGCCAGCCCTCAGCGCCCGGCCTCATTGCGGGCCGCGCGCGGGCCGGGGGCGCGCGCCCCCCTCACGGCGGCTCCGCTCCCGCCCCGGCTCCCCAGCGCGGCGCGGCCGGGCGGCTCCCGGCCGCCTCGCGGCGCTCACCCGGCCGCGACTCCGCGGGCGCCGCTGCCGCTGTCGTCACCGCCGCCACCAGGCCTGTCCCGGCTCTGGCCCCGCCCCTCCCTTCTATATACGCCCCCTGCCCCTCCCCGTTTGAAATTCCTCGCGCGCCTCACGGAGGGCACGCCCCGTCCCCCGTTCTGATTGGCCGGGCGGCACCTCATCCCGCCCCTTCCCCGTCTTCCGATTGGTCGCTGCCTTTTTTCTCTCCGCCGATAGGCCGAGCTGTTAGCCAGCCACGCCACGTCCCGTCCGCTGTCCTGTGCTCCGCCGCCTTGCAACGCCTTCTCATCTGATTGGACGAGCTCTGGCCACGCCCTGCTTCTCTCCTGATTGCTCGCTGTCTCCCAGCCTTCCCGCCAGGCTTCCCCAAGGCTTCGTCTCCTGATTGGCTGGCGCTTCCCTCCGCCCCTCGAGACCCGCCCAACGGTCGGTGGAGAGCGGGAAGCCATTGATTGACAGGGCCAAAGCTGCAGGGACCGAACCTCTTTGGGGCTGGCCCTCTCCCATTGGTTTATCGCCAACCAGAGGGGCCTGCCCTTCCGTCCCGCCTCTCTGAGGTGAGGGGCAGGGGAAGTGCCACCTATAATAGCCCCCCAGAGAACCCCCCCCCGGCCCGTGATGGCTCCCATTGGCGTGAGTGACGCTAACAGGCCTGCCCCAGGGGCTCATGGGAGGGGCACTGACTGACAGCCATGATGGCTCCCATTGGCGTGAGTGACGCTAACAGACAGGCCTGCCCCAGGGGCTCATGGGAGGGGCACTGACTGGCAGCCATGATGGCTCCCATTGGCGTGAGTGACGCTAACAGACAGGCCTGCCCCAGGGGCTCATGGGAGGGGCACTGACTGGCAGCCATGATGGCTCCCATTGGCATGAGTGATGCTAACAGGCCTGCCCCAGGGGCTCATGGGAGGGGCACTGACTGACAGCCATGATGGCTCCCATTGGCGTGAGTGACGCTAACAAACAGGCCTGCCCCAGGGGCTCATGGGAGGGGCACTGACTGACAGCCATGATGGCTCCCATTGGTGAGTGATGCCAACCGACACCCCTACATAACATAAGAACGGCCGTACCGGGTCAGACCAAAGGTCCATCTAGCCCAGTATCTGTCTACCGACAGTGGCCAATGCCAGGTGCCCCAGAGGGAGTGAACCTAACAGACAATGATCAAGTGATCTCTCTCCTGCCATCCATCTCCATCCTCTGACGAACAGAGGCTAGGGACACCATTCTTACCCATCCTGGCTAATAGCCATTTATGGACTTAGCCACCATGAATGTATCCAGTTCCCTTTTAAACACTGTTATAGTCCTAGCCTTCACAACCTCCTCAGGTAAGGAGTTCCACTGTGCGCTGCGTGAAGAAGAACTTCCTTTGATTTGTTTTAAACCTGCTGCCTATTAATTTCATCTGGTGACCCCTAGTTCTTGTATTATGGGAATAAGTAAATAACTTTTCCTTATCCACTTTCTCAACATCACTCATGATTTTATAGACCTCTATCATATCCCCCCTTAGTTTCCTCTTTTCCAAGCTGAAGAGTCCTAGCCTCTTTAATCTTTCCTCGTATGGGACCCTCTCCAAACCCCTAATCATTTTAGTTGCCCTTTTCTGAACCTTTTCTAGTGCTAGAATATCTTTTTTGAGGTGAGGAGACCACATCTGTACACAGTATTCGAGATGTGGGCGTACCATGGATTTATATAAGGGCAATAATATATTCTCAGTCTTATTTTCTATCCCCTTTCTAATGATTCCTAACATCCTGTTTGCTTTTTTGACCGCCTCTGCACACTGCGTGGACATCTTCAGAGAACTATCCACGATGACTCCAAGATCTTTTTCCTGACTCGTTGTAGCTAAATTAGCCCCCATCATGTTGTATGTACAGTTGGGGTTATTTTTTCCAATGTGCATTACTTTACATTTATCCACAATAAATTTCATTTGCCATTTTGTTGCCCAATCACTTAGTTTTGTGAGATCTTTTTGAAGTTCTTCACAATCTGCTTTGGTCTTAACTATCTCGAGCAGTTTAGTATCATCTGCAAACTTTGCCACCTCACTGTTTACCCCTTTCTCCAGATGATTTATGAATATGTTGAATAGGATTGGTCCTAGGACTGACCCTTGGGGAACACCACTAGTTACCCCTCTCCATTCTGAGAATTTACCATTTATTCCTACCCTTTGTTCCCTGTCTTGTAACCAGTTCTCAATCCATGAAAGGACCTTCCCTTTTATCCCATGACAGCTTAATTTACATAAGAGCCTTTGGTGAGGGACCTTGTCAAAGGCTTTCTGGAAATCTAAGTACACTATGTCCACTGGATCCCCCTTGTCCACATGTCCACCCCTGCCCCAGGGGCTGATAGGAGTGACAGAGGAGCACTGATGGCCCCCCCTTGGCATACCCCCCCCCGAACCACTTATGCACAGCTTGCGAGGGCCCTTAGCTGCAGCAGTGATGGCTGCCTCCTGCCTTCAGTCACGCCAAGGGGCAGCCTTTCCCTGCTTCCGGCGCATGGCAACCAGCATGGCATCCACAGGCTGCTGGAAGCGAGGCACTGAGGGCCAGGCCTGCTGGCTACCCTGGAACATTATACCCCTTGGCCAGGGCAGCCTGCCCTGCCTGTACCCAAACTGCTCTATTCATGCCACCCTGCCTGCTTCTCCTCACAGAGTCACACCAAGCCAACTCTGTTTAAACCTTTTATTTGGGTTGGAGCAGCAGCAGCCGGCCCCGTAAGAGAGCTGGGATTGGTCGTTTCTAACACTGAGCAAGCCAGGGGACGGGATCGCGTCAGGAATGTCGGGGGAGCAGATTAACACACGGTGCTGCTGCATTAATGTGTCTCCTTCCCCTAGGAGCGGAGCAGGAACAGGAGCGCCCGGGAGCAGAGAGTGCAGCTATTGGACGAAGCCTGCACCGCCCTGGCTTTAGGTGAGCCTGGTACAGATTGGTCCCTAGCAGCGCCTGTGAACACCTGCCCCCCACTGTCTACCCCAGGGACAGAGGCCCCACTGGCCCGGGGGAGGGGCAGCCTCTCCTTGCCCTGCAGATGATGGGAGCAGTGGCAGGCAGTGCTTGCTAAGCTCCTCATGGCTTAGCAAGGAACGTCTGCTGCACAGGAGCTCGTCAGGAGAATGGGTGGAAGTTGCTCAACCACTGGAGGGGACGTTAGCCTGCTAGTGGTGCAGAGAAATAACCGGCTGGGCTTGGGCAAGTGGCTGAGTCATGTCCCAGCCCTGGGGGGAGGGGGGAAATCCCAGCCCCAGAGCCGGGCTAGCAGCACTTTCGGTCCCACTGAGCAGGAAGTGAGCAGAAAGAACAGGGCTGGGCTGGAGGACCGGAAAGCAGCCGGCTCCTCGCCCCGGACATGGCTGGAGTGTTAGTTGGCAAAGGTGTTCTTCACAGCTGCTACGATGCTCTTGGTGCTGATCCCAAAGAGGTCCAGGAGTTCGGCTGGTTTGCCACTGCGGGGCACTCCGCACACAGCCAGGCTTTGGAGTACCACGCCAGGCTCCCCGGCCACGGCCGCGGCCACGGCTTCCCCAATCCCCCCTAGCATAGAGAGAAGGCTCAAGCACACGGCCCTAGCTCTCCTTTCCAGAGGAGTCTCGGTTGCTTACGCTGCGCTAGTCACAGCCCCTCTGAGATGTGTCACGTGGGCAGGACACCTGGGTTCCATTCCAGCTTTTCACAAGCCAGCCCTGGGACCCAGGAGAGCCCTTCTAGTCCTAGCCCCGACAACCGGTCACAATCCACCTTCCCGGCAGGTTCCCCCACCCCAGACCCTCCCCCGATGGCTGGAAACCTTATTTCCAGCGTCACTCGATTCTAGGCCAATTCACCCCCCCCTTTGTTCTTGGGCCAACATCCTCCTGTGGTGTCAGCAGCTCTTCTCCGCTGTGGCCAGCAAAGCCCCGGACCTGTCCAGTGTGCGACTGAGGCTACACAACGCACACCGGGGGTCCCCTCTGCCCCATCGACACCCTAGTCCTGCCGGGGTGGCCCAGCGCTGACATGGGAACCAAGCCTCCTGCTCAGCATTGCCCAGCCAGCGGCCCATGCTGGGAGCGAGCAGCCCCCCTGCCATTGCTCCGCCCCCCCTGCCATTGCTCCGCCCCCCCTGCCATTGCTCCGCCCCCCCCGCAGGCATTTGGGAGCCCCCAGCCGCTAGCCTCCTACCCTCTCTGTAATGATCCTCCACCGTGAGGATGCGCCCGCCAGTAGCCCGGGCACTGGTGACTATGGTGGCTGCATCCAAGGGCTTGATGGTGAAGGGGTCGATGACCCGGATGTGGATGCCTGGAAGGGACAGAGGGTCAGAGGAGCCTGGGGCAGCAAGCTCATGGCCACCCCCCGAGCGCGGGTTACCTTGCTTGGCGAGCTCAGCAGCAGCAGCCAGAGCCTCATGCAGCGTGACCCCGGCTCCAATCACTGTGACCCTGTCAGCGGCGCTGGTGCGCACAACCTGGGGACAGAGAGGGCAGGGGAGGGCCAGACTCAGCCAGCCCTATTCCTGCACCCAAGGGTCAGGCCTCCCGGCCCTTCCCTTCCCTTGGCAGGCGGGTCCCTGCACTCCCCCACCCCACTGGCTTAGCAGGCACCTTCCCTCTCCTTGCATTAAATCTTCCTTTGGATCTGATCACCAGACCCCCCTCCCCTCCCACAACTGTGGGGGAGAACCCAGGAGCGCTGGCTCCCAGCTCTACCCCCCAGACCCCCCTCCCCTCCCACAGCTGTGGGGGAGAACCCAGGAGCGCTGGCTCCCAGCTCTACCCCCCAGACCCCCCTCCCCTCCCAGAGCTGTGGGGGGAGAACCCAGGAGCGCTGGCTCCCAGCTCTACCCACCAGACCCCCCTCCCCTCCCAGAGCTGGGGGGAGAACCCAGGAGCGCTGGCTCCCAGCTCTACCCCCCAGACCCTCCTCCCCTCCCAGAGCTGGGGGGAGAACCCAGGAGCGCTGGCTCCCAGCTCTACCCCCCAGACCCCCCTCCCCTCCCAGAGCTGGGGGGAGAACCCAGGAGCGCTGGCGTCCAGCTCTACCCACTAGTCCCCCCTCCCCTCCCAGAGCTGGGGGGAGAACCCAGGAGCGCTGGCTCCCAGCTCTACCCCCCAGACCCCCCTCCCCTCCCAGAGCTGGGGGGAGAACCCAGGAGCCTTGGCTCACAGCTCTACCCACTAGTCCCCCCTCCCCTCCCAGAGCTGTGGGGAGAACCCAGGAGCGCTGGCTCCCAGCTCTACCCACTAGTCCCCCCTCCCTCCCAGAGCTGGGGGGAGAACCCAGGAGCGCTGGCTCCCAGCTCTACCCACTAGTCCCCCTCTCCTCCCAGAGCTGGGGGGAGAACCCAGGAGCGCCGGCGTCCAGCTCTACCCACCAGACCCCCCTCCCTCCCAGAGCTGGGGGGAGAACTCAGGAGCGCTGGCTCCCAGCTCTACCCACTAGTCCCCCCTCCCCTCGCAGAGCTGTGGGGGAGAACCCAGGAGCGCTGGCTCCCAGCTCTACCCACTAGACCCCCCTCCCTCCCAGAGCTGGGGGAGAACCCAGGAGCGCTGGCTCCAGCTCTACCCCCCAGACCCCCCTCCCCTCCCAGAGCTGGGGGGAGAACCAGGAGCACTGGCTCCCAGCTCTACCCACTAGTCCCCCCTCCCCTCCCAGAGCTGGGGGGAGAACCCAGGAGCGCTGGCTCCCAGCTCTACCCACTAGTCCCCCCTCCCCTCCCAGAGCTGGGGGGAGAACCCAGGAGCGCTGGCTCCCAGCTCTACCCCCCAGACCCCCCTCCCCTCCCAGAGCTGGGGGGAGAACCCAGGAGCGCTGGCTCCCAGCTCTACCCCCCAGACCCCCCTCCCCTCCCAGAGCTGTGGGGAGAACCCAGGAGCGCTGGCTCCCAGCTCTACCCACTAGTCCCCCCTCCCCTCCCAGAGCTGGGGGGAGAACCCAGGAGCGCTGGCTCCCAGCTCTACCCCCCAGACCCCCCTCCCCTCCCAGAGCTGGGGGGAGAACCCAGGAGCGCTGGCTCCCAGCTCTACCCACCAGACCCCCCTCCCCTCCCAGAGCTGGGGGGAGAACCCAGGAGCGCTGGCTCCCAGCTCGAACCCCGAGTCCCACCTCCCCACCCAGAGCTGGGGGGAGAACCCAGGAGCGCTGGCTCCCAGCTCTACCCCCCAGACCCCCCTCCCCTCCCAGAGCTGGGGGGAGAACCCAGGAGCGCTGGCGTCCAGCTCTACCCACTAGTCCCCCCTCCCCTCCCAGAGCTGGGGGGAGAACCCAGGAGCGCTGGCTCCCAGCTCTACCCCCCAGACCCCCCTCCCCTCCCAGAGCTGGGGGGAGAACCCAGGAGCTTTGGCTCCCAGCTCTACCCACTAGTCCCCCCTCCCCTCCCAGAGCTGGGGGGAGAACCCAGGAGCGCTGGCTCCCAGCTCTACCCACTAGTCCCCCCTCCCCTCCCAGAGCTGGGGGGAGAACCCAGGAGCGCTGGCTCCCAGCTCTACCCACTAGTCCCCCCTCCCCTCCCAGAGCTGGGGGGAGAACCCAGGAGCGCTGGCTCCCAGCTCTACCCCCCCGACCCCCCCTCCCCTCCCTGAGGTGGGGGGAGAACCCAGGAGCGCTGGCGTCCAGCTCTACCCCCCAGACCCCCCTCCCCTCCCAGAGCTGTGGGGAGAACCCAGGAGCGCTGGCTCCCAGCTCTACCCACTAGTCCCCCCTCCCCTCCCAGAGTTGGGGGGAGAACCCAGGAGCGCTGGCTCCCAGCTCTACCCCCCAGACCCCCCTCCCCTCCCCGAGCTGGGGGGAGAACCCAGGAGCGCTGGCTCCCAGCTCTACCCCCCAGACCCCCCTCCCCTCCCAGAGCTGCTGGGGGAGAACCCAGGAGCGCTGGCTCCCAGCTCTACCCACTAGTCCCCCCTCCCCTCCCAGAGCTGGGGGAGAACCCAGGAGCGCTGGCGTCCAGCTCTACCCACTAGTCCCCCCTCCCCTCCCAGAGCTGGGGGGAGAACCCAGGAGCGCTGGCTCCCAGCTCTACCCAGCATACCCCCCTCCCCTCCCAGAGCTGGGGGGAGAACCCAGGAGCGCTGGCTCCCAGCTCTACCCACAAGTCCCCCCTCCCCTCCCAGAGCTGGGGGGAGAACCCAGGAGCGCTGGCTCCCAGCTCTACCCCCCAGACCCCCCCTCCCCTCCCAGAGCTGGGGGGAGAACCCAGGAGCGCTGGCGTCCAGCTCTACCCACCAGACCCCCCTCCCCTCCCAGAGCTGTGGGGAGAACCCAGGAGCGCTGGCTCCCAGCTCTACCCACTAGTCCCCCCTCCCCTCCCAGAGCTGGGGGGAGAACCCAGGAGCGCTGGCTCCCAGCTCTACCCCCCAGACCCCCCTCCCCTCCCAGAGCTGGGGGGAGAACCCAGGAGCGCTGGCTCCCAGCTCTACCCCCCAGACCCCCCTCCCCTCCCAGAGCTGGGGGGGAGAACCCAGGAGCGCTGGCTCCCAGCTCTACCCCCCAGATCCCCCTCCCCTCCCACAGCTGGGGGGAGAACCCAGGAGCGCTGGCGTCCAGCTCTACCCACTAGTCCCCGCTCCCCTCCCAGAGCTGGGGGGAGAACCCAGGAGCGCTGGCTCCCAGCTCTACCCCCCAGTCCCCCCTCCCCTCCCAGAGCTGGGGGGAGAACCCAGGAGCGCTGGCGTCCAGCTCTACCCACTAGTCCCCCCTCCCCTCCCAGAGCTGGGGGGAGAACCCAGGAGCGCTGGCTCCCAGCTCTACCCCCCATTCCCCCCTCCCCTCCCCGAGCTGGGGGGGAGAACCCAGGAGCGCTGGCGTCCAGCTCTACCCACTAGTCCCCCCTCCCCTCCCAGAGCTGGGGGGAGAACCCAGGAGCGCTGGCGTCCAGCTCTACCCACCAGACCCCCCTCCCCTCCCAGAGCTGTGGGGAGAACCCAGGAGCGCTGGCTCCCAGCTCTACCCACTAGTCCCCCCTCCCCTCCCAGAGCTGGGGATTTCTGGCTGAGACTTTATGGAGTCTCCTGCCACCTAGTGGCAGATCCAGGCCTGTCCCAGTCCCCGGGTCTGGTCTATGCCCCAGCCTGTAGCCAGTCTCCCGGGAGTGACCCCTTTAGCACACCGGGCCCCAAGGCCCCACAGTTGCCCCAGGGGAGGCCCACGGGTCTTTGACACCAGTGCTCCCTGTGCCTCTGCGGAGTGAAGCCAGCCCAGCCCAGCCAGCCCCCTGCGGGAGGCCAGCTGGCTTCCCCAGTGTACGGACAAGGAACCTGGCCAAGCTGAGGCTGCTCCCAGCCTTGGCTCCCTCGTTCCCCCCAGGGGCGGGCTTCCAATCCCACCCAAGGGCAGCCCTTCCCCCACGGCTCTCCAGCCTGGGCCCCACGTGCTGCCTGGAGGCCCCCTTGATTTTCAGCCTGGTCTGTAATGCCCCCACCCCCCAGCTCTGGTTCTGCCCGCGGGGCAGGCCTGGACGTGGTCTACACGGACCCCACGGCAGCAGGCCCGAGAGGCGGTCACTTCTCCGGGCCACCCAGCAGTGTCTGCATGGGGCAGCCCAGCTGCGGATTGCACGGGGAGGGACAGCTGAGTTCTCCCCCCCGCGGGGCGCTACGCAGGGCGAAGGAGGAAACCGAGGCAGGCGTAGGAATCATCTTGCAGACGCTGCCCGAGACCCAACACACCAGCAGGGACTCCCCCGGGCTCCAGAGTCCTGCCAGATGCCACCGCCCCCTGGCACATTCCCCCCCTCCTTTAAAGATTAACCACTTCACGCTCCCGCCCCACGCAGGAGCCGCTCAGGAACAGTCTGGAGTCCCTTTCTGCTCTGGCCCAGGGCCGAACTGGAATCCAGCATGCCTGGGCTCTCCGCCATGACCTGCCGGGTGACCTTGTGCCTCAGTTTCCCACCCCACTCTTTGGGTCTCTCAGTGGCTCCCCTTGCCTGCCGATCTCCCTCAGTCCTTGGCCTGGGAAGCCTTTGCCCTGAGGCATGTGGGCGGCGCTGTCCCACAGCCACGGAGCTGGATCAGTCGGCTCCGCAGCGTCGCCCTACAACTGCCCTGGGCAGAGAGGGGAGACAGCGCTTCCCTCGCCTGTAAGATTGTGTAAGAGAAGCACCCAGAGGCTGGCAGAGCAGGGACTCTGCACTGCACCAGGTGCTCCCCACATCCCGCCCCCCACTGGACTGGGCACTGCCCAGACACCACCCCCAGGCAGCTCCCGGCACACCAGGGCCTGAGCTCCACAAACCCCACTGCCCCCCTCTCCCAGCATTGGGTGAGCCCCATCCCCAAAGAGCCTCCAATCCAGACAGGGCAGAGGAGAAACTGAGGCACAGAGTGAGGCCACCATTGGCCCAGAGTCACCCAACAACCCCTCCCACCCTGCACCCCCCCCCCCCTTCCCAGCCCCTTACCTTGGCCTGGCCGATCTCAAAGGTCTCCTCTGGCGGGTAGATGACCGGGGTCTCTGGGCGGCTGGTCCGGATGAAGCAGATGCCCTAGGCAAGGCAGGTCACAGGCAGGCTTAGCGCTTGGTCCCCCCTGCTGACCCCCAGCCATGGGTGGGGCTCTGTGATCCCACATCCAGCAGGGCAGATCTCCCAGGTCCCTGGGCTCACCCTGCTCCCATAGATTACAGGGCAGGGGGCAACCGACCTGGACTGGGTGACCAGGAGAGCGTCCAGGCCGAGCTACCGACAGCTCCCCCCACCCCCCGACCCAGGAGAGCTGCCGGATTCCCAGCTTACCCCCACGCTGTCAAGTGACCGGCAAAGGGACGCGACAAGGGAGGAAATCCAAGGTCGCACGGGTCCGATGATAGAACCCAGGAGTCCTGGCTCCCAGCCCCCCCTTCTCTGACCCCCCAGCCCCCACTCCCCTCCCAGAGCCGGGGAAAGAACACAGGAGTTCTTGCTCCCAACCCCCCCTGCTCTAACCCATCAGCCCCCACTCCCCTCCCAGAGCCGGGAGAGAACCCAGGAGTCCTGGCTCCCCGCCCCCCCATCTCTAACCCATCAGCCCCCACTCCCCTCCCAGAGCCGGGGAGAGAACCCAGGAGTCTTGGCTCCCAGCCCCCCCTGCTCTAACCACCAGCCCCCACTCCCCTCCCAGAGCCGGGGAGAGAACCCAGGAGTCCGGGCTCCCCGCCGCCCCCTGCTCGGACCCACCAGCCCCCACTCCCCTCCCAGAGCCGGGGAGAGAACCCAGGAGTCCTGGCTCCCCGACCCCCTGCTCTAACCCATCAGCCCCCACTCCCCTCCCAGAGCCGGGGAGAGAACCCAGGAGTCCGGGCTCCCGGCCCCCCCTGCTCTAACCCACCAGCCCCCACTCCCCTCCCAGAGCCGGGGAGAGAACCCAGGAGTCCGGGCTCCCCGCCGCCCCCTGCTCGGACCCACCAGCCCTCACTCCCCTCCCAGAGCCGGGGAGAGAACGCAGGAGTCCTGGCTCCCCGCCCCCCCCACTGTAACCACCAGCCCCCACTCCCCTCCCAGAGCCAGGAGAGAACCCAGGAGTCCTGGCTCCCAGCCCCCCCTGCTCTAACCCATCAGCCCCCACTCCCCTCCCAGAGCCGGGGAGAGAACCCAGGAGTCCTGGCTCCCAGCCCCCCCTGCTCTAACCACCAGCCCCCACTCCCCTCCCAGAGCTGGGAGAGAACCCAGGAGTCCTGGCTCCCAGCCCCCCCCTCTGTAACCACCAGCCCCCACTCCCCTCCCAGAGCCGGGGAGAGAACCCAGGAGTCCTGGCTCCCCACCCCCCCTGCTCTAACCCATCAGCCCCCACTCCCCTCCCAGAGCCGGGAGAGAACCCAGGAGTCCTGGCTCCCCGCCCCCCCTGCTCTAACCCATCAGCCCCCACTCCCCTCCCAGAGCCGGGAGAGAACCCAAGAGTCCTGGCTCCCAGCCCCCCCTGCTCTAACCACCAGCCCCCACTCCCCTCCCAGAGCCGGGGAGAGAACCCAGGAGTCCTGGCTCCCAGCCCCTACTGCTCTAACCACCAGCCCCCACTCCCCTCCCAGAGCCGGGGAGAGAACCCAGGAGTCCTGGCTCCCAGCCCCTACTGCTCTAACCACCAGCCCCCACTCCCCTCCCAGAGCCGGGGAGAGAACCCAGGAGTCCTCACTCTCTCTCGGGGGCCGGCGAATGGAGGATGCAGAGAACTGGCATGGCCAGGCCCAAGGACGAGGTGGAGTCCACCATCGGTGCCATCTGGCCCCAGAGCCAGACCCCACAGCTGGCCCCTGCGGACGGCCCCCAGACCCCACTCCTGAGGCCCCCGCACGGTTACCTTGGTGTTGGCAGCCAGGCAGACGGCGCGTTCCGTGGAGACGGCATCGCTGGGGTAGAAGACGCTGCAGCCGGGAATGGCTCGGAACATGGCAATGTCCTCCAGGGCCATCTGCGAGGGGCCGTCCTCTCCTGCGGGGAGCCAGGAGAGGTGCCGGGCTAGAGAGCAGGCTCGCTCGGCAGCACGGGGGGCCAGGAGCCCCCAGGCAGCCCAGCGCCCCCCCCGTGCCTACCGATGGAGACCCCGCAGTGGGAGCCGCACAGGTTGAGGTTGGCCCGGGAGATGGCGCCCATGCGGATGTGGTCGAAGGCCCGCGTGAAGAAAGCAGCAAAGGTGCTGGCGAAGACCACGGCCCGGTCCCTGGCGGCGCAGCCCAGAGCCACGCTGACCTGGGGGGACAGACAGCGCGTGACTGGGGGGACAGCCCCAGAGAAGCCCCCCGCCCCGCCCCGCCCCCAGCACTGACCATGTTCTGCTCGGCGATGTAGCACTCGATGTAGCGCTCGGGGTGCGCCTGCTTGAACAGCTCGCAGAAGGTGGAGTTCTTGGTGTCCCCATCCAAGGCCACCACACGCTCGCTGGCAGCACCCAGCTTTGCCAGGGCCACGCCGTAGGCCTTCCGCGTGGCCACCTGCAGGGCAGGGGAGTGTCACTGTCCTGGCCCCACAGCCACCCCATGGCACCCAGTCAGTCCAGACCCCCTTCCCCTACCTTGTCCCCAAGGGCGTATTCAGGGGGCGAGGGCATGCAGATGCCGGCGATGCTGATCTGTGGGACGTCCTCAATGGGCCGCTGTGGCACCAGCACCTCGTGGGTCTGGATCCGGCTCTGGATGGCACCGATGATGGACTCCACCTTGTCCTTGGGCATGGGCTTGCCGTGCCAGTTCTCCGCATCCTCCACACCTGGCAAAGAACCACCCCCAGGGAGTGAGCAGAAGTGAGACAGGACTCCTGGGTTCTCTCCCCGGCTTGGGGAGGGGGATCTGGTGGTTAGAGCAGGGGGGCTGGGAGCCAGGACTCCTGGGTTCTCTCCCAAGCTCTGGGTGGGGAGGGGGGTCTGGGAGCCAGGACTCCTGGGTTCTCTCCCCAGCGCGGGGTGGGGTGGTGGGGTTGGGGGGGGCTGGATGCCAGGACTCCTGGGTTCTCTCCCCAGCTCTGGGAGGGGAGGAGGGGTTGGGGGGGGCTGGATGCCAGGACTCCTGGGTTCTCTCCCCAGCTCTGGGAGGGGAGGAGGGGTTGGGGGGGGCTGGATGCCAGGACTCCTGGGTTTTCTCCCTGGCTCTGGAAGGGGGGGCCTCACCTCATCTCTCCTGAGGTCCCTACTCTGTCGCACCCCACAGTAGCTGTCAGAAGGGTAGAAAGAACCACTGACCCCCCCCTCCACAAGCATGGCCCTCCGTCCCGCCAGGCATCCCTAGCCGGGAGCCAGCCGTGGGGCCCCAGGCAAGGCCTCCAGCACTCAGAGCTGAGGGGGGCACTCACCGGGGACGCCTCGACCCTTGTAGGTCTTGGCCAGGATGGCCGTGGGCTTCCCCTTCACCTGGGCCGCCTGCCTCAGGGCCTCGTCCAGCTCCTCCACGGCGTGGCCGTCCACCACGTCGGTGTTCCACCTGCCGGGGAGGGAGGGAGGGGTCAGCCAGCCCCAGGGCCGCCCCGCGCCGCCCCGCCCGCCCGCCAGGGCACTCACCCGAAGGCCTCGCAGCGGCGGCGGTACACGTCCATGTCGTGGCCCAGCGGCGCCGCCTCGCTCTGGCCCAGCCGGTTGACGTCCACGATGGCCACCAGGTTGTCGAGCCGGTAGTGGGAGCCGAAGGCCAGAGCTTCCCAGACGGAGCCCTCGGACACCTCCCCGTCACCCAGCAGGCAGAACACCCGGTAGCTGGCCAGAGGGGCGGGGTCACTGCCAGACCACGCCTCCCCGAGCCCCCCCACTGAGTGAGGGCGGGGTCACTGCCAGACCACGCCTCCCCGAGCCCCCCCACTGAGTGAGGGCGGGGTCACTGCCAGACCACGCCTCCCCGAGCCCCCCCTGTGCGTGAGGGCGGGGTCACTGCCAGACCACGCCTCCCCGAGCCCCCCCACTGAGTGAGGGCGGGGTCACTGCCAGACCACGCCTCCCCGAGCCCCCACCCCCCGCTCTGAGAGGGCGGGGTCACTGCCAGACCACACCACCCCCAGCCCCCACCCCCCGCTCAGAGAGGGCGGGGTCACTGCCAGACCACCCCTCCCCGAGCCCCCACCCCCCGCTCAGAGAGGGCGGGGTCACTGCCAGACCACGCCTCCCCAACCCCCCCTGCACAGAGGGGGCGGGGTCACTGCCAGACCACGCCTCCCCAACACCCCCCCACTCAGTGAGGGCGGGGTCACTGCCAGACCACGCCTCCCCAACACCCCCCCGCTCAGTGAGGGCGGGGTCACTGCCAGACCACGCCTCCCAAAGCCCCCACCCCCCAGCTCACAGAGGGCGGGGTCACTGCCAGACCACACCTCCCCGAGCCCCCCCACTGAGTGAGGGCGGGGTCACTGCCAGACCACGCCTCCCCGAGCCCCCCCACTGAGTGAGGGCGGGGTCACTGCCAGACCACGCCTCCCCGAGCCCCCCCACTGAGTGAGGGTGGGGTCACTGCCAGACCACGCCTCCCCGAGCCCCCCCACTGAGGGAGGGCGGGGTCACTGCCAGACCCCGCCTCCCCGAGCCCCCCCACTGAGTGAGGGTGGGGTCACTGCCAGACCACGCCTCCCCGAGCCCCCCCACTGAGTGAGGGCGGGGTCACTGCCAGACCACGCCTCCCCGAGCCCCCCCCCCCCGCTCAGAGAGGGCGGGGTCACTGCCAGACCACACCTCCCCGAGCCCGCACCCCCCGCTCAGAGAGGGCGGGGTCACTGCCAGACCACACCTCCCTGAGCCCCCACCCCCCGCTCAGAGAGGGCGGGGTCACTGCCAGACCACACCTCCCCGAGCCCGCACCCCCCGCTCAGAGAGGGCGGGGTCACTGCCAGACCACACCTCCCCAGCCCCCCCTGCTCAGAGGGGGCGGGGTCACTGCCAGACACGCCTCCCCAACACCCCCCCGCTCAGTGAGGGCGGGGTCACTGCCAGACCACGCCTCCCCAACAACCCCCCGCTCAGTGAGGGCGGGGTCACTGCCAGACCACGCCTCCCCATACCCCCACACAGCCCCAGAAAGGGGGGGGTCACAACCAGGCCATGCCTCCCCCAGCTTCCCAACCCCAGCCCCCCCCCATTGTCACCCAGTTCTCCCCAGCCACCTGCCCCAGGCTGGGGCCCCCCCAGGGCACTCACCTGGCCCTGTCGAAGTACTTGCCTACGTAGGCCATCCCGCAGGCCGCGCCCAGGCCCTGCCCCAGCGAGCCCGTGGCCACGTCCACAAAGGGCAGCCTCTGGTGGAGAGAGTGGCCATGTGACCCCCACAGCCCCTCCCAGCCCCTGCCCCACCATTGTCAGCAGCCCCCAGCTGCCCTCATGCCCAGTTGTGGCTTTCCACCCCCAGGGAGCAGAGAGGGGTGGCAGGCTGGTATCCCAGGGCCCCCCCCACTCACCGGGGTGGGGTGTCCCTCCAGGTCACTGTCGATCTTGCGCAGATTCAGCAGCTCTGGCTCCTTGAGGAAGCCGGCCTCAGCCCAGGCGGCATAGAGCAAGGGGGCAGCATGGCCCTGTGGGCAGGGGGCAGGGTTAGACCCCAGGGGCACAGCATGGGCACCATCCCCCAAATGGAACAAGAGAGGACATTGGAGAGGGGAAGCCGCTCCCCATAGCCCAGCCAGGGGACCCCCCCGATCCCTCCCTAGCCCAGCCACAGCGACACCCCACCAATTCCCCCCATAGCCCAGCCAGGGGACCCCCCCGATCCCCCCCTAGCCCAGCCACAGCGACACCCCACCAATTCCCCCCATAGCCCAGCCAGGGGACCCCCCCGACCCCCCCATAGCCCAGCCCCAGCGACACCCCACCAATTCCCCCCATAGCCCAGCCAGGGGACCCCCCGATCCCCCCCTAGCCCAGCCCCAGCGACACCCCACCAATTCCCCCCATAGCCCTGCCAGGGGACCCCCCCGATCCCCCCGCGGCCCTGCCCCAGCGACTCCCCACCAATTCCCCCCATAGCCCAGCCAGGGGACCCCCCCATAGCCCAGCCCCAGCGAGACCCCACCAATTCCCCCCATAGCCCAGCCAGGGGACCCCTCCCGATCCCTCCCTAGCCCAGCCACAGCGACACCCCACCAATTCCCCCCATAGCCCAGCCAGGGGACCCCCCCGACCGCCCCATAGCCCAGCCCCAGCGACACCCCACCAATTCCCCCCCAGCCCAGCCAGGGGACCCCCCCCACCGCCCCATCGCCCCGCCACAGCGACACCCCACCAATTCCCCCCCAGCCCAGCCAGGGGACCCCCCCGACCCCCCCCTAGCCCAGCCCCAGCGACACCCACCAATTCCCCCCATAGCCCAGCCAGGGGACCCCCCGATCCCCCCCTAGCCCAGCCACACTCACACCCCAATACCACACATAGCCCAGCCACGGTAACCCGCCGGCCGTTCCCTCCCTAGCCCAGCCACAGCGACACCCCACCCATTCCCCCCATAGCCCAGCCAGGGGACCCCCCCGACCCCCCCCTAGCCCAGCCCAGCGACACCCCACCAATTCCCCCCATAGCCCCGCCAGGGGACCCCCCCGATCCCCCCCTTGCCCAGCCCCAGGGACACCCCACCAATTCCCCCCCAGCCCAGCCAGGGGACCCCCCCGACCCCCCCCTAGCCCAGCCCCAGCGACACCCCACCAATTCCCCCCATAGCCCAGCCAGGGGACCCCCCGATCCCCCCCTAGCCCAGCCACACTGACACCCCAATTCCCCCCATAGCCCAGCCACGGGACCCCCCCCCCCGATCCCTCCCTAGCCCAGCCACAGCGACACCCCACCCATTACCCCCCCAGCCCAGCCAGGGGACCCCCCCGACCCCCCCATAGCCCAGCCCCAGCGACACCCCACCCATTCCCCCCATAGCCCAGCCAGGGGACCCCCCCCGATCCCTCCCTAGCCCAGCCACAGCGACACCCCACCAATTCCCCCCCAGCCCAGCCAGGGGACCCCCACTATCCCGCCCCAGCCCAGCCCCAGCGACACCCCACCAATTCCCCCCCAGCCCAGCCAGGGGACCCCCCCGACCCCCACCCAGCCCAGCCCGGGCCCCCACGCCCCACCTTGGAGAGGACGAAGCGGTCATTGCTGGGGTGTGCCGGCTGACGGGCCCGGTAGCGCATCGCCTGGAAGAACAGCACCGCCATGATCTCAGCCGCGCTGCAGCAGGACGTGGGGTGGCTGTGGGGGGAGGTGGGGCAGAGTCAGCTGGTGCCCCCCCAGGCCCGAGTGGGATCCCAGCCAAGCCCTCTCCCCACAGAGGGCACAACACCCCCTATTCTGGTCCCATCCAGCCCAGGCCCCGCCCCCAGCAGCCAAGCCCCGCCCCTCCAGGCCAGGGGCGGTGCCACAAGGCTTGAGCAGCCCCCCATGGAGTGACAGCTCAGCACTGCCAATCAGAGCAGAGCGAGCGCCTTACCCTCCTCACACACCCCCCAAGCACGTGGAAGGGAGGCGGCCCCGTCCTGCGGCCGGCGAATGCAGCCCCAGCAATGCCCGCCTCTCCCCCCCAAGGGTAAATGCACCCCCCCGTGCACCGATCCTCCTTTGCAACAGGAGCACGAGCCTTCCCACACAGACCCCCCCGCCTTGCAATGGCTCCCCCGGGGGAGGGGCACGCACAGAGCCCCCCCCCGCCTTGCAATGGCTCCCCCGGGGGAGGGGCACGCACAGAGCCCCCCCGCCTTGCAATGGCTCCCCCGGGGGGAGGAACACCCCCAGAGCCCCCCCCGCCTTGCAATGGCTCCCCCGGGGGAGGGGCACGCACAGAGCCCCCCCCCGCCTTGCAATGGCTCCCCCGGGGGTGGGGCACCCCCAGAGCCCCCCCCGCCTTGCAATGGCTCCCCCGGGGGGAGGAACACCCCCAGAGCCCCCCCCGCCTTGCAATGGCTCCCCGGGGGAGTGGCACGCACCGAGCCCCCCCGCCTTGCAATGGCTCCCCCGGGGGCAGGAACACCCCCAGAGCCCCCCCCCGCCTTGCAATGGCTCCCCCAGGGGAGGGGCACGCACAGAGCCCCCCCCCCGCCTTGCAATGGCTCCCCCGGGGGAGGGGCACGCACAGAGCCCCCCCGCCTTGCAATGGCTCCCCCGGGGGGAGGAACACCCCCAGAGCCCCCCCCCCGCCTTGCAATGGCTCCCCCGGGGGAGGGGCGCGCACAGAGCCCCCCCCCGCCTTGCAATGGCTCCCCCGGGGGAGGGGCGCGCACAGAGCCCCCCCCCCGCCTTGCAATGGCTCCCCCGGGGGAGGGGCACGCACAGAGCCCCCCCCCGCCTTGCAATGGCTCCCCCGGGGGACGAACACCCCCAGGGCCCGGCTCCGCTTACCCCGAGCCCGCAGCGCTCGTGGCCCGCAGCGCCCGCACCCGCAGGCGGTCCGCGGCATCACGCAGGGCCTGCAGCGGGGGCTGCTCCGGACGGGGCTCCGCACTGGCCATGCTGCAGCTGCTGGGACCCGCGCGGCGTCTGGCGGCTGCCGCGCTCCGCCCCCCCGGCAGGAAGTGAGATCAGAGGGGGGGGATTCCCCCCAAGGATGCGGGACCCCCCCAACCCCGCCCCACACACACACTATTCTGCTCTGGCTGGCCAGTTGTCCACACGATCCCCATCCAGGCCTGGAGTGACTCTGGATTGACCCTGCAGGAGCTCAGCTCAGAACCCGGCCCTGCCCTCGTTGCAATCTGGGGTGACTCCTGACCGACCCCCGCAGGAGCTCAGCTCAGAACCCGGCCCTGCCCTCATTGCAATCTGGAGTGACTCTGGATTCACCCTGCAGGGGCTCAGCTCAGAACCTGGCCCTGCCCTCGTTGCAATCTGGGGTGACTCCGGACCGACCCCCGCAGGAGCTCAGCTCAGAACCTGGCCCTGCCCTCGTTGCAATCTGGAGTGAATCTGGATTCACCCTGCAGGGGCTCAGCTCAGAACCCGGCCCTGCCCTCATTGCAATTTGGGGTGACTCTGCACTGACCCCCGCAGGAGCTCAGCTCAGAACCCGGCCCTGCCCTCGTTGCAATCTGGGGTGACTCCGGACTGACCCCCGCAGGAGCTCAGCTCAGAACCTGGCCCTGCCCTCGTTGCAATCTGGAGTGACTCCGGACTGACCCCCACAGGAGCTCAGCTCAGAACCCGGCCCTGCCCTCCTTGCAATCTGGAGTGACTCCGGACTGACCCCCACAGGAGCTCAGCTCAGAACCCGGCCCTGCCCTCCTTGCAATCTGGAGTGACTCTGGATTCACCCTGCAGGGGCTCAGCTCAGAACCTGGCCCTGCCCTCGTTGCAATCTGGGGTGACTCTGGATTCACCCTGCAGGGGCTCAGCTCAGAACCCGGCCCTGCCCTCGTTGCAATCTGGGGTGACTCCTGACCGACCCCCGCAGGAGCTCAGCTCAGAACCCGGCCCTGCCCTCATTGCAATCTGGAGTGACTCTGGATTCACCCTGCAGGGGCTCAGCTCAGAACCTGGCCCTGCCCTCGTTGCAATCTGGGGTGACTCCGGACCGACCCCCGCAGGAGCTCAGCTCAGAACCTGGCCCTGCCCTCGTTGCAATCTGGAGTGAATCTGGATTCACCCTGCAGGGGCTCAGCTCAGAACCCGGCCCTGCCCTCATTGCAATTTGGGGTGACTCTGCACTGACCCCCGCAGGAGCTCAGCTCAGAACCCGGCCCTGCCCTCGTTGCAATCTGGAGTGACTCCGGACTGACCCCCACAGGAGCTCAGCTCAGAACCCGGCCCTGCCCTCGTTGCAATCTGGAGTGACTCCGGACTGACCCCCACAGGAGCTCAGCTCAGAACCCGGCCCTGCCCTCCTTGCAATCTGGAGTGACTCTGGATTCACCCTGCAGGGGCTCAGCTCAGAACCCGGCCCTGCCCCCGTTGCAATCTGGGGTGACTCCGGACTGACCCCCGCAGGAGCTCAGCTCAGAACCTGGCCCTGCCCTCGTTGCAATCTGGAGTGACTCCGGACTGACCCCCACAGGAGCTCAGCTCAGAACCCGGCCCTGCCCTCCTTGCAATCTGGAGTGACTCTGGATTCACCCTGCAGGGGCTCAGCTCAGAACCCGGCCCTGCCCTCGTTGCAATCTGGAGTGAATCTGGATTCACCCTGCAGGGACTCAGCTCAGAACCCGGCCCTGCCCCCGTTGCAATCTGGGGTGACTCCTGACCGACCCCCGCAGGAGCTCAGCTCAGAACCCGGCCCTGCCCTCGTTTCAATCTGGAGTGACTCCGGACCGACCCCTGCAGGAGCTCAGCGAGGGAAAGCGGGCGTTAGCCGCAGCAGGGTGCATTGTGGGATGGCGGGGGGGCGTTAGCGGCGGCAGGGTGCATTGTGGGATGGTGGGGGGGGCGTTGGCGGCAGGGTGCATTGTGGGATGGCAGGGGGGCATTAGTGGCGGCAGGGTGCATTGTGGGATGGCGGGGGGCATTAGCCGCAGCAGGGTGCATTGAGGGATGGCATGGGCAGTGTGGGATGGCGGGGGGTGGTGTTAGCTGTGGCAGGGTGCATTGTGGGATGGTGGGGGGGCATTGGCAGCAGGGTGCATTGTGGGATGGCAGGGGGGCGTTAGTGGCAGCAGGGTGCATTGTGGGATGGTGGGGGGGGTATTGGCAGCAGGGTGCATTGTGGGATGGCAGGGGGGCGTTAGTGGCGGCAGGGTGCATTGTGGGATGGCGGGGGGCGTTGGCAGCAGGGTGCATTGTGGGATGGCAGGGGGGCGTTAGTGGCGGCAGGGTGCATTGTGAGATGGCGGGGGCGATAAGCTGCAGCAGGGTGCATGGTGGGATGGCGTGGGCATTGTGGGATGGCGGGGGGGTGGTGTTAGCTGTGGCAGGGTGCATTGTGGGATGGTGGGGGGGGAATTGGCAGCAGGGGGCATTGTGGGATGGCAGGGGGGCGTTAGTGGCGGCAGGGTGCATTGTGGGATGGAGGGGGGGGGCGTTGGCAGCAGGGTGCATTGTGGGATGGCAGGGGGGCGTTAGTGGCGGCAGGGTGCATTGTGGGATGGCGGGGGGGCGTTGGCGGCAGGGTGCATTGTGGGATGGCGGGGGGGTGGTGTTAGCTGTGGCAGGGTTCATTGTGGGACGGCGCGGGGGGTTAGCCATGGCAGGGTGCATTGTGGGATGGCGGGTGTGACGTTATTGATATAATCTGGGACCATATAGAACATGGTTGCAACCAAGGTCCTGTAGTGGCACCAAATCTTATGTAAAGGGGGTGAGCTGAGGTGTCTAGGCCAGGTTGAGGGAGAGGGGCCATGAGACGGGGGGCAGGGTGCCACGGGGGCTGCGGGGTCTAGGCCAGGTTGTGGGGTGCTGGGTAGGACTGTGCTGTCTGGGTGCAGGTGTCATTTTGTAGTGGAAGTTATGAATATCGGCTCTGTCCTGTCCATGCTTCACACTCGTGCTGTGCCTCTGGGTGCCCTGTTTAAGCGATTTGTCCTTAATTGGCACCTCAGTTGGGTCCCGCCAGAACCACAGCGTCACAGTGGCATAGTCGGCAGGATCCACAGAACCAGTTCAATTAAGCTTTGGGTCAGAACCCCACGCTAGCCAAATCTGAATTTTGGGATTGAGAGTTTGGTTGGTTAAAGATCAGTGACCATGAGCCAGAAAGCATCAGCAAAAGCAATGAAACTGCAATGCAGTTTGAACATGAGCAAAACCTGGCAGAAATTCGAATGAGAGAGAAGCAGCCTTGGCCCAGCTGGAGAAAGAAGCTGCTGAGAGAGAAGAAAAAGCTCGTAAGGGGCATCTGGAGCTGCTGGCTGCTGAGGAGAAAGCTCCACAGAGGCAACAGGAGACTCACAAGATGCACCAAGAAACGGCCAGACTCCAGCTCCAAGGCAAAGAAGCAAGGGAAGAACAGCAGAAATCGGATCCTCTTGGACGTCCAGTGTCTAACAATGCTGGGATGTTGTGTAACTCTGAGCAGTTGTCTGGGGGTAACCAAACGTGCCCAACACGGCCACCTTGAATGTCAATGCTGTTACCGTGAGTTCAGCAGAAGGTGGCTCCATAAATTGTGCCCGTGCTCTGTACGGGAGTGGTCATGGAAAATTCATAGAGTGTGTAAAGGTCAATGGTGAAAGCTGTTTAGGGCAAATGATGGCTTCTAACCAGGGGCGGCTCCAGGCCCCAGCACGCCAAGCGCGTGCTTGGGGTGGACGCCGCGGGGGGCGCTCTGCCGGTCGCTGGGAGGGCGGCAGGCGGCTCCGGTGGACCTCCCGCAGACGTGCCTGTGGAGGGTCCGCTGGTCCCGCGGCTTCGGTGGAGCATCCGCAGGCTCGTCTGCGGGAGGTCCACCGGAGCCGCGGGACCGGCGACCGGCAGAGCCCGCCCCCCGGCGTGCCGCCGTGCTTGTGGCGGCGAAATGGCTAGAGCTGCCCCTGCTTCTAACATCACTCTTGTTAAAGCAGACCTGGTCAAAGAGGAAGATTATTTACCAAATCCGAGTGTGAATGTTGTAGTCCTGGAGTTTACGGTGCGTGTGCCTTTAGCCAGAATCCACCTCGAATGGACCGGTGCTCAGCATGAAGTGATGGCTGGCATCAGGAAGTTATTGCCTAAGGAGCTTTTGCTTGGGGAAGATGTTAAAGCTTTGTTCAGTCCAGGTCGCCAGTCACAGGAGCTGTGTCTATTGTGGGCACTGATTTGCCTGGGGAGGGTTGCTCCAAAGGTTTGTCTGTGCCCGAAAGCCGTGTGGCTGGGAATGGAGTTTCTGAACGTCTGTCTCAGAAGCGAAGCTGGAGTTAGATCGAGCACAGAAAGATCTCAGTGGTCAGGAACACGTTTCTCAGGAGCAGATGAAAGTTGATGGTCAGGTTGAAGCCCTAACGGAGGAAGGAAGGGGGAGATTTTCAGGGGGTGCTGGCTTGTGAAAGGGAACCTGAGAAGGGTGACTGGGATTTGCTGGCAGCAGCTCAGCGGAGTGAGAAGAGCGGCAGTGTGTCTGTGGGGAGTGGCCATGTGCCTGGTAGGGGAAGTTGGGAGGAGCCTGGGCAGCCTGGGGAGCTGGTGGCTTTGTCTAGTCAGCAGTGTGGGAAGACAGGGACAGCGGAAGATGAGTGTCCCTGTCCCTTACCTGTGTCCTGGGTGGAGAAATGTGACAGTGAAGGGAACGTGCCTGTGTCTGTCGGGGGTATTGACTTGCCTACGGAGGGAGCTACCTCGGTCTCCAAGCAGGTGTCTGTGAACAGCCCTGTGTGCTGGGACCAGGGAAAGGAGATCCCAAGCTGGGTGTCTGGGGAAGGAGAATGTGTCTCCGGCTCTTCTGTGTCTGTGGAGCAGCCAGAAGGGGCCTTTCAGCCTGGGAGGGTGGAGAATAGAGCAGTTGGCTCAGAGTTGGTTCTGGATTCAGCTAAAGCCCAGGAAGGGAATGGTCCTAAGTTTGGGTCTGCTGGGGAGAATGGCCCTGTGACTAGGGTGCATCCAGTTAGTGTCCTAGCAAAATCCCAGAGACCAGACAATTCTGGTGCTTGTAGTTTGCCAGTTGCTAATGTGTGGTTGGAAAAGGGTGCAGCAGCTCTGTCTGCTCAGGGTGATACCCCAGCCAGGGCACAAGGGGAGCAGAAAGGTGAGTGAATTGTGTTACCCACTGACAGTTTGACAACTTGTAGCAAGAAGGAAACGATTCCTGAACTGTGTGTGGCCAAGGGAAGGAGAAGGCTTCCAACCGGTTACCTGGGTAGGAATCTGCCTGATGGGCCAGAGGTGATTCTGGGTGTAAGTGAGCCCCAGTGTCCCTGTAGCGCAAGCCCTGGGTGAAGCGGGGAAGGGCAGAAGTTCTGAGAGGGGGGAATTGCTGCTTAGGGGGGGAAAAGCTCCTAATAACCTGTGCAAGCGGTTTACTGCAACTGAAGGGTGTGAACGTGATTTAATCAAGGACGTTTCAGTTCCTAACAGCCGGAAATGTTCTGTTGTGAAAGCATCCACTGACTTTCCTTTTGAGAGATCCAGTGTGGGCAGCTTGGAGAAGGTCTCAGGTGGAGTAGGAGCTGTTAAGAAAGTTGAGCAGCCCTATAACCCCGTGGCTGTGTGTGGCCAGCTTGGGGGGAAGACCATGGTGTTGGGACAGGACTGTCTCCAGGCTGATTCTGGGAGGGAGCAGTCGGTGCTTCAGGGGCTGAGGACAGATTCGGTCACTGATATTTCAGAGCAAAAGAGTTTTACAGCCGAATGCTTGAGGAGGCAGGGGACAGCAAGCCAGCTCTCCCCCTCAGCCCCTCCCCTCTGGATGGGTGTGGGGTCTCTGTAAGACGGAGTCCAGCCTTGGAATTGGTAGCAGCTAAGAAGTTAAAAGCTGGTGTTTGTGTTGATGCAAATTCCCTGGCTGGCAGGGAGAAGAAAGACCTGCTAATAGCTGTTAGCACAGAGCCCACCCCATCAGCCAGTGACTTCTGTTAAGCAAGAGAAATCAGGGTTTGATTCTGCAGGACAAGGAGGAAAGAGAAAATTGAATTTTGCAAAGGGAAGCCGCAGGTTAACCCTAAAATGCCCAAACCCCAATGGTATGGAGCCAAGGGTGTGGCATGACAAACCTGACTGTGGATGGACACTTGCACTGAATTTGTTGTTATTGCTAATGGTGATTTTTGTAACTAATGTGTTGCTATTACCAAGAACTGTAAGAATGTACAATGTGCCTAATCCTCTGGAAAATCCCTTGACCACGTTGAAAGGGATACATGAGAACACAGCTCATGTTAAAGGGCCTTGCTATACTGATGTTTCACAGTTAATGCCTGGAAACAGTATTGGAACTTTTCACAGGGGAAAAGACATTCCAGACCTGACGTGCTGTATGGAAAAGGGAAACTGAGGCACACTACCATATTGCTTGCATGGCTAAATGCCAAGATTCCTGTACTATGGACAACATTAATATCTACATTGGTTTGATGTTAATTGGATTCCAAACATTGGCCAGAGTGTGTATGGATAAAGTAGCTGTTTTCTTTAGCTCTTGGCAAGATCACATGAGACATACAGGAACTGCTGCAAGAGCAGATCCAATCCACTATTGTTCTAAGTTTTACCTGGAGTTGTAAAGAGATTCAATCATGTTACTGAACATGACTTTGAAAAACCATTTCTGTTAGACACTGGTAGGGCCTTTAACCCAACACTCGCTGTAGTGAGACGGACCCAAGGATGGGGAGCTCTTAGGGTGCAGTCAGTGATGTTTGTGTCACCCCTTCCTGTATCAATTTTGCGTTGGGGGTGTGACGTTATTGATATAATCTGGGCCCATCTAGAAAATGGGTGTAACCTAGTTCCTGTAGTGGCACCAAATGGCACGTGCAGGGGGGGAGCTGCGGGGTCTAGGCCAGGTTGTGGGGTGCTGGGTAGGATTGTGCTGTCCGGGTGCAGGTGTCATTTTGTAGTGGAAGTTGTGAATATCGGCTCTGTCCTGTCCGTGCTTCACACTCGTGCTGTGCCTCGGGGTGACACCCCAGACGAGTTGGGGTCAGCTCGGCCCGGCCGGCTTGGGGGCCCGTTACGGCCCATCAGCTACAACTGACCCACGGCGAGGAGGCGGATCCGCCTTGTGACTCGGCCAAGTGCCGGGCCTGGCCCATGTGACCCCAGGCTCCATGTTGCTGTAATTTTCCACAGGAAGGACAAAGAGGTTCTTACACCTGGAAACGCCGAGAAAAGGCCGAGGCCTCGTCTCCACCTGGTCCTCAATCCTGCCCCGAGGCTCGGGGGACTTTGCTCCGAACTGAAGCTCTGAACAAAGGGCTGAACGACCCGGCCCAGCGGGGGATGTTCCAGGGACGGGATTTGAACCTGCAGGGGCCATCGCGGCTACAAGCCTGAGCCAAGGACGTTGCCATCACTGGCTGGAATTGATCCCATGTCACCAGTTCTAGCTCCCGGCTGGATCTTTTCCCTTTCGATTTTAGCTTCTAGAGGGTTGGCACCAGCGGGATTTGGGGGGAAGATCCGATGTGTCTATTGACCTGGGTCTGGGGCTTGATTCTTTGGGATCGAGAGAACCTTGGTCCTTTACTGGGGTGTTGGGTTTCCTAACCAGCCTCCCCTGCCGAGTGGCGCAGGTGGGGACACGGGGAGACTGGAGTGTCGGAGGGAATCGCGGGGGGGACTTGTGGTTACCAGTGGGGGGAGACCAGAGTCCTCGGGGTCTGGCTGGTTTGCTGCTGTGGAGGTGGAGAAAGCCCAGCCCGGGGCCGTCACTGCCCTGTGTTAAGTGATTGGTCCTGAACTGGCACCTCAGTTGGGTCCCGCCAGAACCACATCGTCACAGCGGGGGGGCGGGAGGGAAAGCCACAGCAGGGTGCATTGTGGGACGGTGGGGGGAAGCGGGCGTTAGCCGCGGCAGGGTGCATTGTGGGACGGCGGGGGGAAGCGGGCGTTAGTCGCGGCAGGGTGCATTCTGGGATGGCGGGGGGAAGCGGGCGTTAGCCACGGCAGGGTGCATTGTGGGATGGCGGGGGGAAGCGGGCGTTAGCCGCGGCAGGGTGCATTGTGGGACGGCGGGGGGAAGCGGGCGTTAGCCACGGCAGGGTGCATTGTGGGACGGCGGGGGGAAGCGGGCGTTAGCCGCGGCAGGGTGCATTGTGGGACGGCGGGGGGAAGCCGGCGTTAGCCGCGGCAGGGTGCATTGTGGGATGGCGGGGGGAAGCGGGCGTTAGCCACGGCAGGGTGCATTGTGGGATGGCGGGGGAAGCGGGCGTTAGCCGCGGCAGGGTGCATTGTGGGACGGCGGGGGGAAGCCGGCGTTAGCCGCGGCAGGGTGCATTGTTGGATGGCGGGGGGAAGCGGGCGTTAGTCGCGGCAGGGTGCATTGTGGGACAGCGGGGGGAGGCGGGCGTTAGCCGCGGCAGGGTGCATTGTGGGACGGCGGGGGGAAGCTGGTGTTAGCTGAGGCAGGGTGCATTGTGGGACGGCGAGGGGGGCGTTAGCTGCGGCAGGGTGCATTGTGGGACGGCGGGGGGAAGCGGGCGTTAGCCGCGGCAGGGTGCATTGTGGGACGGCGTGGGGAAGCGGGCGTTAGCTCCGGCAGGATGCATTGTGGGATGGCGGGGGGAAGCGGGCGTTAGCTGTGGCAGGGTGCATTGTGGGATGGCGGGGGAAGGGGGTGTTAGCCGCGGCAGGGTGCATTGTGGGACGGCGGGGGGAAGCGGGCGTTAGCCGCAGCAGGGTGCATTGTGGGACGGCGGGGGGACGCGGGCGTTAGCCACGGCAGGGTGCATTGTGGGATGGCGGGGGGAAGCGGGCGTTAGGAGCGGCAGGGTGCAGTGTGGGACGGCGGGGGGAAGCGGGCGTTAGTCACGGCAGGGTGCATTGTGGGAAGGCGGGGGGAAGCGGGCGTTAGTCGCGGCAGGGTGCATTGTGGGACGGCGGGGGGAAGCGGGCGTTAGACGCGGCAGGGTGCATTGTGGGACGGCGGGGGGAAGCGGGCGTTAGCCGCGGCAGGGTGCATTGTGGGACGGCGGGGGGAAGCGGGCGTTAGCCGCGGCAGGGTGCATTGTGGGACGGCGGGGGGAAGCGGGCGTTAGCCGCGGCAGGGTGCATTGTGGGACGGCGGGGGGAAGCGGGCGTTAGCCGCGGCAGGGTGCATTGTGGGACGGCGGGGGGAAGCGGGCGTTAGCCGCGGCAGGGTGCATTGTGGGACGGCGGGGGGAAGCGGGCGTTAGTCGCGGCAGGGTGCATTGTGGGACGGCGGGGGGAAGCGGGCGTTAGCCGCGGCAGGGTGCAATGTGGGACGGCGGGGGGAAGCGGGTGTTAGCTGAGGCAGGGTGCATTGTGGGACGGCGAGGGGGGCGTTAGCTGCGGCAGGGTGCATTCTGGGATGGCGGGGGGAAGCGGGCGTTAGCTGAGGCAGGGTGCATTGTGGGACGGCGGGGGGAAGCGGGTGTTAGCTGAGGCAGGGTGCATTGTGGGACGGCGAGTGGGGCGTTAGCTGCGGCAGGGTGCATTGTGGGACGGCGGGGGGAAGCGGGTGTTAGCTGAGGCAGGGTGCATTGTGGGACGGCGAAGGGGGCGTTAGCTGCGGCAGGGTGCATTCTGGGATGGCGGGGGGAAGCGGGCGTTAGCCGAGGCAGGGCGCATTGTGGGATGGCGGGGGGGGTGCTGTGGCAGGGTGCATTGTGGGATGGCGGGGGGAAGCGGGCGTTAGCCGCGGCAGGGTGCATTGTGGGACGGCGGGGGGAAGCGGGCGTTAGTCACGGCAGGGTGCATTGTGGGACGGTGGGGGGAAGCGGGCGTTAGCCGCGGCAGGGTGCATTGTGGGATGGCGGGGGGAAGCGGGCGTTAGCCGGGGCAGGGTGCATTGTGGGATGGCGGGGGAAAGCGGGCGTTAGTTGCGGCAGGGTGCATTGTGGGATGGCGGGGGGAAGCGGGCGTTAGCTGTGGCAGGGTGCATTGTGGGCTGGCGGGGGGGGTGCTGTGGCAGGGTGCATTGTGGGATGGCGGGGGGAAGCGGGCGTTAGCTGAGGCAGGGTGCATTGTGGGACGGCGGGGGGAAGCGGGCGTTAGCTCCGGCAGGATGCATTGTGGGATGGCGGGGGGAAGCGGGCGTTAGCTGTGGCAGGGTGCATTGTGGGATGGCGGGGGGAAGCGGGCGTTAGCTGTGGCAGGGTGCATTGTGGGACGGCGGGGGGAAGCGGGTGTTAGCTGTGGCAGGGTGCATTGTGGGATGGCGGGGGGGCGTTAGCTCTGGCAGGGTGCATTGTGGGATGGCGGGGGGTGTTAGCCGCGGCCGGGTGCATTGTGGGATGCGGGGGTGGACAATATGGAGGATTTGCTCACTCCCCCCTGCCTGTCCCTCACTATCTGTGTCCCACCCACAGGTGGGCCGCACCTCCCCCACACCAGCCATGGAGCGCGCAGATGCCAGCCCCACCCAGACGCCCCCTCCGGAGCTGGCTGGTGAGCAGCAGGGGGCACTGCTGGCCCAGGGGGTCACCCAGCTCTCCCCTGTCCCACTCCCAGAGCCGGGCCGGGGAGAGGCGGGGGAGAGGCTGGGGCAGGGCCAGGGGCTGCAGGGCAAGCTGGCGATGCTGAAAGAAGCCAAGGAGGCAGTGGAAGGCCGGTGGCTGGCACTGCAGGCGGGCTGGTGCCAGGCACAGCACCAGCTGCTGAACAGCTGCGAGAGGAGAAGGAGAGGTGAGGGGGGGAACTGGGGTCTGCCCTGTCCCCCGGTGCCCCGGGCCTGGCACCGCCCTGTCCCCCGTTGCCCCGGGCCTGGCACCGCCCTGTCCCCCGTTGCCCCGGGCCTGGCACCACCCTGTCCCCCGTTGCCCCGGGCCTGGCACCGCCCTGTCCCCCGTTGCCCCGGGCCTGGCTCCGCCCTCCCCCCCGGTGCCCCGGGCCTGGCACCGCCCTCCCCCCCGGTGCCCTGGGCCTGGCACCGTCCTGTCCCCCAGTTCCCCGGGCCTGGCACCGCCCTCTCCCCCGGTGCCCCGGGCCTGGCACCGCCCTGTCCCCCGGTGCCCCGGGCCTGGCACCGCCCTGTGCCCCACGATGTTACACTTCTGGTCACTGTGCTGCCTGTGTATCTCCTTCCACCCCACCCCATGGCTGTGTCAGATGAGGGAATGGAGCCAAATCCCCTCCAATCCAATCAGCAGAGCCGCAGCCCTAATGGGATCAATGGTATGAGCCAGCTGGTGCCCCGGGGCACAGGAGGGCACCACAAGGCAGGTACTGACCCAGGGCATCCCCCGTGCAGACACCACAACCTGGAGGAGCAGGTGAATGCCATGATACAGCTCAATGTGGCAGAGGTGGGCATGCTACACCACAACGTGGCCTGCGTGGAGGAGAGGACGGCCTACAGCACCCACGAGAGAGCCAGGAACGTGCGGGCAGGGGCCGGGCACCGGGGGGCGGGGACCTGCGGGCAGGGGCCGGGCACCGGGGGGCGGGGACCTGCGGGCAGGGGCCGGGTACCGGGGGGGGGCTGCGAGCAGGGGCCGGGCACCGGGGGGCGGGGACGTGCGGGCAAGGGCCGGGCACCGGGGGGGGGCTGCGGGCAGGGGCCGGGCACCGGGGGGCGGGGACCTGCGGGCAGGGGCCGGGCCCCGGGGGGCGGGGACGTGCGGGCCGGGGCCGGGCCCGGGGGGGCGGGGACGTGCGGGCAGGGGCCGGGCACCGGGGGGCGGGGACGTGCGGGCAGGGGCCGGGCTCCGGGGGGCGGGGACGTGCGGCCAGGGGCCGGGCCCCGGGGGGCGGGGACGTGCGGGCAGGGGCCGGGGGGCGGGGACGTGCGGGCAGGGGCCGGGCACCGGGGGGCGGGCACGTGCGGGCTGGGGCCGGGACCGGGGGGGCGGGGACGTGCGGGCAGGGGCCGGGCACCGGGGGGCGGGGACCTGCGGGCAGGGGCCGGGCACCGGGAGGCGGGGACCTGCGGGCAGGGGCCGGGCCCCGGGGACCTGCGGGCAGGGGCCGGGCTCCGGGGGGCGGGGACGTGCGGGCAGGGGCCGGGCTCCGGGGGGCGGGGACCTGCGGGCAGGGGCCGGGCTCCGGGGGGCGGGGACCTGCGGGCAGGGGCCGGGCACCGGGGGGCGGGGACGTGCGGGCAGGGGCCGGGCTCCGGGGGGTGGGGACCTGCGGTCGGGGGCCGGGCGCCGGGGGGCGGGGACGTGCGGGGGGGGGCCGGGGGGCGGGGACCTGCGGGCAGGGGCCGGGCGCCGGGGGCGGGGACCTGCGGGCAGAGGCCGGGCCCCGGGGGGGCGGGGACGTGTGGGCAGGGGCCGGGCCCCGGGGGGCGGGGACCTGCGGGCAGGGGGTGGTCGCTGTCTGACTCCCCAGGGTCCGCTCCACAAGGTCCATGGGCTGTGGCTGGGCTGCCCCCTGAGTGCCCGGCATGGAGGCCACGTCGGCTTGGGGTCCTGGCTGCCCCCCGAGGGCAGTGGGGCCACCAGCCGGGACCCACCTCGGCTCCCCATCCCCCCCCAGGAGGTGCTGGACGCGTTCCACACCCGCCTCTCCCAGCTGGAAGCCCAGCAGCAGGCAGCCCAGCTGGAGGAACAGGACCGGAGCGGTGCCACCCTGTGCCACCTCCACAGGCAGCTGATGAACCTGGCTGTGGCCTTGGCCACCATCCTGCTGGTGTGCGTCTCAGCCTGCAGCCTGCCCCTGCTCCGCAGCCGCCGGCGGGCACTCTCCTCACTGTCCGTGTTGGCCCTGCTGTCCGTGGCCTGGCACTGCTGGGACCATCTCCGCTGGTTGCCCTGGGAGCCAGGGACAGCGGCCACGCAGCACCGGCTGCTCTCCCAGCTCGTGCCCCTCACCTGGAGACCCCCGTCTCCCTAGCCACAAGCTCACGCCGTCGGGCTGCCGTCCGACTATTAAAGGTGCTGGTGTTAGCCGCAGCAGGGTGCATTGTGGGAAGGTGCGGGGGAGGCGGGGTTAGCCATGGCAGGGCGCATCGTGGGACGGTGCGGGTCAGTGGGCGTTAGCCATGGCAGGGTGCATTGTGGGATGGCGGGGAAAGGGGGTGTTAGCTGAGGCAGGGTGCATTCTGGGATGGCGGGGGGAAGCAGGCGTTAGCTGAGGCAGGGTGCATTGTGGGATGGTGGGGGGTGTTAGCCGTGGCAGGGCGCATTGTGGGACGGTGCAGGGGAGTGGGCGTTAGCCGTGGCAGGGCGCATCGTGGGACGGTGCGGGGGAGTGGGCATTAGCCGTGGCAGGGCGCATTGTGGGACGGTGCGGGGGAGTGGGCGTTAGCCGTGGTAGGGCGCATTGTGGGACGGTGCGGGGGAGTGGGCGTTAGCCGTGGCAGGGTGCATCGTGGGACGGTGCGGGGGAGTGGGCGTTAGCCGTGGCAGGGTGCATTGTGGGACGGTGCGGGTTAGTGGGCGTTAGCCGTGGCAGGGCGCATCGTGGGACGGTGCGGGGGAGTGGGCGTTAGCCGTGGCAGGGCGCATCGTGGGACGGTGCGGGGGAGTGGGCGTTAGCCGTGGCAGGGTGCATCGTGGGACGGTGCGGGTCAGTGGGCGTTAGCCGTGGCAGGGCGCATCGTGGGACGGTGCGGGGGAGTGGGCGTTAGCCGTGGCAGGGTGCATTGTGGGACAGTGCGGGTCAGTGGGTGTTAGCCGTGGCAGGGTGCATTGTGGGACGGTGCGGGGGAGTGGGCGTTAGCCGTGGCAGGGTGCATTGTGGGACAGTGCGGGTCAGTGGGTGTTAGCCGTGGCAGGCCGCATTGTGGGACGGTGCGGGGGAGTGGGCGTTAGCCGTGGCAGGGTGCATCGTGGGACGGTGCGGGTCAGTGGGCGTTAGCCGTGGCAGGGCGCATCGTGGGACGGTGCGGGGGAGTGGGCGTTAGCCGTGGCAGGGTGCATTGTGGGACGGTGCGGGGGAGTGGGCGTTAGCCGTGGCAGGGTGCATCGTGGGACGGTGCGGGTTAGTGGGCGTTAGCCGTGGCAGGGCGCATCGTGGGACGGTGCGGGGGAGTGGGCGTTAGCCGTGGCAGGGCGCATTGTGGGACGGTGCGGGTCAGTGGGCGTTAGCCGTGGCAGGGCGCATCGTGGGACGGTGCGGGTCAGTGGGCGTTAGCCGTGGCAGGGCGCATCGTGGGACGGTGCGGGTCAGTGGGCGATAGCCGTGGCAGGGCGCATCGTGGGACGGTGCGGGTCAGTGGGCGTTAGCCGTGGCAGGGCGCATCGTGGGACGGTGCGGGTCAGTGGGCGTTAGCCGTGGCAGGGCGCATCGTGGGACGGTGCGGGTCAGTGGGCGTTAGCCGTGGCAGGGCGCATCGTGGGACGGTGCGGGTCAGTGGGCGTTAGCCGTGGCAGGGCGCATTGTGGGACGGTGCGGGTCAGTGGGCGTTAGCTGTGGCAGGGTGCATCGTGGGACGGTGCGGGTCAGTGGGCGTTAGCCGTGGCAGGGTGCATTGTGGGATGGTGTGGGTCAGTGGGCGTTAGCCGTGGCAGGGTGCATCGTGGGACGGTGCGGGGGCAGGTGCCGTTGGCCGTGGCCGTGGCAATCTTAGCTCCCCATCTGTTGTGAACGGGGTACCCCCCCCGCCTCACGGACCCTCCATTCATCTACCGTCTACCCCTCCCTCCATCCACCCCCAGAATCCCAGCTGCTCCCGCTACTACAGACAGATCCCCCCGATTTCTGGCCCCCCGGGGCACCCCTGGGGGCTCCGAGGAGAAAGCTGGAGAGCTGGGTACAGAAGTTACAAACCTTTATTGGCTACGGTACAGGCCGGCCGTGGCGCTAGCCCCGGGGCACCGAGGGGCTGGCGCCTGGCTGGGCATTTGTCCTGTCTCTCTGTCCCTGTGGTCCTAGCAAGGCTCCTTATCAAACACTATTTACAGGGGGGCTGGCCAGGGCCGGGGCACGGCCAGCCTGGGGGTGGGACGTGAGAGGGGCAGATTCTCCATCGCTCTGCTCAGGTGCAGCCACCTCTGGGGCAGAGCAGCATCACCCCACATGCCTGGCCCTGCTGCCATGCGGCCTGTCCCCACCCAGCCAGCCAGCCCCACGGGGGTGCAGCCACCTCCGGGCTGGACCCAGGAGAGCAATGACTTGTGCTCGAGGGGGGAGCGACAGAGAATCGTGATGGGGCGGAGCCCAGGCAGCTCTTGGGGGGGATGGGCTGTTGCTTTACAAAAGCTAAACTCTCCGGGCCCCTGCTGGACGGAAAGGGGCCTTGTTCCCTGGGGGGGGGGGGGGTGGCGCCAGTCTCCGGAGAAGGCGTGGCCAAGTGGGGAGAAAAGAGGGATCCATACTGCATGGGGGGCAGGCAGGGAGTGGGGGAGAGTCCCATCCGTCCGTCCATCTGTCTGTCGGCCCATGGGGGTCCCTCCTATGCCGGCGACACAGAGGAGTTGGAGACAGAGGAGACCTCAGTGCGGGAGGTGGAGGAGAGCTCCGAGCCGTCATCCACCTTCTTCCCAAACAGCTGCATTATGCAGTTACGGAACTGGGGGGGAGAGAGGCGGGGTCAGAGGGGGCAGGGCACGGCGCTGCGGGGTCCCCCAGAGGGCCAGGCAGGCAGCTGTTCCCCTCGTAACCAGGCTCCCCATCTACTTCCCCCTCCATCGCTCCACCCACCCACCTGCACCGTCACCCGTCTGTCCGTCCACCCGTACATCTACTACTCCATCCGTCTGTCAACCCTCCATCCATCCATCCATCTACCCCCATCCCTCCCTCCCTCCCTCCATCCCTTCATCTACGCACTATCCCTCCATCGCTCCACCCACCCACCTGCACCTTCACCCGTCTGTCCGTCCACCCGTACATCTACTACTCCATCCGTCTGTCAACCCTCCATCCATCCATCCATCTACCCCCATCCCTCCCTCCCTCCATCCATCCCTTCATCTACGCACTATCCCTCCATCGCTCCACCCACCCACCTGCACCGTCACCCGTCTGTCTGTCCACCCGTACATCTACTACTCCATCCGTCTGTCAACCCTCCATCCATCCATCCATCTACCCCCATCCCTCCCTCCCTCCCTCCCTCCCTCCATCTACGCACTATCCCTCCATCGCTCCACCCACCCACCTGCACCTTCACCCGTCTGTCCGTCCACCCGTACATCTACTACTCCATCCGTCTGTCAACCCTCCATCCATCCATCCATCTACCCCCATCCCTCCCTCCCTCCCTCCATCTACGCACTATCCCTCCCTCCCTCCCTCCCTCCCTTCATCTACACACTATCCCTCCCTCCATCCCTTCATCTACGCACTATCCCTCCATCGCTCCCTCCATCCCTTCATCTACGCACTATCCCTCCATCGCTCCACCCACCCACCTGCACCTTCACCCGTCTGTCCGTCCACCCGTACATCTACTACTCCATCCGTCTATCAACCCTCCATCCATCCATTCGTCTACCCACTATCCCTCCATCGCTCCATCCATCCCTTCATCTACGCACTATCCCTCCATCCACCCATCTGCACCTTCACCCGTCTGTCCGTCCACCCATACATCTACTACTCCATCCGTCTGTCAACCCTCCATCCATCCATTCGTCTACCCCCTATCCCTCCCTCTCTCCCTCCATTCATCCACCCATCCATCCATCCACCTACCTGTCTACTATCCCTCCATCCATCCATTCGTCTACCCACTATCCCTCCATCCATCCAAACACCCACTACCCATTTCTCCATCCACCCACCTGCACTTTCATCCGTCTGTCTGTCCACCCATCCACCTACCGCCCCTTCATCCATCTACCAACCTTTCATCCATCCATCTGTCTTCTACCCTGTCATGCACCCACTCACCCTCTAGTATCCCTCCCTTCATCCCTCCATCCACTCACCTACCAATCCGTCCATCCCTCCATCTATCCACCCATCCATCCCTCCAGCCCCTACACACTGCTCCCCATATACACCCATCCCTCCATCCATCCACTCACCTACCAATCCGTCCATCCAACCCGTCCATCCAACCCCTTCATACCTCCCCTCTGTCTATGGACCTGAGAGCCCAGGTGGTGGGACTGGAGCCCTGTCCGTTTCCCAGAATGCCATGGGCTGTGAGCGACTCACCTGCCTGTTCATGAAGACGTAGATAATGGGGTTGTAGATGGTGGCGCTCTTGGCGAAGTAGGCAGGCAGAGCAGCGGCCAGCGGGTGGAAGGCGTAGCCGGGGTTGGCGGCAGCGAAGCAGGCGAAGAAGGTGTAGGGGCCCCAGCAGAAGATGTAGGCAATGATCATGACCACTACCATGCGTGACACTTCCTTCTCCGCCTTTTGGGTGGACTCTGATTCCTTCTGCTGGGCTGCCACCTGCGGGGCAGAGGAGGGCAGGCTTGGAGCATGGCCTGGGGGTTGCCAGCTGCCAACCAACCATGGCAAGCTGGGCTTCTTCGGGCTGCAGTCGCTCAGCCAGACCAGTGGGCAGGCTCTTGGCCCGTCAGCCACCAAACATGGGCAAGTTAAACTCCCCACCGACCCCTGGGGCTGGGTAGGTCAACGAGGCTCATGAGAAGGTTCTTGGCCAGCCAACCACCAAGCACGGGAAGCTGGGCCCGGTACTGGGCCTCATGGGCTGAGGTAGGTTGGCTAGGTGAGTGGAATGCTCTAAACTGACACCAAGCTGAGGGGAGAGGTAGATACGCCGGAGGGTGGGGATAGGGTCCAGATGGACCTGGACAAATTACAGGATTGGACCTAAAAAAACCTGATGAGGTTCAACAAGGACAAGTGCAGAGTCCTGCACTTAGGACGGAAGAATCCCATGCACTGTTACAGGCTGGGGACCAACTGGCTCGGCAGCAGTTCTGCAGAAAAGGACCTAGGGGTTACGGTGGACGAGAAGCTGGATAGGAGTCAGCAGTGGCCCTTGTTGCCAAGAAGGCTAACGGCATTTTGGGCTGTATAAGTAGGGGCATTGCCAGCAGATCGAGGGACGTGATCATTCCCCTCTATTCGGCATTGGTGAGGCCTCATCTGGAGACTGTGTCCAGTTTTGGGCCCCACACTACAAGAAGGATGTGGATAAATTGGAGAGAGTCCAGCGGAGGGCAACGAAAATGATCAGGGGGCTGGAGCACATGACTTACGAGGAGAGGCTGAGGGAACTGGGATTGTTTAGTCTGCAGAAGGGAAGAATGAGGGGGGATTTGATAGCTGCTTTCAACTACCTGAAAGGGGGTTCCAGAGAGGAAGGAGCTCGGCTGGTCTCAGTGGTGGCAGAGGACAGAACAAGGAGCAATGGGCTCAAGTTGCAGAGGGGGAGGTCTAGGTTGGATATTAGGAAACACTATTTCACTAGGAGGGTGGTGAAGCACTGGGATGGGAGGGGGTGGAATCTCCTTCCTTAGAGGTGTTTAAGGTCAGGCTTGACAAAGCCCTGGCTGGGATGATTAGTTGGGGGTGGGTCCTGCTTTGAGCAGGGGGTGGCCTAGATACCTCCTGAGGTCCCTCCCAACCCTGAGATTCTCTGAGTCTATGAGCTGTTGACAAGCTGGGTTGTCTGGGGCACGTCAGCCCAGGGAAGCCACGGGAGGCTCTTGGCCAAGCAGGGGCACGCTGGGCTCCTAGGCCCGTGGAAAGGCCCTTGGCCGAGGTTGGGGTCCCCTGTGGAGGGTCTGGGGGGCTCACCGTGCGGATGGCCATCCACACTTGCAGGTAGCAGAGGATGATGACACTGAGTGGGATGAAGCAGCAGGTGATCATCAGTACAATCATGTAGGACTGGACCCCGGGGTCTGAGCTGCCACTGAACACATCTGGGCCACAGGAGGTCTTCAAGCCATGGGGCCAGTACCTGGAGAGGGGTGGGGGCAGTCAGGGGAGGGGGCACAGGTTCCCTCCCCCCAACCCAACTTACAGTCACTCTTCCCCCTACCTAGACACCCACACCCCTCCCCCCCAGCCCCCCCAGCCCCAATTCGGAGACACCGCCCCCCCACAACTCCTCCCTATAGACCCTCCACCAGGGGCGGCTCTAGAAATCAGGCTGCCCCAAGCAGCGCGGTGCGCCGCGCCGCCCTTCCCCGGTCCCGCGGCTCCGGTTGAGCTCCTGCGGCAGGTCGACCGGAGCCCGGGACAAGCGGACCTGCCGCAGGCATGACTGTGGCGGGTGCCGTGGTCCCGCGGCTCCGGTGGACCTGCCGCAGGCATGCCTGTGGGAGCTCAACCGGAGCCGCGGGAAGAGGGGACCCGCCGCAGTCATGCCTGCGGCAGGTCCACCGGAGCCAAATGCCGCCCCCCCGGGAAAGGGCCGCCCCACGCGCCTGCTTGGCGCGCTGGGGTCTAGAGCCGCCCCTGCCCTCCACGCTCCCTCCCTCCACTCAGTCTCCTTCCTTCCCCCCTCGCACCCATCCCCCCGTCCCCCTCCGTTCACCCCCTCCCTACCTAGACACCCCTCCCTCCTCCCATCCATCTATCTACCCCCATCCAGCCCCTCTATCCATCCACCCCCACCCGCCCCCTCTATCTATCTATCCATCCACCCCCTCTATCTATCTACCCCCATCCACCCCCTCTATCTATCTATCTATCTATCTACCCCACCCGCCCCCTCTATCTATCTATCCATCCACCCCCTCTATCTATCCACCCCCACCCGCCCCCTCTATCTATCTATCCATCCACCCCCTCTATCTATCTACCCCCATCCACCCCCTCTATCTATCTATCTATCTATCTACCCCACCCGCCCCCTCTATCTATCTATCCATCCACCCCCTCTATCTATCTACCCCCATCCACCCCCTCTATCTATCTATCTATCTACCCCACCCGCCCCCTCTATCTATCTATCCATCCACCCCCTCTATCTATCTACCCCCATCCACCCCCTCTATCTATCTATCTATCTACCCCACCCGCCCCCTCTATCTATCTATCCATCCACCCCCTCTATCTATCTACCCCCATCCACCCCCTCTATCTATCTATCTATCTACCCCACCCGCTCCCTCTATCTATCTATCCATCCACCCCCTCTATCTATCTACCCCCATCCACCCCCTCTATCTATCCACCCACCCCCTCTATCTATCTACCCCCATCCACCCCCTCTATCTATCTATCTATCTATCTACCCCACCCGCCCCCTCTATCTATCTATCCATCCACCCCCTCTATCTATCTACCCCCATCCACCCCCTCTATCTCTCTATCTATCTATCTACCCCACCCGCCCCCTCTATCTATCTATCCATCCACCCCCTCTATCTATCTACCCCCATCCACCCCCTCTATCTATCTATCTATCTATCGACCCCCACCCGCCCCCTCTATCTATCCACCCACCCCCTCTATCTCTCTATCTATCTATCTACCCCACCCACCCCCTCTATCTCTCTATCTATCTATTCCCATAACTCCCTCCCTCTCCCCCCTTTTTTTGCCCCTCAACCACCCCCGCGGCTGCGATTCTGCCCGCGCCCACCTGCTCCAGCCGAAGATGGGGGGTGCAGTCCAGGCGGCGGACCAGACCCAGGAGAAGATGATGCCGCCCATGGCCAGCTTCCCGTCAAACTTGATGTTGCCAAAGGGTTTGCAGACCACGAACCAGCGCTCCCAGGAGATGATAGCCAGCGACCACAGGGCCGTGATACCTGCAGGGGGCACTGGAGTCACTGGGGGGCCTGGGCCTGGGCCCTCCACGGGGGCCCGGGGGCCAAAGGGAGGAGTCGTGTCTCTGGAGCCATGGCCGGTGAGGGCGGCCGGAGGACAGGGGCAGTGGGCTCTGGGCTCTGGGTGGAGTCAGGGCTTGAATTCATCAGGGTGGTTCAATATTCCCCCCTCCAGCCTCCATGGGCGGGGCCGTGGTTCTCCAGGCACGGGTGGGGCTGTGGCACCCATGGATGAGCAGAGCCATGGCTCTCTGTGGATGGGTGGGGCTGGGCTCTCTGTGGGCAGTTCCACCAGGCGGGGTGGGACTATGGCTCCCTGCGGGCAGGCGGGGCCCTGGCTCCCTGCCGGTGGCTCCTGTGGGCAGGGCAGGGCGGGGCCGAGGGTCCCTGGGGGCGGCTCCTGCGGGCAGGGCAGGGCGGGGCCCTGGCTCCCTGCCGGTGGCTCCTGTGGGCTGGGCTGGGTGGGGCCGAGGGTCCCTGGGGGCGGCTCCTGCGGGCAGGGCAGGGCGGGGCCCTGGCTCCCTGCCGGTGGCTCCTGTGGGCAGGGCAGGGCGGGGCCGAGGGTCCCTGGGGGCGGCTCCTGCGGGCAGGGCAGGGCGGGGCCCTGGCTCCCTGCCGGTGGCTCCTGTGGGCAGGGCAGGGCGGGGCCGAGGGTCCCTGGGGGCGGGGCGGTGGCTCCTGGTGGGTGGGTGGGTGGGCAGGGCCATGGCTCTCTGGGGCGGGGCCGTGGCTCCTGGCAGGTGGGTGGGGCTGTGGTCCTCCAGGCAGGCAGGCAGGGCCTTGGCTCCCGGTGGGTGGGTGGGCGGGGCTGTGGCTCCCTTGCGCAGGGCTGTTGTCCCCTGGGCTCCCAATGGGCGGGCGGGGCCGTGACTCCTTGCGGCGGGGCAGTGGCTCCCGCTGGGTGGGCAGGGCCGTGGCTCCCTGGCACGGGGCCATGGCTTCCAGTAGGAGGGTGGGGCCGTGGCTCGCTGGGGCAGGGCTCTTGTCCCTCGGGCGGGGCCGTGGCGCCCAGTGGGCGGGCGGGGCCGTGACTCCTTGCGGCGGGGCCGTGGCTCCCTGGGGCGGGGCCGTGGCTCCCTGGGGCAGGGCTCTTGTCCCCCGGGCGGGGCCGTGGCGCCCAGTGGGCGGGCGGGGCCGTGGCTCCCTGGGGCGGGGCCGTGGCTCCCAGTGGGTGGGCGGGGCCGTGGCTCCCTGGGGCAGGGCTCTTGTCCCTCGGGCGGGGCCGTGGCTCCCAGTGGGTGGGGCGGGGCCGTGGCTCCCTGGGGCAGGGCTCTTGTCCCCCGGGCGGGGCCGTGGCGCCCAGTGGGCAGGCGGGGCCGTGGCTCCCTGGGGCGGGGCCGTGGCTCCCTGGGGCGGGGCCGTGGTCCCCCAGCCGGGCGGGGCCGTGGCTCCCTGGGGCGGGGCCGTGGTCCCCCAGCCGGGCGGGGCTCACCGCAGACGGACACGGTGTAGCCCTCGAGCACGCAGAGCGGGTGGCCCAGGATGAAGTAGCCGAAGATCTGGTTGATGACGCTGATGGTGCTGGCGATGACGGTCTCGCCCAGGTCGGCGATCGCCAGGTTCACCAGGATCCAGTTCAGCGGGTGCCGCAGCTTCTTGAACTTCCAGGTGGCCACCAGCACCAGCCCGTTGGTGAAGACGGAGGCGAAGACCACGAAGACCATCCAGAGCGACACCAGGTTGTAGACCCAGCGCGGCGCGATGTGGTAATTGGGGCCTTCGAAGGGGCCTGCCGCGGGGGGAGGGGTGAGGGGGACCCCGCTGCGCCCCAGCCCCCAACTCGTCTCCCACGCCCCCGGCACCCCAACTCCGCTCCCCGCGGAACCCAGCCCCCCGCAACCCAACTCCGCTCCCCCCAACCCCCCGCACCGCAACTCTGCTCCCCGCGGTACCCAGCCCCCCGCACCCCAACTCTGCTCCCCCCATCCCCCGCACCCCAACTCTGCTCCCCGCGGTACCCAGCCCCCCGCACCCCAACTCTGCTCCCCCCATCCCCCGCACCCCAACTCTGCTCCCCGCGGTACCCAGCCCCCCGCACCCCAACTCCGCTCCCCGCGGTACCCAGCCCCCCGCACCCCAACTCTGCTCCCCGCGGTACCCAGCCACCCGCACCCCAACTCCGCTCCCCCCAACCCCCCGCACCGCAACTCTGCTCCCCGCGGTACCCAGCCCCCCGCTCCCGCAGTCGGCTCCCCGCGGTACCCAGCCCCCCGCACCCCAACTCCGCTCCCCCCAACCCCCCGCACCCCAACTCTGCTCCCCGCGGTACCCAGCCCCCCGCACCCCAACTCCTCTCCCCCCAACCTCCCGCACCCCAACTCCGCTCCCCGCGGTACCCAGCCCCCCGCACCCCAACTCCTCCCCCAGCCCCCCGCACCCCAATTCCTCACCCCCCAACCCCCCGCACCCCAACTCCGCTCCCCACGGTACCCAGCCCCCCGCACCCCACCTCCGCTCCCCCCTACCCCCCGCACCCCAACTCTGCTCCCCGCGGTACCCAGCCCCCCTCACCCCAACTCCGCTCCCCGCGGTACCCAGCCCCCAGCCCCCCATCTCCTCCCCCAGCCCCCCGCACCCCAACTCCTCTCCCCCCAACCCCCTGCACCCCAACTCCGCACCCCGCGGTACCCAGCCCCCCGCACCCCAACTCCGCTCCCCGCGGTACCCAGCCCCCAGCCCCCCAACTCCTCCCCCAGCCCCCCGCACCCCAACTCCTCTCCCCCCAACCCCCTGCACCCCAACTCCGCACCCCGCGGTACCCAGCCCCCGCACCCCAACTCCTCCCACCAACCCCCCGCACCCCAACTCTGCTCCCCGCGGTACCCAGCCCCCCGCACCCCAACTCCGCTCCCCGCGGTACCCAGCCCCCCGCACCCCAACTCCTCCCCCAGCCCCCCGCACCCCAACTCTGCTCCCCGCGGTACCCAGCCCCCCGCACCCCAACTCCGCTCCCCCCAACCCCCCGCACCCCAACTCCTCCCCCAACCCCCTGCACCCCAACTCTGCTCCCCGCGGTACCCAGCCCCCAGCACCTGTCGCCCCTACACCCCAACTCCTCCCCCAACTCCCTGCACCCCAACTCTGCTCCCCCGCGGTACCCAGCCCCCGGCACCCCAACTCCTCTCCCCCCAACTCCCCACACCCCAACTCTGCTCCCTGCGGTACCCAGCCCCCGGCACCCAACTCTGCCCCCTGTGGTACCCAGCCCCCCGCACCTCAACTCCACTCCCCCAATCCCCCAGCCCCCCAGCCCCCCGCACCCCAACTCCTCTCCCCCGTGGTACCCAGCCCCCCTGTGCTCACCCCGCGTGTTGTTGCTGTTGGTGTAGACGAAGATGCTGTCCCGGGTTGTATCGTCGTCATCGTTGCGCCGCCGGGCGGCAAAAACGGCCCCGTCCCAGGCCTGTGTCATGGTGCCCCCGTCCCGCTGCAGCCCCCGGCCGAGCCCCGCTGTGCCCCCCCTTCCCCGCCCTGCCCACCTCGGTCTCGCCCTCGTCGCCGCCTGCCGTCGCCTGTCGCTCTGGCGTTCCCCTCTCCCAGGCGCCCGCTCTGCGCCCGCTTCCCGGGCAGCGCCCGCTTTATAGCCACCCCCCCGGGGCGGATTACACCCCAGCCCGGAGCCAGATCCCCCAAAGCTCTTGATCCGTTAATTGGGCTCCAGGGTTAGCCCCCCCAGCCCCTCGCACGGCAGCTCCCAGGCGCCATGCGTCACGCGCGGTGACTTTGCCGGACACTTCAGGTGAGAGATCAGGGGGGCTGATTACAGGGAGCCCAGAGCTAATCCCCTCTCAGCACGGCCCAGCCCTGCAATTTCCTAATGGCCCATTTTCCTAACTAGGCCAGAGACACCTGCCAGCCCATTCCCTGCACAGCCGGAGCGACTGTTTGTCGACAGGCGAGGGAGGTGGGGAGAGCAGCTTCTCGATGCTCCCTGTCCCCGGCACCTCATCACACCCCCACATCCTCACACACCCTGTCACCCCATCACATCACATCCCATCACCCTCACGCATCCCGTCACCTGCACACACATCCTGTCACCTTCACACACCCTGTCACCCCATCATCCTCACACACCCTGTCACCCCATCACATCACATCCCGTCACCCTCACGCATCCCGTCACCTGCACACACATCCTGTCACCTTCACACACCCTGTCACCCCATCATCCTCACACACCCTGTCACCCCATCACATCACATCCCGTCACCTTCACACACCATCACCTGCACACACATCCTGTCACCTTCACACACCCTGTCACCCCATCATCCTCACACACCCTGTCACCCCATCACATCAGATCCCATCCCATCACCTTCCCACACCATCAGCTGCACACACATCCTGTCACCTTCACACACCCTGTCACCCCATCATCCTCACACACTCTGTCACCCCATCACATCACATCCCGTCACCTTCACACACCATCACCTGCCCATACATCCTGTCACCTTCATACACCCTGTCACCCCATCACATCACATCCCGTCACCCTCACGCATCCCGTCATCTGCACACACATCCTGTCACCTTCCCACACCATCACCTGCACACACATCCTGTCACCTTCACACACCCTGTCACCCCATCATCCTCACACACCCTGTCACCCCATCACATCACATCCCATCCCATCACCTTCCCACACCATCACCTGCACACACATCCTGTCACCTTCACACACCCTGTCACCCCATCATCCTCACACACCCTGTCACCCCATCACATCACATCCCATCACATTACCATACCATCACCTGCACACACATCCTGTCACCTTCACACACCCTGTCACCCCATCATCCTCACATACCCTGTCACCCCATCACATCACATCCCGTCACCCTCATGCATCCCGTCATCTGCACACACATCCCGTCACCTTCCCACACCATCACCTGCACACACATCCCGTCACCTTCCCACACTCTGTCACCCCATCATCCTCACACACCCTGTCACCCCATCACATCCCGTCACCCTCACGCATCCCGTCATCTGCACACACATCCCGTCACCTTCACACACCCTGTCACCCCATCATCCTCACACACCCTGTCACCCCATCACATCACATCCTGTCACCCTCACGCATCCTGTCATCTGCACACACATCCCGTCACCTTCACACACCCTGTCACCCCATCATCCTCACACACCCTGTCACCCCATCACATCACATCCCGTCACCCTCACGCATCCCATCATCTGCACACACATCCCGTCACCTTCCCACACCATCACCTGCACACACATCCTGTCACCTTCACACACCCTGTCACCCCATCATCCTCACACACCCTGTCACCCCATCACATCACATCCCGTCACCTTCACACACCATCACCTGCCCATACATCCTGTCACCTTCATACACCCTGTCACCCCATCACATCACATCCCGTCACCCTCACGCATCCCGTCATCTGCACACACATCCTGTCACCTTCCCACACCATCACCTGCACACACATCCTGTCACCTTCACACACCCTGTCACCCCATCATCCTCACACACCCTGTCACCCCATCACATCACATCCCGTCACCTTCACACACCATCACCTGCCCACACATCCTGTCACCTTCACACACCGTCACCCCATCATCCTCACACACCCTGTCACCCCATCACATCACATCCCGTCACCTTCACACACCATCACCTGCCCACACATCCTGTCACCTTCACACACCCTGTCACCCCATCATCCTCACACACCCTGTCACCCCATCACATCACATCCCGTCACCCTCACGCATCCCGTCATCTGCACGCACATCCCGTCACCTTCCCACACCATCACCTGCACACACATCCTGTCACCTTCACACACCCTGTCACCCCATCATCCTCACACACCCTGTCACCCCATCACATCACATCCCGTCACCTTCACACACCATCACCTGCCCACACATCCTGTCACCTTCACACACCATCACCCCATCATCCTCACACACCCTGTCACCCCATCACATCACATCCCGTCACCTTCACACACCATCACCTGCCCACACATCCTGTCACCTTCACACACCCTGTCACCCCATCATCCTCACACACCCTGTCACCCCATCACATCACATCCCATCACCCTCACGCATCCCGTCATCTGCACGCACATCCCGTCACTTTTACACACCATCACCTGCACACACATCCCGTCACCTTCACACACCCTGTCACCCCATCATCCTCACACACCCTGTCACCCCATCACATCACATCCCGTCACCCTCACGCATCCCGTCATCTGCACACACATCCCGTCACCTTCACACACCCTGTCACCCCATCATCCTCACACACCCTGTCACCCCATCACATCACATCCCGTCACCTTCACACACCATCACCTGCCCACACATCCTGTCACCTTCACACACCCTGTCACCCCATCATCCTCACACACCCTGTCACCCCATCACATCACATCCCATCACCCTCACGCATCCCGTCATTTGCACACACATCCCGTCACCTTCCCACACCATCACCTGCACACACATCCTGTCACCTTCACACACCCTGTCACCCCATCATCCTCAAACACCCTGTCACCCCATCACATCACATCCCGTCACCTTCCCACACCATCACCTGCACACACATCCTGTCACCCCATCATCCTCACACACCCTGTCACCCCATCACATCACATCCCGTCACCCTCACGCATCCCGTCATCTGCACACACATCCCATCACCTTCCCACACCATCACCTGCACACACATCCCGTCACCTTCCCACACCCTGTCACCCCATCATCCTCACACACCCTGTCACCCCATCACATCACATCCCGTCACCCTCACGCATCCCGTCATCTGCACACACATCCCGTCACCTTCACACACCCTGTCACCCCATCATCCTCACACACCGTCACCCCATCACATCACATCCCGTCACCCTCACGCATCCCGTCATCTGCACACACATCCCGTCACCTTCACACACCCTGTCACCCCATCATCCTCACACACCCTGTCACCCCATCACATCACATCCTGTCACCCTTACGCATCCCGTCATCTGCACACACATCCCGTCACCTTCACACACCCTGTCACCCCATCATCCTCACACACCCTGTCACCCCATCACATCACATCCCGTCACCTTCACACACCCTGTCACCCCATCACATCCCATCACCCTCATCCACCCCGTCACCTGCACCTCATCACACCCCATCATCCTCACACCCTGTCACCCCATAACATCACATCCCGTCACCCTCACACACCCCGTCACCTTCACACGCCCTGTCAGCCCATCACATCCCATCACATCCCCCTCACGCATCCCGTCGCCTTCACACACCCCGTCACCTTCACACGCCCTGTCAGCCCATCACATCCCATCACATCCCCCTCACACATCCCGTCGCCTTCACACACTATGTCACCCCATCCCATCACCCTCATCCACCCCATCACCCGCACCTCATCTCATCCTCACATCCTGTCACCCCATCATCCTCACATCCCGTCACCCTCACACAACCTGTCACCCCATCACATCACATCCCATCACCCTCACACACCCTGTCATCTCCACACACACATCCCATCACCCTCACACACCCCGTCCCCCACAGCTCATCACACCCCTTCATCCTCACACACCCTGTCACCCCATCACATCACATCCCATCACCCTCACGCATCCCGTCACCTTCCCACACCATCACCTGCACACATATCCTGTCACCTTCACACACCCTGTCACCCCATCATCCTCACACACCCTGTCACCCCATCACATCACATCCCGTCACCTTCACACACCATCACCTGCACACACAGCCTGTCACCTTCACACACCCTGTCACCCCATCATCCTCACACACCCTGTCACCCCATCACATCACATCCCATCACCTTCCCACACCATCACCTGCACACACATCCTGTCACCTTCACACACCCTGTCACCCCATCATCCTCACACACCCTGTCACCCCATCACATCACATCCCATCACCTTCCCACACCATCACCTGCACACACATCCTGTCACCTTCACACACCCTGTCATCCCATCATCCTCACATACCCTGTCACCCCATCACATCACATCCCGTCACCCTCATGCATCCCGTCATCTGCACACACATCCTGTCACGTTCCCACAACATCACCTGCACACACATCCCGTCACCGTCCCACACCCTGTCACCCCATCATCCTCACACACCCTGTCACCCCATCACATCACATCCCGTCACCCTCACGCATCCCGTCATCTGCACACATATCCCGTCACCTTCCCACACCCTGTCACCCCATCATCCTCACACACCCTGTCACCCCATCACATCACATCCTGTCACCCTCACGCATCCCGTCATCTGCACACACATCCCGTCACCTTCACACACTCTGTCACCCCATCATCCTCACACACCCTGTCACCCCATCACATCACATCCCGTCACCCTCACGCATCCCGTCATCTGCACACACATCCCGTCACCTTCCCACACCATCACCTGCACACACATCCTGTCACCTTCACACACTCTGTCACCCCATCATCCTCACACACCCTGTCACCCCATCACATCACATCCCGTCACCTTCACACACCATCACCTGCCCATACATCCTGTCACCTTCACACACCCTGTCACCCCATCACATCACATCCCGTCACCCTCACGCATCCCGTCATCTGCACACACATCCTGTCACCTTCCCACACCATCACCTGCACACACATCCTGTCACCTTCACACACCCTGTCACCCCATCATCCTCACACACCCTGTCACCCCATCACATCACATCCCGTCATCTTCACACACCATCACCTGCCCACACATCCTGTCACCTTCACACACCGTCACCCCATCATCCTCACACACCCTGTCACCCCATCACATCACATCCCGTCACCTTCACACACCATCACCTGCCCACACATCCTGTCACCTTCACACACCCTGTCACCCCATCATCCTCACACACCCTGTCACCCCATCACATCACATCCCGTCACCTTCCCACACCATCACCTGCACACACATCCTGTCACCTTCACACACCCTGTCACCCCATCATCCTCACACACCCTGTCACCCCATCACATCACATCCCGTCACCTTCCCACACCATCACCTGCACACACATCCTGTCACATTCACACACCCTGTCACCCCATCATCCTCACACACCCTGTCACCCCATCACATCACATCCCGTCACCTTCCCACACCATCACCTGCACACACATCCTGTCACCTTCACACACCCTGTCACCCCATCATCCTCACACACCCTGTCACCCCATCACATCACATCCCGTCACCTTCACACACCATCACCTGCCCACACATCCTGTCACCCCATCATCCTCACACCCTGTCACCCCATCACATCACATCCCGTCACCCTCACGCATCCCGTCATCTGCACACACATCCCGTCACCTTCCCACACCATCACCTGCACACACATCCCGTCACCTTCCCACACCCTGTCACCCCATCATCCTCACACACCCTGTCACCCCATCACATCACATCCCGTCACCCTCACACATCCCGTCATCTGCCACACATCCCGTCACCTTCACACCCTGTCACCCCATCATCCTCACACACCGTCACCCCATCACATCACATCCCGTCACCCTCACGCATCCCGTCATCTGCACACACATCCCATCACCTTCACACACCCTGTCACCCCATCATCCTCACACACCCTGTCACCCCATCACATCACATCCCGTCACCCTCACGCATCCCGTCATCTGCACACACATCCCGTCACCTTCACACACCCTGTCACCCCATCATCCTCACACACCCTGTCACCCCATCACATCACATCCCGTCACCTTCACACACCATCACCTGCCCACACATCCTGTCACCTTCACACACCCTGTCACCCCATCATCCTCACACACCCTGTCACCCCATCACATCCCATCACCCTCATCCACCCCGTCACCTGCACCTCATCACACCCCATCATCCTCACACCGTCACCCCATAACATCACATCCCGTCACCCTCACACACCCCGTCACCTTCACACGCCCTGTCAACCCATTACATCCCCCTCACACATCCCGTCGCCTTCACACACCCCGTCACCTTCACACGCCCTGTCAGCCCATCACATCCCATCACATCCCCCTCACACAACCCGTCGCCATCACACACGAGGTCACCCCATCCCATCACCCTCATCCACCCCATCACGCGCACCTCATCTCATCCTCACATCCTGTCACCCCATCATCCTCACATCCCGTCACCCTCACACAACCTGTCACCCCATCACATCACATCCCATCACCCTCACACACCCCGTCCCCCACAGCTCATCACACCCCATCATCCTCACACACCCTGTCACCCCATCACATCACATCCCGTCACCCTCACACATCCCGTCATCTGCACACACATCCTGTCACCTTCACACACCCTGTCACCCCATCACTCTCACACACCCTGTCACCCCATCACATCCCATCACCCTCATCCACCCCGTCACCTGCACCTCATCACACCCCATCATCCTCACACCCTGTCACCCGATCACATCACATCCTCCTCACACACCCTGTCACCCCATCGCATCACATCCTGTCATTGGCACACACATCCCGTCACCTTCACACACCCTGTCACCCCCATCATACACATCACACCCCATCCCCCTCACGCACCCCGTCACCCCATCCCATCCCCCTCATACATCCTATCACACCACATCATCCTCACACACCCTGTCACCTGCATTCATCCCATCACCTGCACACACTCTGTCACCCACATTCTCCCCGGCACCTGTATACACACCCTGTTACTCACACCTCATCACATCCTGTCACCTTCACACACCCCATCAGCTGTATCTCATCACATCCCCATCACTCTCATATGTTCCGTCACCCGCATTCACCCTGTCACCCGCACCTCGTCACACCCCATGGTCTGCACACACCCTGTCACCCACATTCACCCCAAAACCGTACAAACACGCTGTCACCCGCACCCCATCACATCACCTTCACACACCCTGTCACCTGGTGTGACGAAGTGGGACTGTTCTTACTGGGGTCTGTGAATGCTGTGTTGGTGCCTCAATGTCCCCTAGGCAGTTCTTAAGTATCTAGCAAAGCAAAAGGCCAGTGCACCTGAATGCCTGACACTCTGTCTCCTAGCAACTGATGGCTTGGGCCCCTCCTCTGCAAAGGTGCCGGCTGAAGGTGTTGGAGACAAAGGGGTCAGGTGACCTCCTGGCCCGGGAAAGAAGCTGAGCAGAGAGGAGGGGCCGGAGGGGGTTGGGCAGACTGGAGCTGGCTGGGGAAGGAAGGGAAGGTCAGACAGGGCTCTGATCCCCAATGGGGGCTGTGGGGCTCCTGGGGCCCCAAGATGGACCTAACAGGGGGGATCCTGTTATCTGTGCCGGCAAGGCCTGTCCTGGCCTGTGTCCTGTCGTCTAAATAAACCTTCTGCTTTCCTGGCTGGCTGAGAGTCCTGGTGAATCGCAGGAGGCCGGGGGTGCAGGACCCTGAATCCCCCACACTCCGTGACACCTGTACTCCATCGCATCCTGTCATTTGCATTCACCCCATCACCCGCATCCCATCATGCCCTGTAATCCACACCTTATCATACCCTATCACCCTCATAAACCCCATCACCCGCATTCAGCCTGTCACTTGCGCACACATCCTGCTACCCACACCCCATTGTCACGGAGTGTGGGGGAGCCAGGCCCTGCACCCCCGGGCTCCCTGCCGATTCACCAGGACTCTCAGCCAGCCAGTGAAGCAGAAGGTTTATTTAGACGACAGGAACACAGGCCAGGACAGGTCTTGCAGGCACAGATAACCGGATTCCCCCGGTTAGCCCCATCTTGGGGGGCCTCCCAGCCCCCTCGGGGATCAGAGCCCGGTCTCTCTGCCTCCCCTCTGTTCTCCAGCCAACTCCAAACTGCCCAGCCCCCCCTCCGGCCCCTCCTCTCTCCTCAGCTTCTTTTCCAGGCTAGGAGGTCACCTGACCCCTTTGTCTCCAACACCTCTAGCCAGCACCTTTGCAGGGAGGGGCCCGGCCATCCGTTGCTAGGAGACAGAGCTTCAGGCATTTGGCTGCATGGCCTTTTGCTGCTAGATACTTAGGATCTGTACCCAGCCCCCAGTGCGACCAGTCCCACTTCGTCATACCCATCACCCTCACACCTGCTGCACCTTATCACATCCCGTCACCCGCACTCTGTCACCTGCATCTCAGCACATCCTGTTGCCCTCGCACATCCCATCACCTGCACTCTATCACACTCAACACCTGCACTCATTCCGTCACCCGCAGACACCCCATCACCTGCAACTCATCACACCTCGTCACTCACACATAAACCATCACCTGCACCATGTCACACAGCCACACTGTCACCCACAGTCTGTTGCCTACACTGCATCACCCACACCTGATTAACTACACCCCGTCACCTACACTGCATCACCTACACTGTCACACACCCACACTGTCACCTACAGTACATCACACACACCGTCACTTACACTGCATCACTCACACACATTGTCACCCACACCTTATTGCCTAGAGAGCGTCACCTATACAACACGACCATCCCACTATTACCTACAAAAAATCAACTACACCCTGTCACACACACACCATCACCCGCACCTTGTCACCTACACTGTGTTAACTACACAGCTTCTCACACAGTCAGCCACACCCTATTTCCTACACCATGTCACCAACACCCTGTCACACACCCAATCGCTACACTCTATTACTCCATCCCATCACATGCACACACATATCACCAACACCCTAACACCTGTACCATGTCACCTGCACTGCATCCTGCCACTGTGCCCCATCATACGCAGCTATCACCCGGACCCTCTCACTTATACCATATCCCTGACACTCAATCACCCACACGCCATCACACTCACTCCATATCACCTCCACTGCACCATGCACCCCCCCGTCTCACCCGCACTGTCTCACCCTGTCACCTACCCTCTCGTACACACAGACCAACAGCGACACTCCTCACTTGTGCCATATCACCTTCACCAACAGTACCCCGTCCTGCACCCCAACTCCTCCATCCCATCACACGCACCTGTGACAAAGTGGGACTATTCTTAATGTTTCCTCTGAATACTGTGTGGGTGCCTCAGTTTCCCCTCTGCATTTCTTAAGTCTCCAGTGTGCATAAATGGCCGACACTCTGTATCCTGGCAACAAATGGCCGAGGCCCTTCCCCCTGCAAGGGAATAGCTGAAGGTGGGGGAGAACAAAGAGGTCAGGTGACCTCCTGGCCTGGGAAAGAGACAAAGCCCAGAGGAGGAGGGGCTGGCGGGGGGTTCAGTCGGGGGCTGGCTGGGGACGAGGAGTGAGGGCAGACGGGGGGGTCTGGCTCACTCCCCCCCAGAATGGACCCGGCCGAGGGGTCCGGCTCGCCGGTACCTACAAGCTCTGTGTTAGCCCCTGTTCCTGTCATCGAATAAACCTCTGTGTCCCCGGCTGGCTGAGAGTCACGTCTGACTGCGCCGTGGGGGGGCAGGACCCTGTGGCCCCCCAGGACCCCGCCGGGCGGACTCGCTGTGGGAAGCGCACGGAGGGGCAGAGGAGGCTGAATGCTCCAAGGAGAGACCCAGGAGGTGAAGCCGTGGGAGCTTCTTGCCCTGCAGACAGGCTGCTCCGAGGGAGAGGAGGCTCCCCAGAGTCCTGCCTGGCTTGTGGGGAGCAGCTCCAGAGCATCACCCCAAGAGCTACCCAATGTTACACGCACTGTCAGCTACACCCTGCCACATGCACACACCCCGTCCCTTACCCCTCACCACACACATCACCTACACCATGTCACACACCCCGACAGTGACATCTACAGACCATCAGCTATACCTCATCCCATCTACACACGTTGACATTTATGTACCAACACCCTCATACACCCCGTCATGCCCTGACAATGTCCCATCAGCTACACACACTAACACACCACATCATGGACATGTTGACAGCATCTCCACGCTGACAGCTACACCCGATCACATTCTGACCTGACACCTATGCCTCATGGCATGTACACATCTACACCCCATCACCTCAACACCTACACAGACTGACACAACCCCGTCACCCTGACAACAACACCCTGCCACACACACCACAACCCAGTGCCAACACCTACCCTGCAACAAATCTTCACATACCCTGATACAATCCCAACAGCTACACTCCAACACCCGCTCAGACACAACAGCTGCACCCCATCAGACAGACACCTGCACCCACAGCACGCTGTCACTGACCCCCAGTGCAACCCCATCACCTACACACTGACACGCCTACATCCCCTCACACACACAACCCAACAGCTACAGGCCAACAGCCCCAGACACACAGACACAATGGATACACCCCAAAACGCGCCCACACACTCCCAAGACACCACAACGTACACACCCAGCAACGGTACACCCCCACACATGAACCCCACAACACAATACTGAGTCCCCTCTGACTACCCCGAAGACCTACACCTCCCCTCACAGAAACCCAACCCCTGGCCTCCAACACATCCGCTGCCTGTGCACCATCAAACAGTGCCCTTGCTCCCAGATTGGCACACACATGCACCTTGCTAACACCCTATATCCGCCTTGCAACACCCCGCACCCCAATCCAGCCCCAGGGCAGGGACTGGCTGGCTCAGAGGGGCGGGGAATGGGGCAGGGACTGGCTGGCTGGTTCGGGGGCTGGGGAAGGGGGCAGGGGCCTGTCCCCTCTGGGGGGCGCTGGCTCCCATCTGGCCCCAGGGCAGGGCTGGCTGGTTCGGGGGACGGGGAATGGGGTAGGGACGGGCTGGCTGGTTCGGGGGCTGGGGAAGGGGGCAGGGGCCTGTCCCCTCTGGGGGGCACCGGCTCCCATCTGGCCCCAGGGCAGGGACTGGCTGGCTGGTTCGGGGGCGGGAAGGGGGCAGGGCCGGGCTGGCGGGTTCGGGGGCGGGGAATAGGGCAGGGACGGGCTGGCTGGTTCGGGGGGCGGGGAAGGGGCAGGGACGGGCGGGCTGGTTCGGGGGACGGGGAATGGGGCAGGGACTGGCTGGCTGGTTCGGGGGCTGGGGAAGGGGGCAGGGGCCTGTCCCCTCTGGGGGGCGCCGGCTCCCATCTGGCCCCAGGGCAGGGCTGGCTGGTTCGGGGGGCGGGGAAGGGGGCAGGGGCCTGTCCCCTCGGTGGGGCGCTGGCTCCCATCTGGCCCCAGGGCAGGGCTGGCTGGTTCGGGGGCGGGAAGGGGGCAGGGACGGGCTGGCTGGTTCGGGGGGCGGGGAAGGGGGCAGGGACGGGCTGGCTGGTTCGGGGGCTGGGGAAGGGGGCAGGGGCCTGTCCCCTCTGGGGGGCGCTGGCTCCCATCTGGCCCCAGGGCAAGGCTGGCTGGTTCGGGGGCGGGAAGGGGGCAGGGACGGGCTGGCTGGTTCGGGGGCGGGAAGGGGGCAGGGACGGGCTGGCTGGTTCGGGGGGCGGGGAATGGGGTAAGGACGGGCTGGCTGGTTCGGGGGGCGGGGCAGGGGGCAGGGACGGGCTGGCTGGTTCGGGGGGCGGGGAAGGGGGCAGGGACGGGCTGGCTGGTTCGGGGGCGGGAAGGGGGCAGGGACGGGCTGGCTGGTTCGGGGGGCGGGGAAGGGGGCAGGGACTGGCTGGCTGGTTCGGGGGCGGGGAAGGGGGCAGGGGCCTGACCCCTCGGTCGGGCGCCGGCTCCCATCTGGCCACAGGGCAGGGCTGGCTGGTTCGGGGGCGGGGAATAGGGCAGGGACGGGCTGGCTGGTTCGGGGGGCGGGGAAGGGGGCAGGGACGGGCTGGCTGGTTCGGGGGCTGGGGAATGGGGCAGGGGCCTGTCCCCTCTGGGGGGCGCCGGCTCCCATCTGGCCCCAGGGCAGGGCTGGCTGGTTCGGGGGCGGGAAGGGGGCAGGGCTGAGGGGCGAATTGGGTCAGGCCTGGGCCTGGCTGTTATATCACCTTGGCGGGCGCGGGGGCCGCTGTAGGTCAGGGCTTGGCGCCAACTAGGGCACTCAGCTGGGCGGGGGGGCCGGCTCGAGGCTGGCGCTGGGAGTGGGGGGCACATCCCAGGCAGGAGCTAGGACCCCCCTGCTAACCCCTCTCGCCCCACATCGCCCAGCTCCCCCACGCCCCCCACTCAGACCCCCAGGGGTGTGGTACGTGGGGGGGAGCTGCCCCCAGCCCGGTCCCCTATAAATAGCCCCAATGGAGCCTTAATTGCTAATTAGGGCTAACGGAGGGATCAGGGAGGATTAAGGAGGGGCCGGTACCACTGGGCACCCCCCCAGAGGGGGAGGGAGCGAGGCCAGGACCCCTATATACCCCCAACACAGGCATGGGGTGGGCATTGTGGGGCCCCTCTGCCCCATCCTCCGCCGCCCAGTGCCCCCCACCACCTCCCCATGGGGGACACCGAGAACTGGGGTTCCCTCGCTTGGGGGGCTCTGGGTTCTGCCTCTCCCCCCAGCTCTTCCCCCTCCCTCCTGCACTAATCCCCCCAGGTGCTCTGGGCGCTGAGCTGATGGGAGGTGACACCCCCCCGCCCCCCTAATCCAGGATTTTCGGGTCGCTCCGGGGGAGTCTGATTAAAGGAAACTGGAAAGTTTAATCTCCCGGGTGCGGAAAAGGGGCCGCGCTGGGCAGGGAGCGGAGCTGGGGCACTGAGCGGAGCTGGGACCGGCACCCCAGTGCCCCCCAGGGCTGGAGCTGCGGGACCCAAGCGCACACGCGTGAGTCCTTGGGCACGGGGAAGCCAGGGGGCTCGGGCAGGGGGCTGGGATAGTCGTGCCATGCACCGGGGCTGGGGGCTCTGGGACGCTCGTGCCACGCACCCAGGGGGTGGGGGCTGTGGGACGCTCGTGCCACGCACCCAGGGGGTGGGGGCTGTGGGACGCTCGTGCCACGCACCCAGGGGGTGGGGGCTCTGGGACGCTCGTGCCACGCACCCAGGGGGTGGGGGCTCTGGGACGCTCGTGCCACGCACCCAGGGGCTGGGGGCTCTGGGACGCTCGTGCCACACACCCAGGGGCTGGGGGCTCTGGGACGCTTGTGCCACGCACCTGGGGGTGGGGGCTCTGAGACGCTCGTGCCACGCACCCAGGGGCTGGGGGCTCTGGGACGCTTGTGCCACGCACCCGGGGGTGGGGGCTCTGGGATGCTCGTGCCACGCACCCAGGGGCTGGGGGCTCTGGGACACTCATGCCACGCACCCGGGGGTGGGGGCTCTGGGACGCTCGTGCCACGCACCCGGGGGTGGGGGCTCTGGGACGCTCGTGCCACGCACCCAGGGGGTGGGGGCTCTGGGACACTTGTGCCACGCACCGCGGGTGGGGGCTCTAGGACGCTTGTGCCACGCACTGCGGGTGGGGGCTCTGGGACGCTCGTGCCACGCACCTGGGGGTGGGGGTTCTGGACGCTCGTGCCACGCACCCAGGGGGCGGCGGCCCTGGGACGCTCGTGCCACGCACCCAGGGGGTGGGGGCTCTGGGACGCTCGTGCCACGCACCCAGGGGGTGGCGGCCCTGGGACGCTCGTGCCACGCACCACGGGTGGGGGCTCTGGGACGCTCATGCCACGCACCCAGGGGGTGGGGGCTCTGGGACGCTCGTGCCACGCACCCAGGGGGTGGGGGCTCTGGGACGCTCGTGCCACGCACCCAGGGGGTGGGGGCTCTGGGACGCTCGTGCCACGCACCCAGGGGGTGGCGGCCCTGGGACGCTCGTGCCACACACCACGGGTGGGGGCTCTGGGACGCTCATGCCACGCACCCAGGGGGCGGCAGCCCTGGGACGCTCGTGCCCATGTCTGTGGGTTGGGGGTCCTGGGTCCCAGAGACACATGTGATGCTCCGGGGGGCTCTGGGGGGATGAGGGATCAGGGTGCTGGTGGAGGGCAGTGTTTGGGGGGCCAGGGTTGGCAGATGGGGGGGCTGTGTCCCCCCTTGCCATGCCAAGGGGTCCTGGGGGTGACTGAACGGGGTCTCCCCTCTTCTCTCCCCTTTCCCATGAAGGAGTCGGGGGGGCAGGCCAGGAGCCCCCCCAGCGCCGGGGGGCTGGAGCCGTGTGCAGCAGGAGCCAGATAAGTACCCGGGGAAGGGGGAGGCTGGGGCAGGCATTGGGGGTCTCAGGTGTGTGGCTGTGGCTGGGTGGGGTGGATTGGGGTGCTGGGGGCTGCGTGAGGGGTGCATGGGGGATTTGGGGGGCTGGTGCCTTGCCCCCCATCTCTGGGGCGTTCACCAGGAATTCCGCTAGTTCTGAACTATTGACACTTGAAAAAAGTTCACTACTAGCAGAACTCGGGTGCGCGCCCCCCAACGTCGCAGGGGGGCAGGGCACCGGGGGGACTGGGGGCGCTGGGCACTGGGGGGGACGAGGGACCATGGGGGTAGGAGACAGGAGACCACAGGGGGGCAGGGCACCAGGGGTCTGTGGGGGGCAGGGCACTGGGGAGAATGGGGGCCTGGGGGGGCAGGACACCAGGGGCCTGTGGGGGGCAGAGAACTGGGGAGAAAGGGGGCCATGGGGGGGAAGAGAACTGGGGAGGATGGGGGTCTGGGGGGCAGGACACCAGGGGCCCGTGGGGGGCAGGGCCCTGGGGGGACCGGGAGACCATGGGGGCCAGGGGGACCGTGGAGCCGGGGCAGGGGCACTACAGTAGAGCACTTGGCAAGGTGCCCCCCAAGGCCCTGTGTGGTGGGGTTGCTGCTGCCCCCCCGGGCAGGGCCCCCCCATGGCCCCCACGCTGCCCCCAAGCGACTGCCCCAGGCCACGCCCCCCACGGCTAATAAAGAGCCTGGACGCTGGGAACTGGAGCTGCATTTCCAGTGTCTGTTTATTACCTGAGTGACGCGGGGGGGGGGAATTAATTACAGTCATGGGGGTAATTAGAGCGGGGGGGGAATAGCCAGGCTCATATTTACAATATACAACAGTCACGTGTGGCCCCCGCCGGGTCCGTGGTGATCTTAGGGGGGCCCTGTCTGTTGGGGGCCAGGGGCGAGGGCTGTTGGGGGCCTGGGTGGGGGCACTGCTAGCGAGGGGGGGGCTGCGAGTGGCCCAGAGCCCCCCCAACCCCCACCTGGCTTATAGCCCCGCCCTGGCCGAGCCCAGCAGGCCTGTGGTTCCCCAGGGCATGCTGGGATATCTCGCCCCCCCGCAGGGCATGCTGGGATATCTCGCCCCCCCCGCAGGGCATGCTGGGATATCTTTGGGGGGGGGCCCAGAGCACAGCATGCTGGGAAGTCCCAGGGGCCCCGGAGCAGGGCATGCTGGGATATCTCACCCCCCCCCCTGCTGAGCAGGGCATGCTGGGATATCTCACCACCCGCCCACTGAGCAGGGCATGCTGGGATATCTCACACTCCCCCCCCCGAGCAGGGCATGCTGGGATATCTCACCCCCCCCCCCGAGCAGGGCATGCTGGGGTATCTCACCCCCCCCGAGCAGGGCATGCTGGGGTATCTCACCCCCCCCGAGCAGGGCATGCTGGGATATCTCGGGGCCCCCCCAAGCAGGGCATGCTGGGGTATCTCGGGGCCCCCCCGAGCAGGGCATGCTGGGGTATCTCGGGGCCCCCCCAAGCAGGGCATGCTGGGGTATCTCGGGGCCCCCCCAAGCAGGGCATGCTGGGATATCTCGGGGCCCCCCCAAGCAGGGCATGCTGGGATATCTCGGGGCCCCCCCAAGCAGGGCATGCTGGGGTATCTCGGGGCCCCCCCAAGCAGGGCATGCTGGGGTATCTCGGGGCCCCCCAAGCAGGGCATGCTGGGGTATCTCGGGGCCCCCCCGAGCAGGGCATGCTGGGGTATCTCGGGGCCCCCCCAAGCAGGGCATGCTGGGGTATCTCGGGGCCCCCCCAAGCAGGGCATGCTGGGATATCTCGGGGCCCCCCCGAGCAGGGCATGCTGGGATATCTCACACACACACCCGAGCAGGGCATGCTGGGATATCTCGGGGCCCCCCCGAGCAGGGCATGCTGGGATATCTCGGGGCCCCCCCGAGCAGGGCATGCTGGGATATCTCGGGGCCCCCCGAGCAGGGCATGCTGGGGTATCTCACACACACACCCGAGCAGGGCATGCTGGGATATCTCACCCCCCCCCCCCCGAGCAGGGCATGCTGGGGTATCTCACCCCCCCCCGAGCAGGGCATGCTGGGGTATCTCGGGGCCCCCCCGAGCAGGGCATGCTGGGATATCTCACCCCCCCGAGCAGGGCATGCTGGGGTATCTCGGGGCCCCCCCGAGCAGGGCATGCTGGGGTATCTCACCCCCCCCCGAGCAGGGCATGCTGGGATCTCTCACCCCCCCCCCCCGAGCAGGGCATGCTGGGGTGTCCAGGGCTACGCCGGGGACACCTGGCTGGAGGAGACGGAGGAGACCTGGGTGGCCTGCGAGGACCCCGAGACGTCGTCGTCCTCCCCGAAGGGGCTGCGGCCGCAGAACACCAGCTTCAGCATGCAGGAGCGGAACTGCAAGAGAGGGGGGTGAGCGTGGGGGGCGCCCCACAGCTCGGGCTAGGGGCAGAGCCCTGACTAACTCCACCCCTCTCTTTTCTGCCAGCTCACTTCCTGGCGCGTCCCTGACTCCCAACCCGCATCGCTGCCCTGATCCCAGCCCCCTCTGCCCCCCATCACTGCCCTTCGGCCGCTCCCCACGCCCCATCCCGGCCCCCTCTGCCCCCCATCACTGCCCTTCGGCCGGTCCCCACGCCCCATCCCGGCCCCCTCTGCCCCCCATCACTGCCCTTCGGCCGCTCCCCACGCCCCATCCCGGCCCCCTCTGCCCCCCATCACTGCCCTTCGGCCGCTCCCCACGCCCCATCCCGGCCCCCTCTGCCCCCCATCACTGCCCTTCGGCCGCTCCCCACGCCCCACCCCAGCCCCCACTGCCCTTCGGCCGCTCCCCACGCCCCACCCCGGCCCGGCGCCGACCTGCTTGTTCATGAAGACGTAGATGACGGGGTTGTAGACGGTGGAGGCTTTGGAGAAGACGGAGGGCACAGAGGCCAGGCGCACGTCGAAGGGCTCCCCACGGTGCGTCACGACCCACAGCGCGAAGGAGGCGTAGGGCAGCCAGCACACCAGGAACCCGGCCACCATCACCACCACCATCTTGGTCACCTCCCGCTCGGCCTTCTGCGTCGTGGCCGACTGCTCCTGCTGCTTGGCCACCTGTGGGGGGCAGGCGAGATGGAGTGGGGCGCGTGCTCGTCCGTGGGGCACAGCGGCCATTGCCTGGGGCCTGCGCTCGTCCATGGGGCACAGCGGCCATTGCCTGGGGCCTGCGCTCGTCCGTGGGGGGCAGAACGGCCATTGCCTGGGGCCTGCGCTCGTCCGTGGGGGGCAGAACGGCCATTGCCCGGGGCCTGCGCTCGTCCGTGGGGGGCAGAACGGCCATTGCCCGGGGCCTGCGCTCGTCCGTAGGGGGCAGGGACGGCCATTGCCCGGGGCCTGCGCTCGTCCGTGGGGGGCAGAACGGCCATTGCCCGGGGCCTGCGCTCGTCCGTGGGGGGCAGAACGGCCATTGCCCGGGCCCTGCGCTCGTCCGTGGGGGGCAGAACGGCCATTGCCTGGGGCCTGCGCTCGTCCGTGGGGGGCAGAACGGCCACGGCCCGGGGCCGGCGCTCGTCCGTGGGGGGCAGAACGGCCATTGCCTGGGGCCTGCGCTCGTCCGTGGGGCACAGCGGCCATTGCCTGGGGCCTGCGCTCGTCCGTAGGGGGCAGAACGGCCAATTACTGGGGCCTGCGCTCGTCCGTGGGGGGCAGAAACGGCCATTGCCTGGGGCCTGCGCTCGTCCGTGGGGGGCAGAACGGCCATTGCCTGGGGCCTGCGCTCGTCCGTGGGGGGCAGAACGGCCATTGCCTGGGGCCTGCGCTCGTCCGTAGGGGGCAGGGACGGCCATTGCCTGGGGCCTGCGCTCGTCCGTGGGGGGCAGAACGGCCATTGCCTGGGGCCTGCGCTCGTCCGTGGGGGGCAGAACGGCCATTGCCTGGGGCCTGCGCTCGTCCGTGGGGGGCAGAACGGCCATTGCCTGGGGCCTGCGCTCGTCCGTAGGGGGCAGGGACGGCCATTGCCTGGGGCGGCCCCTCGTCTGTGGGGCACAGCGGCCATTGCCTGGGGCCTGCGCTCGTCTGTGGGGCACAGCGGCCATATTGCTGGGCCCCACCCGAATCAGCGCAGGAGACTGCTGGCCACTGCAGTGGGACCCTCTCTAGCCATGTGGGGCCACAGCACCGGGACCCCCCCCCTCCATGTTGGGCGGCCATATCAGTGGGACCGACGCTAATTGTCGGGCCGGGCAGGGCAGCCAGGTGGTGGCCAGGAGCTCCCGGGGTGTCCATGGGGGTGGCCCCCCCAGTCCCTGTGGGAACACAGCCAGGGAGTGCCCATGAGGGTGGCACCGGGAGGGTGGCCTCCTGGTGGGACCCACACAAACCCGTCGGGGGGGGCTCCTTGGGGACAGCTCGGGGGGGCAGAGCTGGGACCCAGCCAAGCCCATATGGAAGGGGGTCCTGGGGGGAGACTGGGTGTGGGGGGGCACGGGGGGGAGGGGCGTCTCCTGGCTCTGTCTGTCCCTCCCCCGCTGTATAAACCTCCAATAAAGCCGGCTCCAGCCAGACTCGCCCGGTCCCGGTCCCGGTCCCTGTCCGTGTCACACCAGCTTGGTCGCCCCCAGCCGGGGAGCCCCGCCCCACACGCTGCCTGCTCCAGGGGCGCCCCATGGCTTTCCCAGCGCTGGGACCCCGTGGAAGGGAAGGGGCCAGGGCGGTGCCCATGGTGGGGAGGCTGGGGCTGAGGGTGCCCTGGGCCGGGCGGGTCCCTGCAGAGGCAGAGGGACGGGTACTGGCGGGTGGGCAGGGATGGAGGGGGGACCCTATGCCAGTGGGGTGCAGAAAGGGTCTCTGGGCTGGCAGGAGGCAGGGGTCCCCTTGGTGGCAGTAGGGAGTTGGGGGACCCCAGTGGCAGCGGGGTGCTCGTGGCAGGGGCAGTCGAGGGGTATCTGTGCTGGCAGGAGTCGGGGGGGGCCTGTGGCAGCAGGAGGGGAGTCGGGAGGATCTGGGGCGGCGGCTGCGGGAGCGGAGTTGGGGGGCCCCTGGGCCGGTAGGAGCAGAGTCGGGGGGGCTGTGGCAGCGGGAGGGGAGTTGGGAGGATCCGGGGCGGCAGGAGGGGAGTCGGGGGGCCCTGTGGCAGGAAGGCAGTCGGGGGGGGGCCCGTGCCGGCGGGCGGGGAGTCGGGAGGATCTGGGGCGGCGGGAGCGGAGTTGGGGGGCCCCTGGGCCGGTAGGAGCCGCGGCGGGGGGGCTGTGGCAGCGGGAGGGGAGTTGGGAGGATCCGGGGCGGCAGGAGAGGAGTCGGGGGGCCCTGTGGCAGGAAGGCAGTCAGGGGGGGGGCCGTGGCAGCAGGAGGGGAGTCGGGAGGATCCGGGGAGTCGGGAGTGGAGTCGGGGGGCCCGAGGCAGCGGGAGGGGAGTCGGGAGGAACCGGGGAGTAGGGAGAGGAGTCGGGGGGCCCGTGGCAGATGGAGGGGAGTCGGGAGGATCCGGGGCGGCGGGAGCGGCGTTGCGGGGGGCAGGGCGGCAGGAGCAGAGTTGGGAGGCCCCGGGTGTCAGGAGCGGAGTCGGGGGGCTCGTGGCAGCGGGAGGGGAGTCGGGAGGATCCGGGGAGTTGGGAGCGGAGTCGGGGGGCCCGTGGCAGCAGGAGGGGAGTCGGGAGGATCCGGGGAGTCGGGAGTGGAGTCGGGGGGCCCGTGGCAGCGGGAGGGGGAAGTCGGGAGGATCCGGGGCGGCGGGAGCGGAGTTGAGGGGGGCAGGGCGGCAGGAGCAGAGTTGGGAGGCCCCGGGGTGTCAGGAGCGGAGTCGGGGGGCTCGTGGCAGCGGGAGGGGAGTCGGGAGGATCCGGGGAGTTTGGAGCGGAGTCGGGGGGCCCCGGTGGTGGCGGGAGCAGTGTGGGGAGGCCCCGGGGTGTCAGGAGCGGAGTCGGGGCCCCGGGGTGGCGGAAGCAGAGTTGGGGGGCCCCTGTGCCGGTAGGGGCAGAGTCGGGGGGGCTGTGGCAGCGGGAGGGGAGTTGGGAGGATCCGGGGTGTCAGGAGCGGAGTCGGGGGCCCCGGGGTGGCGGGAGCAGAGTTGGGGGGCCCCTGTGCCGGTAGGGGCAGAGTCGGGGGGGCTGTGGCAGCGGGAGGGGAGTTGGGAGGCCCCGGGGTGTCAGGAGCGGAGTCGGAGGGCCCGTGGCAGAGGGAGGGGAGTCGGGAGGCTCCGGGGAGTCGGGAGGGGAGACGGGGGGCCCGTGGCAGGGGGAGGGGAGTCGGGAGGATCCGGGGCGGCGGGAGCGGAGTACAAGGGGGCAGGGCAGCAGGAGCAGAGTCAGGGGGGCCCGGGGAGTCGGGAGCGGAGTCGGGGGCCCCGGGGTGGCGGGAGCAGAGTTGGGGGGCCCCTGTGCCGGTAGGGGCAGAGTCGGGGGGGCTGTGGCAGCGGGAGGGGAGTTCGGAGGCCCCGGGGTGTCAGGAGCGGAGTCGGGGGGCCCGTGGCCGCGGGAGGGGAGTCGGGAGGATCCGGGGAGTCGGGAGTGGAGTCGGGGGCCCGTGGCAGTGGGAGGGGAGTCGGGAGGATCCGGGGCGGCGGGAGCGGAGTTGAAGGGGGCAGGGCGGCAGGAGCAGAGTCAGGGGGGCCCGCGGAGTCGGGAGCGGAGTCGGGGGGCCCCTGTGCTGGCGGGAGCAGAGTTGGGAGGCCCCGGGGTGTCAGGAGCGGAGTCGGGGGCCCCGGGGTGGCGGGAGCAGAGTTGGGGGGGCCCCAGGGAGTCGGGGGGCCCGTGGCAGCAGGAGGGGAGTTGGGAGGATCCGGGGTGGCGGGATGGGAGTTGAGGGGATCTGGGGCGGTGGGAAGGAACTCGGGGGCCACCAGGGCGGCAGGAGCAGAGTCGGGGGCCCGTGGCAGCAGGAGGGGAGTCAGGAGCGGAGTCGAGGGGACCTGTGGCGGCGGAGGCGGAGTCGGGAGGATCCAGGGCGGCCGGGGCAGAGTCGGGGGACCCGCGGAGTCGGGGGACCCATGGCAGTGGGAGGGGAGTCGGGGACCCGCAGAGTCGGGAGCGGAGTCCAGGGGCCCCAGGTCGGCGGGAGCGGAGTCGGGGGGGCCTGTGGCAGGGGGAGGGGAGTCGGGAGGATCCGGGGCAGCGGGTGCGGAGTTGGGGGGCCCCGGGGAGTCAGGGGGCCCGTGGCAGTGGGAGGGGAGTCGGGAGGATCTGGGGCAGCAGGAGCGGAGTCGGGGACCCGCAGAGTCAGGAGCGGAGTCCAGGGGCCCCGGGAGCGGAGTCGAGAGGACCCGGGGTGGCGGGAGTGGACTCGGGGAGAGTCGGGGGGCCCGTGGCAGCGGGAGGAGAGTCGGGGGGCCCCGGGGCGGCGGGAGCGGAGTCGGGGGAAGTTGGGGGGCCCATGGCAGCGGGAGCAGAGTCGGGGGGCCCGTGGCAGCGGGAGCAGAGTCGAGGGGCCCCGGGGCGGCGGGAGCGGAGTCGGGGGGCCCTTGGCTGCGGGAGCAGAGTTGGGGGGCCCCGGGGCGGCGGGAGCAGAGTCGGGGGGCCCGTGGCAGCAGGAGCAGAGTCGGGGGGCCCCGGGGTGGCGGGAGCGGAGTCGGGGGAAGTTGGGGGGCCCATGGCAGCGGGAGCAGAGTTGGGGGGCCCGTGGCAGCGGGAGCGGAGTCGGGAGCCGAGTCGGGGGGCCCGTGGCGGCGGGAGCAGAGTCGGGGGGCCCGTGGCAGCGGGAGCGGAGTCGGGGGCCCCGTGGCGGCGGGAGCAGAGTCGGGGGGCCCCGTGGCGGCGGGAGCAGAGTCGGGGGGCCCGGGGCGGCGGGAGCAGAGTCGGGGGGCCCCGTGGCGGCGGGAGCGGAGTCGGGGGAAGTTGGGGGGCCCATGGCAGCGGGAGCAGAGTGCGGGGGCCCGTGGCAGCGGGAGCGGAGTCGGGGGGCCCGTGGCGGCGGGAGCGGAGTCGGGGGGCCCCGGGGGCCCGGCGGGGGCACTCACGGCTCGCAGCGTCAGCAGCAGGCGGCCGTAGGAGAAGACGATGACGCTGAGGGGGACCCCGAAGCAGAAGCAGAAGAGGAAGATCACGTAGGACTCGTTGTTCCACTTGTTGTTGGTCGTGTACCAGTCGGGGCCGCACGAGCACTGGAGCCCCTCGGGGATGTACCTGGGGGGGACGCAGCCCCTGCTAGCCCGGCCCTGCCCCCCAGCCCCGCCGGCGCCCCCCACACCCGACCCCCAGCCCCCGCTAGCCCGGCCCTGCCCCCCAGCCCCGCCGGCGCCCCCCACACCCGACCCCCAGCCCCCGCTAGCCCGGCCCTGCCCCCCAGCCCCGCCAGCGCCCCCCACACCCGACCCACAGCCCCTGCTAGCCCGGCCCGGCCCCCCCGCCCCGCCGGCGCCCCCCACACCCGACCCACAGCCCCTGCTAGCCCGGCCCTGCCCCCCAGCCCCACCGGTGCCCCCCACTGCTGACTCCCCGCCCCCCAGCCCTGCGGTGCCCCTCACTCCCGACCTGCAGCCCCTGCCAGCCCATCCTCGGCTCCCCCCGCTGTCCCCTACCGGCTCCATCCGAAGAGGGGGGGTGCAGAGGCCACGAGGCCGAAGACCCAGGTGAGGAGGCAGCCGATGATGGCGTGGGTGCCGCGGAACGTGAAGTTCCCCAGGGGTTTGCAGATCACCAGGAATCGCTCGAAGGCCACGACGGCCAGAGACCAGAGACTCACCATGCCTGAGGTGGAGAGGCTGAGACCAGCGGGGCAGCAGGGATCCCATCCGCCCCCGACCCCCTGCCTTCGACCCCCAGCCCCCTGCTAGCCCACCCCGGACCCCCAGCCCTGCCGGTGCCACTCACTCCCGACCCGCAGCCCCTGCCCCCCCGGCTCTGCCGGTGCCCCTCACTCCCGACCCGCGGCCCCTGTCCCCCCGGCTCTGCCGGTGCCCCTCACTCCCGACCCCCAGCACCCGTCCCCCGGCTCTGCCTGTGCCCCTCACTCCCGACCCGCAGCCCCTGTCCCCCCGGCTCTGCCTGTGCCCCCCACTCCCTCCCCGCAGCCCCTGTCCCCCCGGCTCTGCCTGTGCCCCTCACTCCCGACCCGCAGCCCCTGTCCCCCCGGCTCTGCTGGTGCCCCTCACTCCCGACCCGCAGCCCCTGTCCCCCCGGCTCTGCCTGTGCCCCTCACTCCCGACCCGCAGCCCCTGTCCCCCCGGCTCTGCCTGTGCCCCTCACTCCCGACCCGCAGCCCCTGCTAGCCCAGCCCTGCCCCCCCACAGCCCTGCCAGTGCCCCTCACTCCCGACCCGCAGCCCCTGTCCCCCCAGCTCTGCCTGTGCCCCTCACTCCCGACCCGCAGCCCCTGACCCCGGCTCTGCCTGGGCCCCTCACTCCCGACCCGCAGCCCCTGTCCCCCCGGCTCTGCTGGTGCCCCTCACTCCCGACCCGCAGCCCCTGTCCCCCCGGCTCTGCCTGTGCCCCTCACTCCCGACCCGCAGCCCCTGCTAGCCCAGCCCTGCCCCCCCACAGCCCTGCCAGTGCCCCTCACTCCTGACCCGCAGCCCCTGTCCCCCCCAGCACCTGCCAGTGCCCCTCACTCCCGACCCGCAGCCCCTGCTAGCCCAGCCCTGCCCCCCCGCAGCCCTGCCGGTGCCCCTCACTCCTGACCCGCAGCCCCTGTCCCCCCCAGCACCTGCCTGTGCCCCTCACTCCCGACCCGCAGCCCCTGCTAGCCCAGCCCTGCCCCCCCGCAGCCCTGCCGGTGCCCCTCACTCCTGACCCGCAGCCCCTGCCCCCCCAGCACCTGCCGGTGCCCCTCACTCCCGACCCCCCGCCCCTGCTAGCCCAGCCCTGCCCCCCCGCAGCCCTGCCAGTGCCCCTCACTGCAGACCCGCAGCCCCTGCCCCCCCCAGCACCTGCCGGTGCCCCTCACTCCTGACCCGCAGCCCCTGCCCCCCCAGCACCTGCCGGTGCCCCTCACTCCCGACCCGCAGGCCCTGCTAGCCCAGCCCTGCCGGTGCCCCTCACTCCCGACCCGCAGGCCCTGCTAGCCCAGCCCTGCCGGTGCCCTTCACTCCCGACCCGCAGCCCCTGCTAGCCCAGCCCTGCCGGTGCCCCTCACTCCCGACCCGCAGCCCCTGCCAGCCCGGACCTGCCGGTGCCCCTCACTCCCGACCCGCAGCCCCACTCACCCCCCAGCGTGGCAGCGAAGCCCTCGATCTTGCAGGCCATGGGGCCCAGGGCGAAGTACATGTGGGAGAAGCTATAGAAGGCCGTGGTGGTGCCCACGCAGATGACCAGCAGGTTGGCCACGGCCAGGTTGACCAGGATGTAGTTGAGGTGGGAGCGCAGCTTCTTGTACTTGGCGGTGCAGAAGACGGTGAGCACGTTGATGGGCACGCCCAGCACGATGAGCAGGAACATGAAGGCTGACATGCCCATGAAGATGACCGGGCTGCCCAGGTGTGTCTGCGGCACCAGGAACGGGCTCAGCGCCGTCAGATTGTTTGTGTCCAGAGGCACCGGGATGAAAAAATCCTCCGGGAGGTCGTCCCGCAGGTCGCGGGTCTTGTGCATGGCTGGCGGGAAGGGGCGGCCGAGGCAGGCAGGGAGCAGTGGGGGGAGGCGTGTTTGTGGGGATGGAGGCTGGGGCAGCGGGTGGGTGGAGAGGCTACAGGATGGATGGAGGCGTGTTTTTGGAAAGAGGGACAGTGGCTGGGGATGGATAGATAGATAGATAGAGGGGGTGGATGGGGGTAGATAGAGGGGGTGGATGGGGGTAGATAGATAGATAGATAGATAGATAGATAGATAGATAGATAGAGGGGGTGGATAGATAGAGGGGTGGATAGGGGTAGATAGATAGATAGATAGATAGAGGGGGTGGATAGATAGAGGGGTGGATAGGGGTAGATAGATAGATAGATAGATAGAGGGGGTGGATGGGGGTAGATAGATAGAGGGGTGGATGGGGGTAGATAGATAGATAGATAGATAGAGGGGTAGGATGGGGTAGATAGATAGATAGATAGATAGATAGATAGATAGATAGATAGATAGATAGATAGATAGATAGAGGGGGTGGATGGGGTAGATAGATAGAGGGGGTGGCTGGGGGTAGATAGGTAGATAGATAGAGGGGTAGATGGAGATAGATAGAGGGGTGGCTGGGGGTAGATAGAGGGGGTGGCTGGGGGTAGATAGGTAGATAGATAGAGGGGTTGGATGGGGGTAGATAGGTAGATAGATAGAGGGGTAGATGGAGATAGATAGAGGGGTGGCTGGGGGTAGATAGAGGGGGTGGATGGGGGTAGATAGGTAGATAGATAGAGGGGGTGGATGGGGGTAGATAGGTAGATAGATAGAGGGGTAGATGGAGATAGATAGAGGGGTGGCTGGGGGTAGATAGAGGGGGTGGATGGGGGTAGATAGGTAGATAGATAGAGGGGGTGGATGGGGGTAGATAGGTAGATAGATAGAGGGGTAGATGGAGATAGATAGAGGGGTGGCTGGGGGTAGATAGAGGGGGTGGATGGGGTAGATAGGTAGATAGATAGAGGGGGTGGATGGGGTAGATAGATCGACGGGGACAGAGGGATGTGGTCTCGGCACAGATGGATGGATGGACAGACACACAAGCAGCTAGCAGCCGCGGCACCAGCGGGAAGGAGGGAAGGCAGCGGCTGCGGACGGAGAGGTAGCGTCCCTGTGCCCTCGCGCAGCCCAGCCCTGTGTCACCGTGGCACCAGTGGGCCCCAGGGCACTCAGACGGGCGGGGCGGCCATGGCAGGCGGCAGTGAGTGGTGGAGGGGCCGAGAGAGGGGTCTTTTATACCCTAGGGAGCCAGGGGGTGCCCTGGGCCGCGTGGGGAAGGGCAGCGGGATCTGTCTTTGCCCCAGTTAACACTGGCTCCTTCCTTAATCGCCCCTAAAACTGGAAAGCTCGGCTGAGCCGGGCTTATCCCCCGGCAGCGCTGTGCCCAGCACAGCCCAAGGGCGGCAAAGACGGGCTTAGCCGCGGAGTCAAGCAGCTTTGCCAAAGACTAATCACGCCCAAGCCCCGATTAAGCCCTGGCTTTGGGGGGGGTGACTCAGAGACCCACCAGGCCTGAACTCCTACCAATAGGGCCCTGGAGGAGAAAGGGTTAATGGGAGACCCTCCAGGACCCCCCCAAACCTCCACTCCCCAGCCCTGCCCCCTCCCCCCAGCTCTGCCGGTGCCCCTCACTCCCGACCCGCAGCCCCTGCTAGCCCAGCCCGGCCCCCCCCAGCCCTGACGGTGCCCCTCACTCCCGACCCGCAGCCCCTGCTCGCCCAGCCCAGCCAGTGCCCCTCACTCCCGACCCGCAGCCCCTGCTAGCCCAGCCCGGCATGTCTCTGCCAGGTCCTGTTGCCAGGGCTGTGGGTCCCGGGCGCCGAGACACGGCAGGGGGCGGAGGGGCCTAGCTGCCCTAGGTCCCCGCATGAACTCACCGGGTGGATGATAAAAGGGACGGACGTCCCCCTTGGCAGAGCCGTCAGCCGCCCCTCGTCCAGCCCCTTGGCAAAGCGAGGGCAGGCGTCCTGCCACTGCGCCCAGGGCCGGGCTTCCCAGGGAGCGAACACAACACAGCCTGCTCCCCCCAGGCTCCTGGTTGCCAGAGGCCCGCGGTCACCCCGGGCAGGGGGCTGCGCCTGGCCATTGCAGCTACTGGCCAGCACTGGACCTGTCCCCCAGGGAGGTCGCTCTCCTTCTGCCCAGCCCCCCTGCACAATGTCCTGTGGCAGGGGGTTCCACAGGCCAACCGTGCACAGGGTGCGCAAGTGTTTCCTCCTGTTCACGTCCTCAGGCGAGCCCTGCGTTGCGCAGCGCGGGGCACGGGCACCGACACGGACCGCGGGGCACGGGCACCGACCACTGGGCACGGGAACCGACCCTGGGGCAAGCACACCGACCACGGGGCACAGGCACCGACACGGACCGTGGGGCACGGGCACCGACTGTGGGGCACGGGCACCGACACGGACCGCGGGGCACGGGCACCGACCGTGGGGCATGGGCACCGACACGGACCACGGGGCACGGGAACCGACCGTGGGGCATGGGCACCGACACGGACCGCGGGGCACGGGCACCGACCGCGGGGCACGGGGCACGGGAACCGACCCTGGGGCAAGCACACCGACCACGGGGCACAGGCACCGACACGGACCGTGGGGCACGGGCACCGACTGTGGGGCACGGGCACCGACACGGACCGCGGGGCACGGGCACCGACCGTGGGGCATGGGCACCGACACGGACCACGGGGCACGGGAACCAACCGTGGGGCATGGGCACCGACACGGACCGCGGGGCACGGGCACCGACCGTGGGGCATGGGCACCGACACGGACCACGGGGCACGGGAACCGACCGTGGGGCACGGGCACCGACCGCGGGGCACGGGGCACGGGAACTGACCCTGGGGCAAGCACACCGACCGCGGGGCACAGGCACCGACACGGACCGTGGGGCACGGGCACCGACTGTGGGGCACGGGCACCGACACGGACCGCGGGGCACGGGCACCGACCGTGGGGCATGGGCACCGACACGGACCACGGGGCACGGGAACCGACCGCGGGGCACGGGCACCGACCGCGGGGCACGGGGCACGGGAACTGACCCTGGGGCAAGCACACCGACCGCGGGGCACAGGCACCGACACGGACCGTGGGGCACGGGCACCGACTGTGGGGCACGGGCACCGACACGGACCGTGGGGCACGGGCACCGACTGTGGGGCACGGGCACCGACACGGACCACGGGGCACGGGAACCGACCGTGGGGCACGGGCACCGACCGCGGGGCACGGGGCACGGGAACTGACCCTGGGGCAAGCACACCGACCGCGGGGCACAGGCACCGACATGGACCGCGGGGCACGGGCACCGACTGTGGGGCACGGGCACCGACACGGACCGCGGGGCACGGGCACCGACCGTGGGGCACGGGCACCGACACGGACCACGGGGCACGGGAACCGACCGTGGGGCATGGGCACCGACCACGGGGCACTGGCACCGACACGGACCACGGGGCACGGGAACCGACCGTGGGGCACGGGCACCGACCGCGGGGCACGGGCACCGACACGGACCACGGGGCACGGGAACCGACCGAGGGGCACGGGCACCGACCGCGGGGCACGGGCACCGACCGTGGGGCACCGACACGGACCGCTGGGCATGGGCACCGACACGGACCACGGGGCACGGGAACCGACCCTGGGGGCAAGCACACCGACCATGGGGCACGGGCACCGACATGGACCACGGGGCACGGGAACCGACCGTGGGGCACGGGCACCGACACGAACCACGGGGCACGGGAACCGACCGTGGGGCAAGCACACCAACCGCGGGGCACGGGCACCGACCGCGGGGCACAGGCACCGACACGGATCACGGGGCACGGGCTCCGACCGCGGGGCACGGGCACCGACACGGAACACGTGGCACGGGAACCGACCGTGGGGCAAGCACACCGACCGCGGGGCACGGGAACCGACCCTGGGGCAAGCACACCGACCGCGGGGCACGGGCACCGACACGGATCACGGGGCACGGGAACCGACCGTGGGGCACAGGCACCGACACGGATCACGGGGCACGGGAACCGACCGTGGGGCAAGCACACCGACCGCGGGGCACGGGAACCGACCGCGGGGCACAGGCACCGACACGGATCACGGGGCACGGGCTCCGACCGCGGGGCACGGGCACCGACACGGAACACGTGGCACGGGAACCGACCGTGGGGCAAGCACACCGACCGCGGGGCACGGGAACCGACCCTGGGGCAAGCACACCGACCGCGGGGCACGGGCACCGACCGCGGGGCACGGGCACCGACCCTGGGGCAAGCACACCGACCGCGGGGCACGGGCACCGACCGCGGGGCACGGGCACCGACACGGAGCACGGGGCACGGGAACCGACCGTGGGGCAAGCACACCGACCGCGGGGCACGGGAACCGACACGGAGCACGGGGCACGGGAACCGACCGTGGGGCAAGCACACCGACCATGGTGCACGGGCACTGACCGCGGGGCACGGGCACGAACCCCCCATCCCACCTCGGGGCTGCAACGTGCCGGAGCCCCCTGTGGCTGCCTGCACTGCCGTCTGCCCACCCTGCCCCACGATCCGCCCCACCCCACTCTGCCGTCTGCCCACCCTGCCCCACGATCCGCCCTACCCCACTCTGCCGTCTGCCCACCCTGCCCCACGATCCGCCCCACCCCACTCTGCCGTCTGCCCACCCGGCCCCACGATCCGCCCTACCCCACTCTGCCGTCTGCCCACCCTGCCCCACCATCCGTCCCACCCCACTCTGCCGTCTGCCCGCCCTGCCTCACCATCCGTCCCACCCCACTCTGCCGTCTGCCCGCTCCACGAGCTGCCCCGCCTCACACAGCCACCAGCCTGCCCCACGATCTGTCCAGCCCCACGATCCGCCCCGCCCCACACTGCTGTCTGCCCGCCCGCCCCACTCTGCCGTCTGCCCGCCCGTCTGATACACCCCCCAACATTGCCACCAGCCCGCCCCTCCCCATGATACACCCCGCCCCACATTTCCAGCAGCCTACCCCGCCCCACGATCCACCCCACATTGCCACCTGCCTGCCCCACAATCTGTCTGGCCCCACGATCCGTCCCACCCTATATTGCACCTTCCCTGCCCACGATCTGCTCTGCCCCACCACCTGCCCGTACTGCCATCTGCCCGCCCCACCCCATGATCCGCCTCGCCCCATATTGCTGTCTGCCCGCCCTGCCCCACGATCCATCCCGCCCTGCTACCCGTCCGCATTGCCACCTGCCCGCCCCACCCCATGATCTGCCCCGCCCCACATTGCCATCAGCCCACCCCACAATCCGTCCTGCCCACGATACTTCCTGCCCCACATTGCCGTCTGCCGGTCCCGCCCCACGATCTGCCCCACACCACATTGCCACCAGCCCACCCCACATTCCGTCCCGCCCCATATTGCCGTGTGCCTGTCCCGCCCCACGATCCACCTTGCCCCACATTGCTGTCTGCCTGCCCCACCCCACGATCCGCCCCGCCCCACATTGCCGTGTGCCTGTGCCGCCCCACGATCCACCTTGCCCCACATTGCTACCTGCCCGCCCCACCCGACGATCCACCCCGCCCCGCTACCCGTCCGCATTGCCACCTGCCTGCCCCACCCCATGATCCGCCCTGCCCCATATTGCCGTTTGCCCACCCTACCCCATGATCCGCCCCACCCCACACTGCTGTCTGCCCGCCCGACCCCAGGATCTGTCCCGCCCCATATTGCACCTTCCCGCCTGCCCCACGGTCCACCCCGCCCCACATTGCTGTCTGCCTGCCCCTCCTCGCCATCCAACCAGTGATTAGTGTGCCAACAACCCTGTGCCCCCCTCACACCTTTTCTGCTGTTCTGGGCTCTGCACAGCTGGCAACGTGCCACTAGATGGCACCATGACACCATGAATCCTGGTGCCACAGGCGGGGGGGGCGGGGGGACTACATCTCCCAGGAGTCTTTGCAGGGGTGTAATTTGGAAAGGCAATCAGGATTTACACCCCTTCCCCCTCTCACAAGTGCCCAGGCCCTGCCGCCCCACAGGGGAGCCAGGGCCAAATCCCCATAGGAGCTGGGGGAATCACCTCAAGGAGCCAGGATTAGGGCTAAATCGAGAGCTTGTGCTGATAGGGATTAGCGGGAGTGCGTGGGGCATGGAGTGGGCCGAGCTCCCTGCCACAAGCCCCAGCCTATCCAGAGCTGGGGGAGCCTGGCGCCAGGCTAGCAGGGGCTGCGGGTCGGGAGTGAGGGGCACCGGCAGAGCTTGTGGGAGGGCAGGGCTGGGCTAGCAGGGGGCTGTAGGTTGGGGAGTCTATTTGGGGTCACCACCCTTCCATCCCAGCTGCACTATCCCCCATGGTGCTGTGACCCCCTGCCCCACATTCCCAGGCTCTAGATGAAGGGGTAGGATGCCACTTTTAGCATCTTTCGTCAGCCCTGGGCAGGGGAGAGGAGGGGCTGGGCAGAGATCCAGCGAAATCAGGGCAGGATGCGTCCCCCCCAGAAACAGGGGGGGTGTAAATCCAGGCAGCCCCGCCTTACGGGCCCCTGGACCAATCCTGGAGCTGGCCGCCCCGGCCAGGCCCTGACACCCAGGCACTAGGATGGGGAGATGTGAGTGAGGGGGGGTTATAATCCCTGTGTCCCCCGCCCCGCTGTGGGGACAGAGTGCATGGGCAGAAATTAAAGTCGGGGGGGATTAGCTCGCAGCAGCTGTTGTGAGGCCAATTAAAGCTCAGCTCATCTCGCCATGCGCTTCCTGGGGGGTGGGAGTGGGCAGCCCCCCACCCCACCCCTCATCCACCTGGGACAGGGGCATGGGCTGGCTGGCTCAGGGGGACAGGGAATGGGACATGGGGCCTTTCCCCTCTGGGGGGTGTTGGTCGGGGGGATACATTGGGGTGTGGGGCTAAATGCCGTCTGGGGCACTGCACTGTCTGAGGCCCCCTCCATTCCCATCCCGGAGCCAGGGACAGAACCCAGAAGTCCTGGCTCCCAGCCCCCCATGTCATTCCCCCCTTTGTCCCAATGCCTCACGCCTTAGCCAGGCATGTCCCATATACCCGCTTAGGGCCCAGGTTCCGACTGGGACAGCAGAGCCCTCTGCTGCTGGGCTTGGGTTATTACCGACCAGGCTGGGCACCTCCAGGAGGCTGGCGTCTCTGAGCTAGACAAGGTGGCATGTTGAGGCGTGTGTACGGGTGTTGGCGTCCCTGATAGTCCGATCAGTGGGTGCCACAGCTGGGGGGCTGAGTTTCGCCTGCATTGGCAGGATGGCCTCAGCCCCCCATAGCCACAGGTGGCACAAAGTGGTGTCCGAGGCCCACCGTACAAGGTTGAGGCAGTTGGGGGCGGGGGGCAGCCTTGGCACGACTGTGAGGCCTTGAGCCAGGGCTGATGGAAGGGATGGGGCAGAGCCATCGTGATTGTGAGGCCAGGGCAGGGTCAGGGGTGGTCTGGGCGTGACCCTAGAGCAGGCGTCGGCAACCTTTCAGAAGTGCTGGGCCGAGGCTTCAGTTATTCACTCTAATTTAAGGCTTTGCGTGCCAGTGATACATTTTAATGTTTTTAGAAGGTCTCTTTCTATAAGTCTATAATATATAACTAAACTATTGTTGTATGTAAAGTAAATAAGGTTTTTTAAATGTTTAAGAAGCTTCATTTAAAATTAAATTAAAAGGCAGAGCCCCCCCAGACAGGTGGCCAGGACCCAGGCACTGAAAATCAGCTCATGTGCCGCCTTCGGCACCCGTGCCATAGGTTGCCTACCCCTGCCCTAGAGTCATGGGGGACTTGCAGAGTGCTGGGGAGGAGGGGACGTGGTGGACTGAGTGGGTGGCCATGGCTAGGGGGAGTAGTTGTGGGAAAGCAGCCTTGATGTGACTGCAGCTATGTTGGGGGGCCGGGGACTGCCTTGCCGTGATGGGGTGGCCATGTTAGATGGCCTGGGGCGGCCCTGGTGTAACAGGGCAGCCATGTTGCATGGCCCAGGGGGGCCTTGGCATGATGGGGCAGCCATGTTGGGGGGCCCAGGGCGAACTTGGCGGCCATGTTGGGGGGAACTGGGGTGGCCGGGACATGATGGGGCAGCCATGTTGGGGGGCCCAGGGCGAACTTGGCGGCCATGTTGGGGGGAACTGGGGTGGCCGGGACATGATGGGGCAGCCATGTTGGGGGGCCCAGGGTGGCCTTGGCAGCCATGTTGGGGGGAACTGGGGTGGCCGGGACATGATGGGGCAGCCATGTTGGGGGGCCCAGGGTGGCATTGGCAGCCATGTTGGGGGGAACTGGGGTGGCCGGGACATGATGGGGCAGCCATGTTGGGGGGCCCAGGGTGGCCTTGGCAGCCATGTTGGGGGGAACTGGGGTGGCCGGGACATGATGGGGCAGCCATGTTGGGGGGCCCAGGGCGAACTTGGCAGCCATGTTGGGGGGAACTGGGGTGGCCGGGACATGATGGGGCAGCCATGTTGGGGAGGCACTGGGGCAGCGTTGCTGTGATGGGGCGGTCGTGTTGGGTGGCCCAGGGGGCCTTGGCATGATGGGGCAGCCATGTTGGGGGGCCCAGGGCGAACTTGGCGGCCATGTTGGGGGGACGATGTTAGGGGCCCGGGGCAGCCATGTTGGGGGGCCTAGGGCAGCCCTCGGCCACAGAGTGGGTGTGGCGATACCCACGCACGGGTTGGTGCCTGAGGAGGAGCGGCAGGGCGGTGCTGTGGCTGAGGTGGTGACCCCGCCTGCGCCGTGAAAGGCCGCTGGAAGGAGCGGTTGTGGTGACGGTTAAAGGGAAAAACCGTTAAAACCGTTAAATTTCAAACCTTCGTAGCCTGAGGCCGCTGCCCGCCCCCTTTAGAAAGTGACCGATGGGCCGCTGGACCAACGGGCGAGCAGAGGGGCAGCCGGGGCCCAATCAGGATCCGCGCGCGCTTCCTCAGCCGCTCCCTCTTTAGAACGTTCTAACTGACAGCGCTTCGCGCCAATTCCAACGGCCGCCGGGAGCGCGCCGGCCCCGCCCGTCGGGTCGAACGGCGCACGCCAATGAGCGAGCTGCGGCATGGTGAGCGACAGCATCGTCGTCCAGTGGCAGTGGAGGGGTGGGGCCCGTCGCTCCGGGTTTCCTCTCCGGCTCGGTCTATTCCCCCCGCCCCCCCTCAGTCCCCGCGGGTTCTTCGCTGCGAAGAAAATGGCGGCGGCGCCGAGCGGAGACGAGGAGAGATTGTGAGTGGCCGGGGGAGGGAGGGGAGAGGCGGAGACGGGACCATTCGCTTCCCTCGCGCGGGGGGGAGGCGGACGGGCCCATCCCGCGGGCCCCGCGCCAGGAGAGGAGGGGGAGCGCGCGCGGGGGGCTGCGGCTGTTGGTTCCTTCCCGCTCGCGGCGGCCCCTCCTCCCGCTCCCCTTCGCGCGCGCCCGGGGGGTCCCGAGTGCGTCACAGCGGCCCCCTCTGACCGGGGCGGGGCCGCCCCTCACCTGGGGGCGGAGGGAGGAGGCTGAGGGGAGGGAGGTCAAAGGGCAGCTCGCGCCAGCCTGACCCCCTCGCGCTAACCTCCCCCCCCCCGGGCCAACGGCCTGGCTCGCGCCAACCTCTCACCCAGTGCTGACCCCCCCACCTACGGACCGGCTCGCGCCAACCCCCTGCCCCCCCCCGCCCGGCCCGGCTCGCGCCAACCCCCTCAGTGCCCGCCCCCAGCCCGGCTCGCGCCAACCTCCTCAGCCCCCCCACCCCACCCCGGCCCCGGCTCGCGCCAACCCCCTCGGTGCCCCCCAGGCCCGGCCCGACTCGCGCCAACCCCCTAAGCGCTCCCCCAGACTCGCGCCAACCCCCTCGGTGCCGCCCGGCCCGACTCGCGCCAACCCCCTCGGTGCCGCCCGGCCCGACTCGCGCCAACCCCCTCGGTGCCGCCCGGCCCGGCCCCAGCTCGCACCAACCCCCTCGGTGCCGCCCGGCCCGGCCCGACTCGCGCCAAACCCCGCCGCGCTCCCCCCGACTCGCGCCAACCCCCTCGGTGCCGCCCGGCCCGACTCGCGCCAACCCCCGCGGGGCGGCCCGGCCCGACTCGCGCCAAGCTCCTCAGCCCCCCACCCCCCCCCCTGGCCCCGGCTCGCACCAACCCCCTCGGTGCCGCCCGGCCCGACTCGCGCCAACCCCCTCGGTGCCGCCCGGCCCGGCCCCAGCTCGCACCAACCCCCTCGGTGCCGCCCGGCCCGGCCCGACTCGCGCCAACCCCCGCAGCGCTCCCCCCGACTCGCGCCAACCCCCTCGGTGCCGCCCTGCCCGACTCGCGCCAAGTCCCTCGGTGCCCCCCAGGCCCGGCCCGACTTGCGCCAAGTCCCTCGGTGCCCGCGAGGCCCGGCCCGACTTGCGCCAAGTCCCTCGGTGCCCCCCCGGCCCGGCCCGACTTGCGCCAACCCCCTCGGTGCCGCCTGGCCCGGCCCGACTCGCGCCAACCACCTCGGTGTCGCCCAGGCCCGGCCCGACTCGCACCAGCCCCCTCAGCGCTCCCCCCGACTCGCGCCAACCCCCTCGGTGCCCCCCCGGCCCGGTTCCCACCAACCCCCTCAGCGCTCCCCCCGACTCGCGCCAACCCCCTCGGTGCCCCCCCGGCCCGGTTCCCACCAACCCCCTCAGCGGTCCCCCCGACTCGCGCCAACCCCCTCGGTGCCGCCCGGCCCGACTCGCGCCAACCCCCTCGGTGCCGCCCGGCCCGACTCGCGCCAACCCCCTCGGTGCCGCCCGGCCCGACTCGCGCCAACCCCCTCGGTGCCGCCCGGCCCGATTCGCGCCAACCCACTCGGTGCCCCCCAGGCCCGGCCCGACTCGCGCCAACCCCCTCGGTGCTGCCCGGCCCGACTCGCGCCAACCCCCGCCGCGCTCCCCCCGACTCGCGCCAACCCCCTCGGTGCCGCCCTGCCCGACTCGCGCCAAGTCCCTCGGTGCCCCCCAGGCCCGGCCCGACTTGCGCCAAGTCCCTCGGTGCCCCCCAGGCCCGGCCCGACTCGCGCCAAGTCCCTCGGTGCCCCCCAGGCCCGGCCCGACTCGCGCCAACCCCCTCGGTGCCGCCTGGCCCGGCCCGACTCGCGCCAAGCACCTCGGTGTCGCCCAGGCCCGGCCCGACTCGCACCAGCCCCCTCAGCGCTCCCCCCGACTCGCGCCAACCCCCTCGGTGCCCCCCCGGCCCGGTTCCCACCAACCCCCTCAGCGCTCCCCCCGACTCGCGCCAAGTCCCTCGGTGCCGCCCCGCCCGACTCGCGCCAAGTCCCTCGGTGCCCCCCAGGCCCGGCCCGACTTGCGCCAACCCCCTCGGTGCCGCCTGGCCCGGCCCGACTCGCGCCAACCACCTCGGTGTCGCCCAGGCCCGGCCCGACTCGCACCAGCCCCCTCAGCGCTCCCCCCGACTCGCGCCAACCCCCTCGGTGCCCCCCCGGCCCGGTTCCCACCAACCCCCTCAGCGCTCCCCCCGACTCGCGCCAACCCCCTCGGTGCCCCCCCAGCCCGGTTCCCACCAACCCCCTCAGCGGTCCCCCCGACTCGCGCCAACCCCCTCGGTGCCGCCCGGCCCGACTCGCGCCAACCCCCTCGGTGCCGCCCGGCCCGACTCGCGCCAACCCCCTCGGTGCCGCCCGGCCCGACTCGCGCCAACCCACTCGGTGCCCCCCAGGCCCGGCCCGACTCGCGCCAACCCCCTCGGTGCTGCCCGGCCCGACTCGCGCCAACCTCCTCGGTGCCCCCCAGGCCCGGCCCGACTCGCGCCAACCCCCGCCGCACTCCCCCCGACTCGCGCCAACCCCCTCGGTGCTGCCCGGCCCGACTCGCGCCAAGTCCCTCGGTGCCCCCCGGCCCGGTTCCCACCAACCCCCTCAGCGCTGCCCCCGACTCGCGCCCACCCCCTCGGTGCCGCCCGGCCCGACTCGCGCCCACCCCCTCGGTGCCGCCCGGCCCGACTCGCGCCCACCCCCTCGGTGCCCCCCAGGCCCGGCCCGTCTCGCGCCAACCTCCTCAGTGTCACCCAGGCGGCCCGACTCGCGCCAGCCCCCTCAGCGCTCCCCCCGACTCGCGCCAACCCCCACGGTGCCCCCCAGGCCTGGCCCGGTTCCCACCAACCCCCTCAGCGCTCCCCCCGACTCGCGCCAACCTCCTCGGTGCCGCCGGCCCGGCTCGCCAACCTCCTCGGTGCCCCCCAGGCCCGGCCCGGCTCGCGCCAACCCCCTCGGTGCCCCCCAGGCCCGGCCCGGCTCGCGCCAACCCCCTCGGTGCCCCCCAGGCCCGGCCCGGCTCGCGCCAACCCCCTCGGTGCCCCCCCGGCCAGGTTCCCAACCAACCCCCTCAGCGCTCCCCCCGACTCGCGCCAACCCCCTCGGTGCCGCCCGGCCCGATTTGCGCCAACCCCCTCGGTGCCGCCCAGCCCGACTCGCGCCAACCCCCTCGGTGCCCCCCAGGCCCGGCCCGACTCGCGCCAACCCCCTCAGCGCTCCCCCCGACTCGCGCCAACCCCCTCGGTGCCCCCCAGGCCCGGCCCGACTCGCGCCAACCCCCTCAGCGCTCCCCCCGTCTCGGGGCAAACCCCCTCGGTGCCCCCCAGGCCCGGACCGACTCGCGCCAACCCCCTCAGCGCTCCCCCGACTCGCGCCAACCTCCTCGGTGCCGCCCTGCCCTACTCGCGCCATCCCCCTCGGTGCCGCCCGGCCCGACTCGCGCCAACCCCCTCGGTGCCCCCCAGGCCCGGACCGACTCGCGCCAACCTCCTCGGTGTCGCCCAGGCCCGGCCCGAGTCGCGCCATCCCCCTCAGCGCTCTCCCCCGACTCGCGCCAACCCCCTCGGTGCCGCCCGGCCCGGCTCGCGCCAACCCCCTCGGTGCCCCCCAGGCCCGGCCCGGCTCGCGCCAACCCCCTCGGTGCCCCCCAGGCCCGGCCCGGCTCGCGCCAACCCCCTCGGTGCCCCCCAGGCCCGGCCCGGCTCGCACCAACCCCCTCGGTGCCCCCCAGGCCCGGTCCGGTTCCCGCCAACCCCCCCCGCGCCCACCCCGTCTCGCGCCACCCGCCTCAGTGCCGCCCGGCCCGAGTCTCGCCAAGACCCGCCGTGCCCCCCCGGCCCGTCTCGCGCCAACCCCCTCGGTGCCCCCCAGGCCCAACCCGACTCGCGCCAACCCCCTCGGTGCCGCCCCGGCCGGTTCCTGCCAACCCCCTCAGCGCCCCCCCCGACACGCGCCACCCCCCTCGGTGCCGCCCGGCCCGACTCGCGCCAAGTCCCTCAGTGCCCCCCAGGCCCGGCCCGACTCGCGCCAAGTCCCTCAGTGCCCCCCAGGCCCGACTCGCGCCAACCCCCTCGGTGCCCCCCCGGCCCAGTTCCTGCCAACCCCCTCAGCGCCCCCCCTGACTCGCGCCAACCCCCTCGGTGCCGCCCGGCCCGACTCGCGCCAAGTCCCTCAGTGCCCCCCAGGCCCGGTCCAGTTCCCGCCAAACCCTTCAGCGCCGCCTTGCCTGGCCCGACTCGCACCAACCCCCTCAGCCCCGATCCCCCCCCAGGCCCGGCCCGACTCGCGCCAGCCCCCTCAGCACCGCCCTGCCCGGCCCGACTCCCACGCCAGCCCCCTAGGTGCTGCCCGGCCTGACTCGCGCCAACCCCCCCATTGCTGACTCCCCTGGCCTACTATACGCCAGCTCCCTTGGTGCTGACCCACCCGGCTCACGCCGATCCCCCAGTCCAGCTCACGCCAGTCCTCTAGTGCCGATCCCCTCGGCCTAGCCCATGCCAACCCCTGAGTAAGCTCACGCCAACCTGGACCGCTCCCACCAACTCCTTAGTCCCGACCCCCCCCAGCCCCGCTCAGGCCAAGCCCCCTCGGAGGTGTTGATGTGAGCAGCACCATTCTAGTTCCATTCACACCACCCACCCCATGTGGCCCAGCCCCCTTTCATGCCAACACTTCCCCTTGGTGCCCCTCACGCCAACCTGCTGTTGCTCTGGGTCCCTCTTGTGCCCACTCCCAGCTCTGTCGTGCCCCGACTCTCACCAGCCTCTTTACTGCCGAGCCCTCAGGCCTGCTCCCCCAGAGCCCCCCCACCAGCTCCAGTGCTGCCCCATTCCTGCGCATCCCTTCCTGGCCCTGTGGTGCCACCCAGCCCTGCTCACGCCAGCACCCCTGCCCCTGTTTCCACTCACACCAGCTCCACTGATGGCAGCTCTGTTTCCTCTCGTCCCAGTCCTCCGTGGCACTATGGTGCCCCCCACCTGTGCCAGCCCCCCAGTCCTGTGGTGCTGCATGGCGTGGCTCACGCCAACACCTCCTGTCCTCACATCAAGTCCTGTGATGCCACCCCAGCCCCTTGCCCTCATGATGTTGTCCTGGCTCCACTCAAGCCAGCCACACTCCCAGGTCACCCCCTTTCTCTTCATGCTGACCCCATTCCCTGCCCACACTCAGCCCCCTCGTGCCCAGGTGCTGCCCAGCCTCTGCTTATGTCACCCCTTTGGTGTTTGGGAGCTGAGGTCCCGCCCATGCCAGCCCCTAGCTGCCTCGGCTCACAGCAGCTCCAGCCTCGAGGTGCAGCAGGCTCAGGCCAGTTTCCCCAGTATCGCGGGCTCACGTTAACCCCGTACCACCGCCGAGCTACCCCATGCCAGCCCCGGAGGAGCCCCTGACTCCTGCCAGCCCCCCACACCGGGGCCCCAAAGTGCCGTGGCCTGCATGCTCGTGCAAACACCTCACCGCCCCACTCAAGCCAGCCCAGCGAGTCGGGGCACACTCACGCTAAGGCATTATTGCTGGGCAGCATCAAAGCAGTGTCCATCCTATGCCAACTCCTGCAGTGTCCTGGACGGGTGCCCCCCCACACTCCCACCAGCCCCTCTGGTAATCCCAGTGCAGACTCTCACCTGAGCCCTGTCCACTGGGGTCACCTTCATGATGTTTTCCCTCGGGCATAAATTGTTCCCGCCGATCTCCTGGCTTCAGGCTTCCTCTTCCACTGGTTTGCCCGACTCTTCTGTGTACCGTGGGGACACCTGACCGGATCGCTCTGTTTACCTGACAAAATCGTGGGAATTTTGCAGGAGGGGATTGTTTGAGAGTGACACTCGTAGGACATGAACGGTTGCTCCTTGCATGGCATCGGAATAGGGCTTACAGGAGCCGGGATTTCCAGTGGAGACAGAAAAGCAGCCGTCTCTGGGGAGAAACTTACTCTGAGAGTTACGCTCGCAGCCAGCACGAGCCACCTGGCTTACCTGGGCGTTTGGGTTACTCAGGGTCTGGTGAATCCGGAGTGCGTGTCACCGAGGTGGTATTAACGTCTGGCCTGTACCAGGGGCCCAGACCGGGCTGGGAATGATTTGCATAGCTGTTGCCGTGCATTGTAAGCTCTGTGGGGCTGAGACTGTGTTGTTCTGTGCAGCTTTAATTGGTGACTATGGATAAATGTTGAGCATCGCTGCAATTGGCAGACGATCATGTAAGAAGCTGTTCTTTTGAGCTGGGAGTGTGAAGAGATGTTCACTCCCATGCGACCCGTAAGCTTCAATATTTTGAGTTGGCTTTTAGGGACGTGGCATGAAGCTGCACCCGGAGGAAATGGTTCCAGGCGGGGTGGTTTTCGAAGGGGAAAGACCCGAATCGGCTGTGGAAGCCCGGTTTTATGGAGACTGAGCTCTTATTTGGCAAAAACCTGCTGATCAGCCCCTACCTGGCTGCATCCGTTTCATTTTGACGCTGCGTCTTGGAGATGCGGTGTCCAAAGAGGAACCAAAGCGCCAATGAAAGGGCTGGAGGCTACTGTCTCCGGGAGCTGGGATCCTGGTTCAACGCCCTGGGCTGGAGACCACCGAGCCAGAGCCCCTCTGGCTGCTAGCTTAGCCCCCTTTGGAGAAGGGACCCGAGCATTGGCAACATGTCCCCAGTGCCCGAGATGGCAGGGCCGTGAGAGCTCCGGCCACTCCGAACAGCTTAGGTAGCACTCAGGAGAGCAGTTGGCAAAACCCCCGAAGCAGGAGCCATCAACTCGCCCCCCCGCTCCAGCCCATGTTTGCCACACGCTCTTAAGGGAGGTCACCGAAATGTTACATCCCGTCCCTGAGAGGCACAAACAGGGGCCGGCAGCTGCGTTCCTGGTGGGAGGTTTGTCGTCTGTCTCTCAGCTTGCCCCAAAGGTTCCCAAACCAGATCTGTGTAATAACCTGAATATGGGTTTGTGCTGCTGGGGGTCCGGTTTCTCGAGGTTTGCTCTGGGCTTGTGCGCACTGGAAATTGAAGTCTGACGTTCTGACCCCAGGAGCTGGGGCTGTGGGGCGAAAACCCACTGTGTGTCATGAGCCTTGTGATGAATTGGCTACGCTAGTTGGGTGGGTTGGGACAATATGGACCCCCCTTAGTGGCACTCCAGCGGGTCCAGGAGTTATCAAACTCCGTGAGGATCAAAAGGGAGGGGATCAGGGGGTTCCCTAGCTCGAGGTTTGCTGCCATGTTGGATTGCGATTCTTACCACGGCAGGTTCGCTTACTCACCAGATCAGCGGTCGGGGTCACCAGTGTTGTCAGAGCTGTACCGGTGTGGTGCTCTGCTCTCTCCAGTGTTGATATCACTCGGCTGCGTGTGTGTGTTCCCTCTGTGTGCTGTCCCAGCTCTGCGCAGATAGCTGACAGCAGACCCGACGAGAACCCCCAATAACCACAGAGTCCAGTAAGATGCAAAGCCACGTCGGCTAGGTTTATTGCGACCTCGGACACAATGGCAGTTCCCTGTAGGTTTCTTAGCCTAACTCAGGGCATCCGACGAGAAAGTGCCTCTTGGCAATGGACCCGGCTCAGTCAGTGGCGGGACTTTCCACTGCCCCCTCGGCCGGACAAAGGCACCGCCCCAGGGGTGCATTCTTATACCCAGATACAAACAAGTTACACATCATCCTAACGTATGGAGGGGCCACCCCTCTACGCAGCAAAGTTCAACCTCTCTACGGATTTAGGTGCCACCTTCTACCCTGTACATGTTGGTTCGATCAAAACAACTCTATCCATCATATTCCCCTTTTGCCCCTGTCATTGGGATGGGCCGGCCTGTTCCTTGTTATCTGTGTGGACTGTGCAAGTGTGTGAATGTCCAGGACCTTTTAGGTACGTATCAGCCCTTTCCTTGCCAGCTCCTGTGAGCAGGGCCTGCCTCTGGCTCACGGCTTCACTTTGCTTTATGTGAGCAAAGCCTTGACCATGACTTCAGTTCAGGCCTCAGGCCTCAGACCAGGCCTTGACACCAAGGTTTATATCTCAGGGCCTCCTCTTACTACATTGCGATGGGGGGCCCCGATCCAGGTTGAGGGGGGCCTGTGCTATGCTTGGTGTGACGAAGGTCCCCGATGTTTGTGAGCAGGAACGAGGGGACCCCCAGGCTTGGTGAGTGCAGGCTTGCTCTGGCGACTGCGCTGATAGCCATGATGGAGAAGAGACTGGGCGTTAGGGAGTAGCCGCCTGGCGTGTGGTGGTTTGTTAACGGCACTCCTGGTGCATCGAGGGTGTGGAGCAGGCGCGGGCTTGCTGCACCGTGAGGGCGGAGCCCCCTTGCCAGCGGTGGGCGGGCGAGCCGCGGAAGCCCAGCGGGCAGCACCTTGGCCGGGCCACAGGGATTATATTTTTGGAGGCTGAAGGGCTGCTGAACGGGCTCTGCTCTGTGCTGTGCAGCCAGCGCTGGAGTGTCGTTATTGCAAGGGATCACACTGTGCCGTTTGGGGGAGCTTGGTCCGTCTGGCGCCCTCCGAGCGCGGGCGGGGTGGCCGCAGCTGGCCACCTTTCTCTCCGCTCCAGGAACCAGCAGGTTGGAGGCTGCCTTGGTAGGAGATGCTCCAATTTGTGCCCGAAGCGTAGGGTTCGTTCTCGTCGCCTCGTGCGTGACGTGAACTTCGCTCTCACCGGGACCAGGGCTTTTTCAGTTGTGAATGTGAAGAAGTTCCTACGAGGTGTGGTGGCAAACGCAGCCGGGGGGTCCCGAGGCGGGCGTGGAAATCTGGCGCTGGGTGAAAGGATCATACAGAGAGTGGTTTGGGATCGGCTGGACCAAGGTGGAGGTAGGAAATCAGGCCTGACTCCGCAGGCCTCTTCTGACTGTGTATGTGAACGTCCACCAGTGCAGTGTCCGGTGGCTCGGGGCTGGGGCTGCTGCTTCGGAGTTCTCGGGAACCCGACAGCCCAGCCGCCGTTCGCAAGCACCTCCAGTGGTGGGTGATCTGCGGCCGGAGCCGGCTCAGATCGCGACGCGCTTTAACTCGTGCTTACCCTGAGCCCACCACGGCCGCCCCCCCCCGCCTGGCGTTGGCGTTCAGTCTTCCTTCGCTCCCCCACCCCCTGAAATCTGGGAGCTGGAGGGGTTGGAAAGCGGAATAGTCAAAGTCTCTTGTAAGTGTCCTCTGCAGATAGCGGCTGCGACCCGTGGTGCTCTCTGCCGTGGGGAGAGGCAGGGAGCAGAAAGTGAAACTGGTTCGAAATGTTGGCTCTGGGCTGGGCTGCCAGGTGCCTGGGTTCTCGCCCTGGGTCTCTGCTGAGTCACTTCCCCAAGCCAGGTCTCAGGGCCGGCCTGGGGGGGAATTTCACCTCACTGCACGCTCAGCCGGCGGGCGCGGGGCCATGTGCATGGTTACGATTTTAGGACTGATTTGGGCTTAGAGATCACGACTGCGAATGGGCCCGGTGTGCTGGGCACTGCTCGGGCCCCCCATTGTGCAGACCCCGTCCCCAGCCCCAACTGCGATCGGGGGCCCCTTTATACACAGACCCTGCCCTCCCCACTAACGGCCTCAAGCATTAATTATTCTAATTGATGACAGTGGAAGGCCCCGGCGTCTCACTTGTCCTGCTAGAATGTGTCCCTGACACGCTGAAGGCTGGGATACAGCCCTTCCGTTTCTCCTGAGACCTGCAGATCTTTGGGTCAGGGATGGCGCAGGGAGGGTGTCTGTGCAGTGTTGGGGACATGGGAGGGCGCTGATCTCACCTGGGGGGGCAGGAATCTGTGCAGCACCTTGCACGGGGGGGATGCAGCTCTGACCTCAGTCGGGGTCTATGCAGCACCTTGTGTGACCCCAGACCCCTCAGACGGGGGGGTCTATGAGCAGCCAGCACAACGGGGACCCCAATCCCAGACGGGGGGTTCTAGCCATAGACGAGAGGGTCTGCGCGGCGCGTGGCGTGGCGTGGCGTCTCGGCAAGGCAGTACCAGACCGCGGAGAGCATGCCCCCGTCCTGGCAGACTCCAGCGACATCCCAGCGCCTGGCATTCAACTTCCAGCTCCCTTCTCAGCGGGCAACGGGAGCTCCCTCGGCCAGTTTGAGCGTGACACCCGGCCAGCTTCTGGTTAGCATCGGGGGATGTACGGGGGGGCCGTGCTTTTCACTGGCAGCTCAAATCCATCCCTCTGGCAGATGAAGCCAGTGATCTCCGTGGGCAGGGGGTCAGGCTGCAGCGGGGTGGGCCCCCACCCCAGGCTGGGCCATGAGCTGGGACATGGCCGGGTACCCCGGCAACATTGCTGCCAGCCCATGGAAGCCGGGAGGTAGTTTAGCAAAGGGCATTGACTCTGCTCCTGTACGTCGGAGGCGGAAGTAGGTGCCTGCCACCACCAAGTTGCAGCCTGGGTGATGCAGAAGTTCAGACAGCAACTTAAATATCTTAAAATCTACAGGTTGGATCTTGCAGCTGTTGCAGGACAACCGAACTGCTGTAACTTTACGTGGGAGCTCGGGCCGATTGACGCCGGCCAGGATCCGGCCCAAGGGCTCCGCTGGGGCTCGGGCCGATTGACGCCGGCCGGGATCCGGCCCCTGGGCTCCGCTGGGGCTCGGGCCGATTGACGCCGGCCGGGATCCGGCCCCTGGGCTCCGCTGGGGCTCGGGCCGATTGACGCCGGCCGGGATCCGGCCCCTGGGCTCCGCTGGGGCTCGGGCCGATTGACGCCGGCCGGGATCCGGCCCCTGGGCTCCGCTGGGGCTCGGGCCGATTGACGCCGGCCGGGATCCGGCCCCTGGGCTCCGCTGGGGCTCGGGCCGATTGACGCCGGCCGGGATCCGGCCCCTGGGCTCCGCTGGGGCTCGGGCCGATTGACGCCGGCCGGGATCCGGCCCCTGGGCTCCGCTGGGGCTCGGGCCGATTGACGCCGGCCGGGATCCGGCCCCTGGGCTCCGCTGGGGCTCGGGCCGATTGACGCCGGCCGGGATCCGGCCCCTGGGCTCCGCTGGGGCTCGGGCCGATTGACGCCGGCCGGGATCCGGCCCCTGGGCTCCGCTGGGGCTCGGGCCGATTGACGCCGGCCGGGATCCGGCCCCTGGGCTCCGCTGGGGCTCGGGCCGATTGACGCCGGCCGGGATCCGGCCCCTGGGCTCCGCTGGGGCTCGGGCCGATTGACGCCGGCCGGGATCCGGCCCCTGGGCTCCGCTGGGGCTCGGGCCGATTGACGCCGGCCGGGATCCGGCCCCTGGGCTCCGCTGGGGCTCGGGCCGATTGACGCCGGCCGGGATCCGGCCCCTGGGCTCCGCTGGGGCTCGGGCCGATTGACGCCGGCCGGGATCCGGCCCCTGGGCTCCGCTGGGGCTCGGGCCGATTGACGCCGGCCGGGATCCGGCCCCTGGGCTCCGCTGGGGCTCGGGCCGATTGACGCCGGCCGGGATCCGGCCCCTGGGCTCCGCTGGGGCTCGGGCCGATTGACGCCGGCCCGGGATCCGGCCCCTGGGCTCCGCTGGGGCTCGGGCCGATTGACGCCGGTCGGGATCCGGCCCCTGGGCTCCGCTGGGGCTCGGGCCGATTGACGCCGGCCGGGATCCGGCTGTCGGAATCTGGGCCTTCTCTTGCAGAAATCCCGTGCTCACCGGAGGGGAGTGAGGCTGTTGCCCCGGGGGCAGAGTGGGTCCTGCCTGTGTTGCTGACGGCTTGGCGCTGGGGTTTTAGTTGGTTGCAGTGGGACGCTCTCCCCCGCCATCATCTTCTCTCTCTTTGCCAAGTCGGGTTCAAACGTCTCGTGCGCTGAGGAAGCGGCTGGAGCTGGTGGCCGGGTGTCCCCAGACAGGGCAGCATGTGCAGAAAGCCGGCTCCGTGGCTGAGTGTTTCCCGGCCAGCCTCCTGGGATGGGGGCGCTCGCTGCTCCCCCTCCTGCCATCGCCCGGCGGCCCAGCCCTCAGGGCTTCGCCCACCCACCCAGACGGCTGCCGAGGCCCCGTGTTCAGCACCGATGCACCCTGGGCCTGCATTCATCTGGCCCCCTCTGTGGCGACGGGAACCCCTGCCCGTTCTGGGAGCTGCTGGCACAAAAGGCCCAGGGATGCTTTATTTTGGCCCTTTCTGTGGGCGAAGCGTTGCCCGAGCTGCTGCAAAGGGGCGTGTGACTCGAGCGGCGGCTGAGCTGAGGGCACCGTCTCTCCCCCCTTCTGCGCTGGGGACGGTGTCCGACGGCCCCTCGGCCTCGGGTCACTGGGGATGTCTCTCGCCCTCGGAAAGCACCGCAGCTGAGCCTGGCTTTGCCAGGCGCGGGGGTCACGCTTCGTGGCGCTGACACCAAGTTGCCCTGGGACCTTTGGCAAATTACTTCACCTCTGTGCCTCAGTTTCCCCTCTCGCCCTGTCTGTGTCAGCCAGCACAATCGGGGGGCCCATGAATCTCAGCTTAGGTGGATGGCTGTGCAGAGGGATCCCCCCATCTTGGGGGTGGTCTGTGTGCCCCTGGCATGAACAGGGGTCCCCAGGCTTGTTTGGGGAGCCTGACACAAACGAGTGCCCGGTCACAGCCGAGGAGGGGGTGTCTGTGCAGCGCCCAGCATGGATGGGGGGGTCCCCTGATTACAGCTGGGGGGCGCAGATCTGTGGGGCACCCAGCACAGATGGGAGGGGTCCCCCGATTGCAACTGGGGGGAGGATTTGTGCAGCACCCAGTGGAGATGGGGGGATCCCCCGATCGCAGCCGGGGGGTCTGTGCGGCACCCAGCGGAGATGGGGGGTCCCCCGATCGCAGCCGGGGGGGGGAGGATTTGTGTGGCACCCAGCGGAGATGGGGGGGGGGTCCCCTGATCACAGCGGGGGGGGGAGGATTTGTGCGGCACCCAGCAGAGATGGGGGGGTCCCTCGATCGCAGCCGGGGGGGAGGATCTATGCGGCACCCAGCGGAGATGGGGGGGGGTCTCCCGATCGCAGCCGGGGGGGGTCCCCCGATCACAGCCGTGGGGGGGGGTCTGTGCGGCACCCAGCGGAGATGGGGGGGTCCCCTGATCACAGCTGGGGGGGGAGGATTTGTGCGGCACCCAGCAGAGATGGGGGGTCCCCCCGATCGCAGCCGGGGTCTGGTGATGTTCCCCTCACAATGCTGCCGTTTGTCCAGCGCTGGGTGGCACGCTGCTCTTCGGGGGGGGCAGCGTGAGCCCTGGGTGAGCAGCCCCCCGCGCCCGGCAGCCCCCTGCCAAGCGAATAGCCGAGCTCCTCCCTGGCGGCGGGTGCTGGGCTCTGTCTCCTAACCAGCAGGAGGGGCTGGCTGGTGTTTTGGGTGGGGCTCTAGCAGTTCAGTGATGCGTCTGGCGTGACCCCCCCGAGGCTGTCCTGGGCGGCTGGGTGAAAGGAGCCGACCCAGGGCGCTCGGCCGCCCACACCAGCCAAGGGGGAGCCGCCTTGGGCGTGTTCGGCCGTGTGGGGCGCCCTGGGCTCCAGCCTGTGGGGCGCCCTGGGCTCCGGCCTGTGGGGCGCCCTGGGCTCCGGCCTGTGGGGCGCCCTGGGCTCCCAGAGCGGCTCTGGCCGGCCCCGTGCCGGTCTCACCTTTGGTTTCTCTAGGTGCTGTGCGACGGTGACGGGTCGTTCCCAGCTCGTACCTCAGACCTGCTCGGTGACTGAGCAAGTCCCTTCCCCGCCCTGGGCCTCAGTTTCCCGTCCCCACCCTTTGCCTTGTCGGGTGGCTCACTAGCTAGGACAAGGCCTGTTCAGGTGCCGGCCGGGGGAGCCCTGATCTCAGTTGAGGGCAGGGTCTCTGCTACTCCTGGCACAGTGGGGGGCAGCTCCCGGTATGCTGGGGGGGGGGATCTATGCAGCTCCTGATGCTGGGGTCCCGCCCGGTCTCTCCGAAGGGGGACTCGTACGGAAGGTTTTAAAAACCAGGGACTTTAGATGTCCTTAGTTTTTGGGCCCAGAGGGGCCTTTTTTTCCAGCGGGTCGGTGATCAGGGCCCTTTCAAAGGGGTAAAACGTGGAGGCACCTGGGCCCGCCGCTCAGGTGCCCACTAGCCGGGCGTGTGAAAGGCTCTGACTGGGGCGCAGCAGGAAGGAAGGCAGAGTTTAAAGCCCTGGCCCTTCGTCTCTTCCCTTCCTTGCCGCTCTGCACTCCAGCCGCCCGGGCGTGTGCGCCCCGGGCGGCTCCGGCTCCCGGGCGTGTGCGCCCCGGGCGGCTCCGGCTCCCGGGCGTGTGCGCCCCGGGCGGCTCCGGCTCCCGGGCGTGTGCGCCCCGGGCGGCTCCGGCTCCCGGGCGTGTGCGCCCCGGGCGGCTCTGGCGCCCGGGCTGAGTCGAAAGGCTGCCCAGGGAGTCACTCTTGTGATTTACGGTGCCCTTTCCCGTGGGGGAAACACGCACCAGCAGCCGGGGTAGCGGCACAAGCTCTGGCGACGGCTGGGTGACGCTGCGCACGCATGCGCCCCGGGGAACAAGGCCTTTCCGAGGGCCCCGAGACTCGGCCCCTCCTGCTTTCTTCTGCCCCGGGTGAAAAGCCAGTCAGCAGAATTAGGGCAAACGGGCAGCGCCTGGAGGCACCGGAGCTGGAGAGGCCCATCGTGCTGGGGCCTGCACACGCCCACGCACACAGCGAGAGACTGCCCTTCCCCCAAAGAGCAGATCGTTAAACCAGACAAAGCAGCAGGAGGGGAAACTGAGGCACAGCTCAGGGAAGTGAGTTGCCCAAGGTCCCACAGCAGCTAGCAGAGGTGGGAAAAGAACCCAGGAGTCCTGAGAAGGCCCCACTACCTCGGCAAATCAACTAGAACTCGGTAGTGGTATCGCCATGGCATCCAGGCGTGACAATGGGTAATCTAGATTTATGGCCTTACTGCGCCAGGCGCTGCGCACGCCCAGAGCTTCGGGCAGCGGCCTGGTATTGAACGACTCCAGGTTCACGGCTGATCTACGCTGCAAGTCGCTTTGTCTCTTCAGGCTGCCGGGGCACCCATGCCGGGGAGGAATCCAGGGGTCCTGCGGGGGCCTCAGGTTGTGGTTTGGGGGAAATCCCGCCGCCTTGACATCTGGGCTCGTAAAACAACGGCAGTTTTCCACCAAACGAAATTTGGGAATCGCTTTGTTCCGGGGTGGTTGAACCGTCCAGATGTTTTGTTCCGATTTTCACCTTTTTAATTGTTCGTTTGAATTGACACAGTAACGAGAGAACCGAAGAATGGACACGTTCTGATGAAATCAAAATGTCTCCTTCGGATTTCAATGCTTTCCAGTTGTCTTTTATTAGAATTTCGAATACGAAAGACGATACGTTGGAAAATGAGCGATTGAACTGGCCCGAGGTTGGAAAGTCTCCTTCCGAGTCCGAGCGTCTCTCCAGCGTAGATTGTGTTCTTTAGACAGTCCCTACATGGAACGTCACAGAAGCCCTGAGCCGTAGGACTGACAAGGGCCTTGCAGAGGCGTCTAGTGCAGCCCTGCGGCAGGACCAAGGGAAGCCAGAGGATCCCAACCTGTTCGACACTGGGGATCCCACAGCCTCCCCGGGCAGCTGATTGCAGAGCTGAACTGTCCGAGTTACAGAGCGTTTCCTAGCAGCTACTCGCGGCTCCCTCCCATCGCTGCGTTTCCTCCTGGCAGTGGCCGTGGGGAACAATTGCTCCCCATCCTCGTTAGCACAGCCCTTAATGGATGTGAAGGCTGGGCTCAGCCCTCTGCTCTCCTCTGGCCTCTCTCCAGTTTGTCCCCATCCTTCCTGACGTGCGGTGCCCAGAACCGGACGCGGCTGCAGCTGAGCCTGCAGAGCGGGACGGTTCCCTCCGGCGAGCTCCGCCTGCCGCTCCTGAGAACGGCATTAGCCCCTTCCCAGCTGCTTCCCGTTGGTGGCTCTGCTCCCCGGCGCAGCCCGGCCACCGAGCAGCCACTCGCCTCTGGTAGCTGGGCATCGGATTTTCCCTTCCGAAGGGGAGCGCGTCCGTCCGTCCGTCCGAGAGCTCTGCTCTGCTCCTCCCAAACGCTGCGCTAAATCGCACCTTGTTAGAATCTAGAGTATGAAATACAATTGGAACATTCCTATAAAGTCAACAAATTTCCTTCCAATTTCTACGGACTTTAATTGTATCTTATATTATCCTTTAGAATAGAAACTCAAATCCATTTGGAAATGACAAATGGAGCCATCTGTCATTTAGACCCTAAAATACATTTCGGCCGGGGCTGAGATGCTTTGTTCCACCCCCCTTCTTGCCCCACAAACGAAACTTCATCAAATCCACACGCCCTCGCGGAAAGTTTCTTTTTGACCAAACAGCATTTTGGTGGCAAACCATTTGATCAGGAATCTGAGAAGTGCACTAAAGATGGGGAGGCGCTCGGCTCCTGGGATTGCAGCACCACTGAAGAGCGGGCGCCGGAGGTGTGGCGCTGGACTGGGCTGGGGCCAGGTTTTATGAGCTGAGCGCCGGTGGTTTGCTTGTAGGATGTGCCGGGAGCAATCCAGGGCTGCCAACGTGCACCAGTGGGGTGGGGTTTCCCCTCCGCCGTGGCCAGTCCGCAGAGGAGGCGTGGAAACGGCCAGCGGAATTGGTCTCGGTTCCCGTGTCAGCAGGCCCTGCAGCTTCTGCGAGGCCGGAGCCCGTCGGGAAGAAAGGCAAGATGCAGCCTGGGTGAACGGGAGTGACGGCTGCTATCCAGGAGGTGCAGATGGTCCCTTCTGGCCTGGTGATCTGTGCGTCTAGGTCCAGGTTCGGTCCGCTCCTTCCCCAGCGCCCTGGGGAGCGGCTCCTACCTGGGACCCCTTGGCTAAAGGAATTGGTCCAGGCTCTGTCTTGAAAGCCACGCGGTGAAGCCTTGCTGGGCGCCATGAGCGTGGGCCGCGTTCCGGGAGCAGGGCAGGGCTCTGGCTGACTCCTCAGGCATCTCTCGCACCTGCCTGGCTTGGCGCCGTTACTGATTTCCTGAGTGCCAGGGAGCGCAGGACTGGAGCTGAGGCGCTGTCATGGAGTCCCATCAGTGAACGTAGCCAGGGGGTTCCCCGGCTCCTCCTAGAACCGTCCCGTGCTCAGAGCGCGGCTCCCTGCCCGGGTCCCCCCTGTTCTCGGATCAGCGGGGTCCCCCCCGCCCCGCATTGACGGCGAGCTCCCACCTGGCCTCTGGCTCCGGCTGAGGCTGCACAAGCCTCGCGAGTCTCCTCTTGTGCGATCGGCCCGAATTGGGGCCCAGGATCCCGGTGCCAACAGCAGCAGGACGTCCCAGGCTGTCCTGGGAAACCAGCCTAGGATGGGCTGGGCCCTTCGGTAGCCATGAGTGACCGTCCGTCCAGCACCTCACGCAGGCCTGGACTGGGGCTCCCGGGGGCTGAGGAGGCAGGACGCCTGGGTTCTCTCCTGGCTCTGGCGGTTAGAGCAGGAGGCCTGGGTTCTCTCCTGGCTCTGGGGTGGGAGGGGGTCTGGGCGGTTAGAGCCGGATGCCTGGGTTCTCTCCTGCGTGCTCACACCTCTGTGGAGGGAATGAATGGGGGGCACATGCTTGTGTTGCTCCTCAGGCCGTGGGGCGGGGGGGGGGGCGATGGGCCCTGTCACCCGTCTGTGCAGTGGCTGATCCGGGTCAGGTGGGGGTCGCTGAGCCCTTCTGCCCCACCCCCGCCTGTGCAAAGCTGGTCTCCTGGGACACTGTGAGTGCGGCAGAGCCAGGAGGGACCCAGGCGTCCTGCCTGGCAATTCCCCGGGATGGAGCCCCCCCCAAAGAACTGGTCTCCGTGGCGACCCGGGCGCCGCTGGCGCTGCGGGTCCTGGGCGGGCTCCCTCCCCGGCCTCGCACGCCGGCCTGGCCTGAGCCCACAGCTCAGCGTGTCTGCACGGAGCAGCACGGGGTTGGCGGTGTTGGCGTGAGCACCACAGGACTGAGGGGCAGCACGGGAGCCTTGTGTGGGACTCTGCACCGCTCCGCCCCTGAAAGCGGGGGGGCCTTGCACGGGGCGCCGCACAACCCCCCCGGTCCCGCGCCCGGGTGCAGGCCAGCCCTGTGTTCAGCCAGGGGCCGGAAGGGGTCTGCCCCGCCTCGCCATGCGCCATACAGTGCATTGACTCTCGTGCACAGTGTGGTGACGGGAGCCTCCTTTTCCCCAGCCTGCGCCATACAGTGCACTGACTCTCGTGCACAGTGTGGTGACGGGAGCCTCCTTTTCCCCAGCCTGCGCCATACAGTGCACTGACTCTCGTGCACAGTGTGGTGACGGGAGCCTCCTTTTCCCCAGCCTGCGCCATACAGTGCACTGACTCTCGTGCACAGTGTGGTGACGGGAGCCTCCTTTTCCCCAGCCTGCGCCATACAGTGCACTGACTCTCGTGCACAGTGTGGTGACGGGAGCCTCCTTTTCACCAGCCTGCGCCACGGGCGAGCGGAAGGGCTGAGCTCTCTCCGCAGCCAGCGGCCGTGCGCAGAACTAACCGAACCCGGCCGCGTGCAGCAGGAACCGGGGGCTTCAGCCTTTCGTTGTGTGCGGCCCCCAAACCCTTTGGCTGGAGAACAGAGACCTGTGGGCTGTGGGACGAAGGCTGCGGACCCCCAGGGGTCTCTCTGAGGCTCCACGTCGTGCGACGCAGCACAACTGGCCCAAACGTGGCTACGTGTGCAACACTCTTGGCTCCGAGCAGTCGAGATCCGGCAAGGATCTGGCTGGCTTTGTCTGCGTCCGCCTGGCCCTCCTTGCCGCCTCCTGCCCGGGGGCCGTGGGGCGCTTCCCCCTCGCGGCCGGAGAACCCACCTCCTGGCAGCCTCGTTCTGCTCCGCTCTGGCTGGCCAAGGGACGCGGGCCGGGCTTCGGTGGGGGGTCCGCAGGCCTTGGGTGCCACTAGCATGTGCTGGGTCTGAGCTCGGGGTCCCTGTTACGCCAGGCGCTGCACCCACCCCCTCTCCCCCCCCCAGCGAGCTCAGGGTCCCTGTTACGCCAGGCGCTGCACCCACCCCCTCTCCCCCCCCCCAGCGAGCTCAGGGTCCCTGTTACGCCAGGCGCTGCACCCACCCCCTCTCCCCCCCCCCAGCGAGCTCAGGGTCCCTGTTACGCCAGGCGCTGCACAAACCCCCTCTCCCCCCCCAGCGAGCTCAGGGTCCCTGTTACGCCAGGCGCTGCACCCACCCCCTCTCCCCCCCCCCAGCGAGCTCGGGGTCCCTGTTTCGCCAGGCTCTGCACCCACCCCCTCTCCCCCCCCCCAGCGAGCTCGGGGTCCCTGTTACGCCAGGCTCTGCACCCACCCCGTCACCCCCCCCCCAGCGAGCTCGGGGTCCCTGTTACGCCAGGCGCTGCATCCACCCCCTCTCCCCCCCCCCCAGCGAGCTCAGGGTCCCTGTTACGCCAGGCGCTGCACACACCCCCTCTCCCCCCCCCAGCGAGCTCAGGGTCCCTGTTCCGCCAGGGGCTGCACCCACCCCCCCCCCCCCCCCAGCGAGCTCAGGTTCCCTGTTACGCCAGGCGCTGCACACACCCCCTCTCCCCCCCCCAGCGAGCTCAGGGTCCCTGTTACGCCAGGCGCTGCACACACCCCCTCTCCCCCCCCCAGCGAGCTCAGGGTCCCTGTTACGCCAGGCGCTGCACCCACCCCCTCTCCCCCCCCCAGCGAGCTCAGGGTCCCTGTTACGCCAGGCGCTGCACCCACCCCCTCTCCCCCCCCCAGCGAGCTCAGGGTCCCTGTTACGCCAGGCGCTGCACACACCCCCTCCCCCCCCCGGCGAGCTCAGGGTCCCTGTTACGCCAGGCGCTGCACCCACCCCCCCTCCCCCCCCCGGCGAGCTCAGTGGCCCTGTTCCGCCGTGCGCTGCGCACACCCCTCCCCCCCAGCGAGCTCAGGGTCCCTGTTACGCCAGGCGCTGCGCACACCCCCTCTCCTGCCCCTGGAGCTCAGGGTCCCTGTGACGCCAGGCGCTGCGCACACCCCAGCCCCCCTGCGAGCTGATGGTCCCTGTTACGCCAGGCGGTGCGCACACCCCCTCCCCCCCCCAGCGAGCTCAGGGTCCCTGTTACGCCAGGCGCTGCGCACACCCCTCCCCCCCAGCGAGCTCAGGGTCCCTGTTACGCCAGGCGCTGCACCCACCCCCTCCCCCCCCCCGGCGAGCTCAGGGTCCCTGTTACGCCAGGCGCTGCGCACCCCCCTCCCCCCCCGTGAGCTCAGGGTCCCTGTTACGCCAGGCGCTGCGCACACCCCCTCTCCTGCGCCTGGAGCTCAGGGTCCCTGTTACGCCAGGCGCTGCGCACACCCCTCCCCCCCAGCGAGCTCAGGGTCCCTGTTACGCCAGGCGCTGCACCCACCCCTCCCCCCCCTAGCGAGCTCAGGGTCCCTGTTACGCCAGGCGCTGCGCACACCCCTCCCCCCCAGCGAGCTCAGGGTCCCTGTTACGCCAGGCGCTGCGCACACCACTCCCCCCCCAGCGAGCTCAGGGTCCCTGTTACGCCAGGCGCTGCGCACCCCCCCTCTCCCCCCCCCAGCGAGCTCAGGGTCCCTGTTACGCCAGGCGCTGCGCACACCCCTCCCCCCCCAGCGTGCTCAGGGTCCCTGTTACGCCAGGCGCTGCGCACACCCCCTCCCCCCCCCCAGCGAGCTCAGGGTCCCTGTTACGCCAGGCGCTGCACCCACCCCCTCTCCCCCCCCGGCGAGCTCGGGGTCCCTGTTACGCCAGGCGCTGCGCACACCCCCTCTCCTGCCCCTGGAGCTCAGGGTCCCTGTTACGCCAGGCGCTGCGCACCCCCCCGGACTGAGACTGGGGGCCGTGTTGCACAGGGCACTGTCCGGTGCATACTCAGGCTCTGATTTTGCTTGTGGGGGGGTGTCTCTGTGGCTCCTGTTGCGGGGGGGAGCCTCCATCTTGGTCAGGGGCTGTGCAGCACCCAGCGTGCTGGGGGGCTCTGATCTCAGCCTGGGGGGCCCTGCAGTGCCCAGTGGGACCCTCCCCCCGGTAATGGTGGGACGTTGGTGTCTGACGGGAGCGGGGGAGGCCGTGGGAGCGGCCTGGCGCTCCCAGCTGCCGTCTGCCTGCCAGAGCCAGCTGGTCCGTGAGCCCCAAGCGCCATCGTGTGCCCGACGTGGGAACTGCTGGAGGGCACCGTCCTCTGCCCGGCTGGCCCAGACGAGGGGGGCGGCGCCGAGCACCCCCCCCAGTCGTGCCAGGCGCTGCACGGGCCCCCTGCCCTGAGGCTGGGACGCCGGGGTTCGACTGCAGATCCCATTCACGCCGGGCGCAGGGCGGGGCATCGCCTCCATGGCTGTGCCGCGATCGGGGCCCCCCGGCTTTGGGGGGAGCGTTTCCCCGGGGCTATTATTAGCCACAGATGTGCCAGTCACTCTGATCCCCGGAGCGGGGCTGGGGCATCCCCTCACGCCCCCACCATTGTCCACCACCGGGTTGGGGGGGTGTCAGCACAACAGGATCCTGATCGGGGCTGCGGTGCCCAGCCATGGGGAGCTGGGGGGAGGAGCTCCCCAGCGCCCCCAGCTGGCCAGGCGTTTGGGCAGGGCCATGCATGTGATGCACAACTCCCGAGGGAAGGCCAAGTGGAACGTTGCTTGGTTTCATTCTACCCTGAGAGGCGGCCACCTCTGGGGCGGAGCATCCTCCCTCCATACGCCCGGCCCTGTTGAGATGCAGCCACATCTGGTGCGGAACGGCCTCGCTCTGTACCCGCGGCCGCGCTGAGATGCAGCCCCCTCTGGAGCGGAGCAGAGCGACCTCCTCACACACATCCGGCCCTGCTGAGATGGCCCTGCCCTGGGGCAGAGCGGGTCTGCCGCAAATCCAGCCCCATGCAGCATCGCAGAGCTGGCGTTGAAGCTCGTCTCGTTAGGGGGAAGGACGAACCTCGGCCCCAAACAGACTTGTGGCCACGCGCTGCAAGTCGGAAATTGCCTCTTCCAGGAGGCCGCCGGCTGCTGCCTGAGTCTGCCAAGAGCCCGTGCCGCTCGCAGTGAGCGGGTGCAGCTGGCCCAGATGTGACCCACAGCATCCGCCCCGCCAGACGTGCTGACGAGCCTCGGCCGCCTCTTCAACGGGGACCTGAGCCCCACCATGGTTGGTTCTCGTCTCTGCCCGCGGGGCCCCGAGCAGCGTCGACTCCATCCCTCTGGCTGACTGACCGGCTTGCAGTTTGGTGGAGCCCACGCGGGGACCGATTCTGGGCCTCGCTTTCCCCATCTCTAAAAATGGGGTCACCCCTTCCCCCTCGCCAGCGGGTGACCAGGGCTGTGAATTATGCCATGCCCCCAGCCGCAGATCACCTGCCAGTGGCCTCTTGGGGCTCGGCGCCGGGCCCGAAGAGCGTCACGCCGACGGCTCCCGTGTCGCCCCAGGTTTCCAGGAAGCAGAGCGGCAGCCGGCGCCTGTTGTTTACCAACGCTCGTAGGGGGCTGTGCAGGATTAATTATAGCTCAGAGCAGCGAGACGCTTCCTATTTTCTCCCCTAGCCGCCGCCTCCGCATTTATCTCAGCAGCCGGGTTTGCTGCTGCTTTAGGTGGGGAGACCTCGCCAGAACTGAAACGCGCCAGAGCCTAGAACGGAGGACTGGAGAACGTGGCCTGGGGGTTAGCCTGGCGGGTCAGCCCTTCATAACCGTATCCAGCTCCGGCTTCAAACGAGTTCCCGTCGTCCTGCTCTGCTGGGCTGGAAAGCTGCTGCGGCCCAGCCTCCACTGATCCACGACCAGGTTGTGCCACTGTTGTCCGTTTGCTCCAGTAGCGCTTCCCCCTCCCCGAGGTCCTTAGGGAGAACAGCCAGGCCCCTTTGGCCGGCGTCTTGGGCTCACGTCCTCTCACGAGATCCATCGTCTCTGTTCCTCGGGTCAGCCCAGCCGCCATTCCACGGGCCAGCGCGTGCTTAGAACGGGCCGGAAAACGGGACTTGCGTCCCGTGGGAAATTGGCCCATTTGAAGCAGGGTTTGACTCCGAAACAGACTGACATGGCCACAGAAATTCGGAACAGTTGACAACATTTGGAAACATCCAATCGTTTCAATCCCAGGAAACGGTTAAATAAAATATAATTAACGATCTGTAAAACAAAGAGATTCAAATGAATATTCTTCTAATAGAAGTCCAAACAAAACACATTTATCTTCTCAAGCTGTTTGGTATAAAATATTAAATATATAGATATAAAAATACAACCATGTAACAATGGCATCTAATCAAAGTCTAAATGAAATGTTTGAACCTTATTGAATAGTTTGATGCTGTGATGTATTAAGCAGTTATAAAAATATTAAATAGCCATAAAATATAACGTTACAATTTTAAAGAAAAATAATTCTAATAAAAGTCTAAATGAAACATTTTTGCCTTATCAAATGGTTTTGATGATCTCAAATGTTAGATATAAATATCCATGAACACAAACCAGCCCTAAGGTTAATATTCTGATCTCCAAACCCATTTTATCGTAAGTCATCATTTTGTTTAGATGATGTCAAAACAATATAATATAAAATATTGAATGTCCGTATTAAATATATAAATAGGTGAATCTTATCTGAAAGTCTAAATGTGCATATTAAAATAGATACAATTTGATCACCTATGTATAAACCCAATTAAATGAACCGGCAGTCGAAACGTAGTCACTGTGTAGTTTCATTTTGATGTTGGAATGTTTTATTTCAAATTTGCCCCAATACAATATATTCAATATCGAATGTTTGTATAAATATACGATCTAAACGTTTGAATGAAATGAGTCGAAAACGCTTAACCTTATCCAATAGGTTTGTTTCTATAATGTCAAAACGTCGTAAATCTTGTGAATAGTTTAAATAGATATTCTATTGGTGCATATTTTAAGTCTAAACTAAACAAAATAAGAGTCGCCACTTTTTGGCCTCACCGGATTGACGGCTGTTGATGTCAAACCATTTGATGCGTGTCCTAGGAAGCTGTGGGAAGGTTGCCAGGTTGTCACCTGTGCGGGGGGGGGGGGGCACTGACGCTTGGAGGGGCTGTTGAGTCAAGCTCCAGGCAGGGCTGAGCGCTCGTTGTTCAGAATAACGCCAAGTTTGGGCAGCGCTGCCGTTAGCCGCCTGCAACCCTCCAGCTGTTAAGTTCTCAGCCATTTTTGGCTCTTTTGAACTTTCCCAGTGATGCCTACGCGCCAGCAGGGACTTGAGCTGGGGTAGGAACAGTCTCGAAAGCCTAAACAAAGTGAAATGAAAAGACTCCAAAAGCTCTGTGGATCCTTGTGACATCAGAGACGGGTGTGACCGACTAGGATGTGTCAGCTCGGCCGTTCTCTGAAAGTCGTAACGCAGCGAAATGCCGCCAGCGCCTAAGCTGGAATCTCGGCGCCTGCTTGCTTTGGAGGCCAGAACATCGTCTCTTACAAAACACGCAGATTCAGTGTCTCGGCTGATTCATTTCAAGACTTGTCAGTCGAAAATGTCCTGTTCTGCCAGATGTTTCCGTTTGGACCGACCAGGGATTTCCCGCCCGATCTGCTCTGGCGAAAAACGGGCTAACGAAAGCGTGTGTAGTCAAGGTGTCAGGAGTCCAAGCAAGTCCCAAAATCAGCTGCTCTCCACGATCAGTCCCTGTTTCTCGTTACAAATCTACACCTTATTTGCTGCCGGTCAGAGGTTCCCATCCTGCCCCCTGGCTGCGGGATCATAGACCCCTCTGCCGACAGACGCCTACCCCGTTCCCTGCTTCTGTACTGAGCTGGGACTCTGGGCACAGGCGGGTGCGACAGGAGACACTGGTGGTCCAGCCTTTCCTTGCAGCCGGCTGGGACCTGCCCACGCCCATCCTCCGGCTCACTGATGTGTGTGAGACTGTTGTGGGAGCATCGGGATCAGGACCCCCTGACACGCGGGGCGCCGACAGACGCCTCGGCCCGCTGGACTGCGTTCGGGGTCAGGCCGGGCGCCGACAGACGCCTCGGCCCGCTGGACTGCGTTCGGGGTCAGGCCGGGCGCCGCGCAGACGCCCCCCCTGGACTGCGTTCGGGGTCAGGCCGGGGGCCGACAGACGCCCCCCCTGGACTGCGTTCGGGGTCAGGCCGGGCGCCGCGCAGACGCCCCCCCCCGTGGACTGCGTTCGGGGTCAGGCCGGGCGCCGACAGACGCCCCCCGTGGACTGCGTTCGGGGTCAGGCCGGGCGCCGACAGACGCCCCCCGTGGACTGCGTTCGGGGTCAGGCCGGGCGCCGACAGACGCCCCCCGTGGACTGCGTTCGGGGTCAGGCCGGGCGCCGACAGACGCCCCCCGTGGAGGGCGTTCGGGGTCAGGCCGGGCGCTGCGCAGACGCCCCCCCTGGACTGCGTTCGGGGTCAGGCCGGGCGCCGACAGACGCCCCCCCTGGTCTGCCTTCGGGGTCAGGCCGGGCGCCGCGCAGACGCCCCCCCTGGACTGCGTTCGGGGTCAGGCCGGGCGCCGTGCAGACGCCCCCCCTGGACTGCGTTCGGGGTCAGGCCGGGCGCCGCGCAGACGCCCCCCCTGGACTGCGTTCAGGGTCAGGCCGGGCGCCGCGCAGACGCCCCCTCTGGACAGCGTTCGGGGTCAGGCCGGGCGCCGCGCAGACGCCCCCCCTGGACTGCGTTCGGGGTCAGGCCGGGCGCCGTGCCGACGCCCCCCGTGGACTGCGTTCGGGGTCAGGCCGGGCGCCGGCAGACGCCCCCCCCGGACTGCGTTCGGGGTCAGGCCGGGCGCCGCGCAGACGCCCCCCCCGGACTGCGTTCGGGGTCAGGCCGGGCGCCGCGCAGACGCCCCCCCTGGACTGTGTTCGGGGTCAGGCCGGGCGCCGACAGACGCCCCCCCTGGACTGCGTTCGGGGTCAGGCCGGGCGCTGCGCAGACGCCCCCCCTGGACTGCCTTCGGGGTCAGGCCGGGCGCCGCGCAGACGCCCCCCGTGGACTGCGTTTGGGGTCAGGCCGGGCGCCGCGCAGACGCCCCCCCCCTGGACTGCGTTCGGGGTCAGGCCGGGCGCCGCGCAGACGCCCCCCCCTGGACTGCCTTCGGGGTCAGGCCGGGCGCCGACAGACGCCCCCCCCCGGACTGCGTTCGGGGTCAGGCCGGGCGCCGTGCAGACGCCCCCCGTGGACTGCGTTCGGGGTCAGGCCGGGCGCCGCGCAGACGCCCCCCCCCTGGACTGCGTTCGGGGTCAGGCCGGGCGCCGCGCAGACGCCCCCCCCTGGACTGCCTTCGGGGTCAGGCCGGGCGCCGACAGATGCCCCCCCCCGGACTGCGTTCGGGGTCAGGCCGGGCGCCGTGCAGACGCCCCCCCTGGACTGCCTTCGGGGTCAGGCCGGGCGCCGACAGACGCCCCCCCTGGACTGTGTTCGGGGTCAGGCCGGGCGCCGACAGAGACACACACTCACACCTCTGGGCGGGACCAGTAGCCAGGGGGCTCTTTAACGGGGCTGGCTGGGAGTCCTCCCAGGTGCACCCCCCGACCTTAACATGTCTCTTTGATTCCCCGCCCCCAGGGAAGAAAAATCTGAGGACCAGAATCTGCAGGGCCTCAAGGAGAAGTCCCCGAAGGCCAAAAAGATGAAGAAGGAGAAGCAGAGGGAAGCCGAGCCGGCCGAGGCGGGCAAGGCCGAGACGTCCGAAGGAGCCGGGGCCGCCCCGGCCGCCCCCGAGGCCTCGGCCTCTCCCAAGCAGCGGCGCTCCATCATCCGGGACCGCGGCCCCATGTACGACGACCCCACGCTGCCCGAGGGCTGGACCCGCAAGCTGAAGCAGAGGAAGTCGGGCCGCTCGGCGGGAAAGTACGATGTCTACCTGATCAAGTGAGTGGGACGGGGGCAGAGCCTACGCCTCCCAGCATGCACCGGGTCTCTGGGGGGGGGGGCTACGCCTCCCAGCATGCACCGGGTCTCTGGTGGGGGGGGGCTACGCCTCCCAGCATGCACGGGGTCTCTGGTGGGGGGGGGACTACGCCTCCCAGCATGCACCGGGTCTCGGGGGGGGGGGCTACGCCTACCAGCATGCACCGGGTCTCTGGTGGGGGGGGGGGGGGCAACGCCGCCCAGCATGCACCGGGTCTCTGGTGGGGGGGGGGGAACTACGCCCCCCAGCATGCACCGGGTCTCTGGTGGGGGGGGGAACTACGCCCCCCAGCATGCACTGGGTCTCTGGTGGGGGGGGCGGACGGACTAAGGCTCCCAGCATGCACTGGGTCTCTGGGGGGGGGGACGGACGGACTACGGCTCCCAGCATGCACTGGGTCTCTGGGGGGGCTGGACTACGGCTCCCAGCATGCACTGGGTATCTGGGGGGATGGACTACGGCTCCCAGCATGCACTGGGTCTCTGGGGGGGGGGGCTACGCCTCCCAGCATGCACCGGGTCTCTGGTGGGGGGGGGGGAACTACCCCCCCAAGCATGCACTGGGTCTCTGGTGGGGGGGGCGGACGGACTATGGCTCCCAGCATGCACTGGGTCTCTGGTGGGGGGGACGGACGGACTACGGCTCCCAGCATGCACTGGGTCTCTGGGGGGGATGGACTACGGCTCCCAGCATGCACTGGGTATCTGGGGGGATGGACTACGGCTCCCAGCATGCACTGGGTCTCTGGGGGGGGAGGACTACAGCTCCCAGCATGCACTGGGTCTTGGGGGGGGAGGACTACGGCTCCCAGCATGCACTGGGTCTCTGGTGGGGGGGCAGGACTACAGCTCCCAGCATGCACTGGGTCCCTGGTGGGGGGTGGGACGATGGCTCCCAGCATGCACTGGGTCTCTGGTGGGGGGTGTGGATGGGGCTTATGGCTTCTAGCATTGACCAGGCCTCGGTTGGGGGGGGGGAAAGAGCAGGACTACAGCTCCCAGCATGCACAGGGCCTCTGGTGTAGGGGGGGGCAGAACTATGGCTCCCAGCATGCAGTGCTGGTCTGAGCATTGTATGCTGGGACTTGTAGTATCACCATGGGGTCAGGTTAAAGGCACTCCAGGAGAGACCAGAGCTCCCAGCATGCCGTGCTCGTCCACAGCCCAGGAGCCTTGCCCATTGGCTGGCGAAAGACACAGGCACCGTGACCATTAGCCAGAGTTCCCAGCATGAGGCTGCTGGGACTCTCGATCCCCAAGGGCTGACGCCAGATCCCCCGGCTCGTGGGGCCCCAGTGTGTCCCCCCCATCTTCTCCAGACCCCCCCAATCCCCTGCTGAGCAGCAGCTGGACAAGCTGGGGGACCCGAGCCCCCAGAGCTGGTGCTATGGGGGGGCTTCCTGTCTTGGGCAGTGTGTGGGGGATCCCCTGCTCACCCACTTCCTTGTGCCCGCTCGGGAGGGTGGATCCTATTAACCCTTGTTCTCCCAACCCCGCAGCCCCCAGGGCAAGGCCTTCCGCTCCAAGGTGGAGCTTATCGCTTACTTCGAAAAGGTAGGGGACACCTCCCTGGACCCCAACGATTTCGACTTCACGGTGACGGGCCGGGGCAGCCCCTCGCGCCGAGAGCAGAGGCCCCCCAAGAAGGCCAAAGCCCAGAAGGGCCCCGGGACGGGGCGTGGGCGGGGCAGGCCCAAGGGCAGTGGCTCGGCCCGGCCCAAGGCGGCCGCCTCGGAGGGCGTGCAGGTCAAGCGGGTGATCGAGAAGAGCTCCGGCAAGCTGCTGGTCAAGATGCCATTCCAGCCGGGGCCGCCGGGGGGCGCCGGAGGGGCGGGGGGCTCGGCCACCACCTCGGCGGCCCCGGGGGCGGGCGGGCGGCGGCCTGGGCGCAAGCGGAAGTCGGAGTCGGACCCCCAGACGCTGCCCAAGAAGCGGGGTCGCAAGCCGGGGGCGGCGGCGGGGCCCGTGGGGCCGGCGGTGGCCGAGCCCAAGAAGAAGCTGGTGAAGGAGCCGACCTTCCAGGCCGTGCAGGAGACGGTGCTGCCCATCAAGAAGCGCAAGACCCGCGAGGCCGTGGCCCTGGAGGTGGCCCCCCCGCCCCCCGAGCGCAGCCCCAAGGGACCCCGTCCTGGGCGCCGGAGCAAGGAGAGCAGCCCCAAGGGGCGAGGGGGCAACGCCACCCCCGCCTCCCCCTCCCCCAGCCGCAAGGAGCCACAGCCGCCCCCCCCACCGCACCAGCCGCCCCCCGAGCCTCTGGCCCAGCCCCCCGCCAGCCCCAAGGACAGCGTGAGCCCCCCCGAGGCTCAGGACTTGAGCAGCAAGGGGCAGCCGGAGAGCGACGGCTGCCCCAAGGAGCCGCCTAAGACTCAGCCGCCCGCGGTGCTCTACAAACACCGAGGGGAAGGGGAGCGGAAAGACGCTGTGTCCACCCCCTCCTCGGCCCCCCGGCCCAGCAGCAGGGACGAGGCGGTGGATACCCGGACGCCGGTCTCGGAGCGCGTCAGCTGACTTTGGGCGGCCCACGGCTAGCGGGACGGACAGACAGACAGACACCCCCCCCCCCCCCCCCCAAGACGAGAGGCAGCTGCTCCCGGGTAGGGCTCCGGCAAAGCACCTCCCCAGCCCCACGGCGCCCCCTGGCTTCCACCCCCTCCACTTCTGCCCCCCTCCCCGTTTTTACTACCAAGAAGCACAGTGAGGGGTGTGGACCCCCCCCCCCCCGGGTTGGAAGCCACTTTGCACTTTTTCTATGAGAGAGGGGTGCCCATATACTACTGACCAGGGCAGCTGTTTGGGGGGGCTGCCCCCCCAGCTCCTGAACACCCCCCACCGGGCGGGATGAGGGGGGGACCGTGTGTGTGGATCCCCCTCTCCCTCTCCAGTGCCATGTAACGTCGTCTGTTCTTCAGTATCGATCCGTGTTCGTTTGGGTAGGGCCCACGTAGCGGGACTCAGCCCCTCTCCCCCAACCTCCGAACAAAGCGGGGGCGCTCAGAGCCTGTTCCTCCCGCAGGGTGGGGGCCGGGCCGGGCCGGGCGGCCGAGGAACGACAACGTTCTTCCACTTCTTTCTCAACGTTACTAGCTTAGGAAACCATTTGCACTAACAAGCCTTTGGCCGGCCGGGGGTGGGGGGTCGGGTGTGAAACTACCTGTAACTCTTGGATCGGTACCGGGGACGGGGGAGGGCAGAGCCCTGAGCATCAGCGGGTTTCTAACGGGGCTGCTTCGGGAGGGGGAAATCCAGGGCTCTCCATTCATACCTGCGCTGCCCCCACCCAGCCCCAGGGGCGTGGCTTGTACTGCCGGGCGGGGGGGCAGATGGGAAGGGAAAACCTAGCTGAACCCCCCCAAGGAGGCTGTGCCTTTTTTTTAAATGATGGACACAAAGGGTTTAACATATATTCCTCCCCCTCCCCAAGGTGAGCGAAATGGGGAGGGGCCGATCCCCTCCGCTCAAAGCCCTGCGGCTAAGAGAGAAATACATCAGAGGCTGAGCTCTGCGCTGTGCATAGCAGAGCGGTACAGCTCCAGCAGCCTGGAACCCGGCCCTCCCCATTGCAAACCAGAGTGACTCTGCATTGAGCGCAGGGGAGCTGAGATCAGAACCCAGCTCTGTCCCCATTGCAAACCGGAGTGACTCTGCATTGAGCGCAGGGGAGCTAAGATCAGAACCCAGCTCTGTCCCCATTGCAAACCGGAGTGACTCTGCATTGACCACGGGGAGCAAGATCAGAATCTGGCCCTGCCCCTGTTACAATCAAGAGTGACTCTGGACTGACGCAGGGCAGCTGAGATCAGAATCTGGTCCTGCCCTCATTGCAATTGAGGTGACTCCAGATTAACCCCGGTGGGAGCTAAAATAAGAATTGAGCCCTGCCCCATTGCAATCAGGAGTGACTCCGGATTGACCGTGGTGGGAACCAAGATCAGAATCCGTCCCTGCCCCGTTGCAAACGGGGGTGATTCCGGATTCACCCTGGGAATCCGTTCCAGAGAGTAACTGAAACTTCCTCCTGTTTCTCCCCTGCTGTTGCTGAGCTGGGTCCAGTTTCCCACCAAGGCTTTTTGGGGTTGGCCAGACCTGACCCTGGGGAGAGGTGCCGCTAGTTTTCATTTAAAAAAAAAAATCCCCCCAAAGCCAGCAGAAAAAGGCCTAAATCCATGGTGTCCTCTGCTGTCCCGCGATCCTGGGGGGTCCTATGCTAGGGCCGGACGGAGGCTTTGATGTGCTTGGTGGGTGGAAAGGGGGTCCCGAGGGTGACCCCCCCCCCCGGGGGAGGGATCCAGCGACACTCGCTGCCAGGGCTTGGCAACAGAGGGGGACGCTTGGCCCCGGCGGGGGCTGGGGCGTGTTAATCAGTCCTGCACCCAGCTTGGCACCCTGCCCGCTGCTCTCCTCGGCGGCCAGCCTCCAAAATGCTCCTTCAGATCCCCGAGTGTGCAGGGGGGGAGCCGCTGTGCCCTGTTTGTAGCACGTTACTCGCTCCCGGGCCGCAAGGCCTCCCCTCGGCACCGAGCGATTGGGCTGCTGCCAGGCAGCGCAGGGCAGAGCCTCCCGGCTTCGCCCGCCCCACACACGGGCTGGGGACAGACGGGACGCCCCAAGGTACCTGAGCACTAAAGTGGGGTGCTTTTATTGCAGGGCAGCCTAAGCCTGGCTGGGAACGGTGCCCCCGTCGTTCCGCGCTGAGCAGCTGCCAGCAGAGCCCAGCACTGAGCTGCTCTGCACGGCTTGCCCAGGGCTGGTACGGACCCCGCTGTCCCTCCGCCACCACATCCAGGGCAAGTGGGGCCGGAGTCGGCTGTCTAGACATCTGGGCCCAAATCTGGAGGCTGCCTCCTTGGAACCCTGGCTCCAACCCCCCTTTCCTGGCAGCCGGGCCTGCAGCGCAGCCGGCCAGCGGCTTGAGGAGGAGATCGGTACTTTTGCACTTTAAGGAGCGGGGCCTGGCTAGTCACTGAATGTCTCTTTATTTTTGCTTAGGTTTCCCTTCACCTAACAACAAGAGTCTAGTGATTTATCTGAGTGGCACCGGCTGGGGGGGCAAGGGCCCTTACACCCACCATGACAAAACTTCTTCACCTCTGCCGGTTGGCACCTGAGCCGCGGTAGGGCCAGATCAGAATGTTCCCTGCGGTAGAACCCCCACTCTCTGGCTGTAAAATTCAGAGCAGCCGGTAGCCTGTATCCCCCTGGACATCCCCCTCTTTTCCCAGCCTGTCATGAAAAAAAAAAAAAAGGATTAGTGGGTGAAGTGGGATTTCATGGGACCCCCCCAAAACCAGGAAGCCAAAGGGGGCAGTGCTTGGATGGTATTTTCACCCCATTCTTGTTCCTACATGGCCAGCTCAGCTGTGATATCCCCAAACCCTCCCCAGTGAAGACTCAGAGTGAGCCGAACTGGTTAAAACAGGACCTCCCCATGCTAGCTTTGCGACTCACCTCACCCCCACGTGAAAGTGGTCCCTGCCATCAGCTGATCCCAGCTAGAGTTTAATGGGAGGCCTGAGGTTTGGGCTTGGTTTCTGTTTCCAAGGGTCGGGGGGGGACATGATTTCCTTCTGTTTCTCTGATTTATTTTTAAATGCGCCCTGAAGCATCAGAGTTTTCTATACCTACCTGTCTAGTGCGTTATAAATCCGTGGGGATTGACTTGCTTCCTTTCCTTTCCTTTCCTTTTCGTTCCTCTTTCTGCTTGTGACTGACAACACAAGGGGGGGATTTAAAAACTCACCCCAATGCACCTGTCTGGTGGGGGGGCGCAATCTTCCTCTTGCTTCTTTACAGGATCCCTGCGACTTACTAGCGTAGGATAAGGGACAATAAACAGATCCTTCTAATCTGCCTGCCAGTAGCTTTCTCTGTGAGCAGAGCTGTGATCTCAGTGGTTCTGGTTCTCTCTCTAAAGGGACCCCAGCCCAGCTCCGGTGTGGAGGAGTGAAGGGGGCAGCTAATGCCCTAGCGGGGTGGGGTGGGGTTTTTGCACTCCTCTGCTTGTGTCTCAACTCCTGAATGTCTCTGATCCTGAACAGGGTGCCCTTGGAAGCACCCGTAGCAATGAGTAGACCACTCGGATCCTGGCTGCTGTGGGCCGGGAAGTCCTGTAGTGGCGGAATCGGGACCCCAGGGGCTACAGGATCAGACCCTCCATTCTCTCTCCAACCCTGTGTGCATCTTGGGTGAGCTAATCTGCTCTGCGTGCAACACTGCTTCCTCTTTGGACTCTCGGTCAACCTTAGAACAGCGTGTCTCCAGCGGGCGCCAAGTGGGCATGACTCTGCCTGCTGGACGCCTGGCCCTCCGCCATCGCAATGGAGCACTTTGAGCAGCCTCGTGGCCAACTGGCGTAGACCGGACTGATTCCGTAGGCAATGCACCCACACCCGCTGGATGACGTAACTGGAGCTAGGAAGACCTGGTCTTTGTGTTCCTCAATGTTTCCCCACTGATGGGAGCAGTGCCCATGATGGCACGCAATCTGGGGCTGTGCTTAAAGACCATTCTGGCTCCCGCCCTTTCATTTAAGTTAGCAATAGCCGCTCGGGAAGTAGCAGTTTTTAATTGCTGTTCTTCCAAAAGACGAGTAGCCCAAGCATTCAACTTCCAAGGGGAGGGGGTGGGAGGGTCCCGAAGTGTCCAGATGCTTCCACCACGGTTGTCTTCCTGCCCTCTTCTGGATCCAACCCCCTCCCACCCCTCACTCACTCCCCGCTCCCCAACCCTTGGGCTGGGAGTTCACCCTGGATGGGATTAGAGGAGATGCCGTGGGATTCCTCCACCACCCACACGCAATCTGTTGAGTGCAAAAAATTAAATCTATTGGTAAGCTTCTCGCCCTCCCTAGGGTCAGAGGCCACCTCCTTTTTCCTCCGCTTCCGTCAGACAACATCTTTCCGCTTTCAAGACTCAGTAGTGATTGTCATATGACCAAATATTACCAGGACTGTTAATCAGTATATGCTGAGTGCTTGCCCTTTGTATACAGATGTAAACTCCCCCGTGTATATCCGACTCTTTCTAGCAAGAGGCTGTTTTGTTACGTTTTTTGCCTTTTTGGTTTTAAACAAGTTGTTCTTTTATCTTGTTGAAAATTCCAGAGAGAGACAGAGACACACACACACACACACACACACAGAGAATTGGGATTTTGGTTCAATTTTAGTTTTCCCTGCCTCTGCTAGTCGTTTCTTGGGGGGGAGGGGGGGACAAAAAACGTGGTGTTTCGAGATTTTATATTTGTGTGTTATTTCTTTTAGTCTTGCCCAGTCGAGTTTAAAAAAAAATAATGAGACAGAGGAATGTTGGTGAAGTCTTCTGTGTTTTCTGTTTTCCTTTTGCGATGGCCTGCAGGTCTGTATCGTGAACGTTTCTAGAAAGTAATTGTCCCAAACACACGTTTCCATCATGATGCTTTACAAAAAAAAAAAAAATTAGAGAGCCCCCGAGAGCTTCCAATCGAAATAGGTTTCAGAGTAGCAGCCATGTTAGTCTGTATCCGCAAAAAGAACAGGCGTACTTGTGGCACCTTAAAGAAAGCTCATGCTAAAATAAATTTGTTAATCAAAATAGGTTTTGCTCCCACTTGCAACAGAAATCTACACTTATTTGCTCTTGAAGTGCAAATGGAGGCCTGCCTACTTCACTGAGGTACTCACCGTTAGATACTTACCTGCTGCCACGTCCGGACTGTCGACACCTCTGGAATCTAATGCCCAAAGGGAGCCTGGGAGTTAACGCTAGCCACGGGCCGGGGGGCATGAAGTGCAGACTTTTAACAAGGGAGTCGACCACTTGGAGAGACAGTTCACGCAGTGTCCATCACATGCCATAGTTCAGTCAAAGTTGGGCTGGATTTTCTAATTGCTCTATCACAACTTTGGGATGGAGGAACTGCCGGGGTGAGTGGCAGCTTCTTCTGGCCGTGACACAGAATCATAGAATCTCAGGGTTGGAAGGGACCTCAGGAGGTATCTAGTCCACCCCGCTTCTCAAAGCAGGACCAATCCCCAACTAAATCATCCCAGCCGGGGCTTTGTCTAGCCGGGCCTTAAAAAACTCTAAGGAAGGAGATTCCACCACCTCCTTAGGTAACCCATTCCAGTTCTTCACCACTCTCCTAGTGAAATAGTGTTTCCTAATATCCAACCTAAACCTCCCCCACTGCAACTTGAGACCATTGCTCCTTGTTCTGTCATCTGCCACCACTGAGACCAGCCAAGCTCCATCCTCTCTGGAACCCCCCTTCAGGTAGTTGAAAGCAGCTATCAAATCCCCCCTCATTCTTCTCTTCTGCAGACTAAACAATCCCAGTTCCCTCAGCCTCTCCTCATAATCATGTGCTCCAGCCCCCATATCATTTTCCTTGCCCTCCGCTGGACTCTTTGCAATTTGTCCACATCCTTCTTGTAGTGTGGGGCCCAAAACTGGACACAGTCTCCAGATGAGGCCTCACCAATGCCGAATAGATGGGAATGATCACGTCCCTCGATCTGCTGGCAATGCCCCTACTTATACAACCCAAAATGCCGTTTGCCTTCTTGGCAACAAGGGCCACTGCTGCCTCCTATCCAGCTTCTCGTCCACTGTAACCCCTAGGTCCTTTTCTGCAGAACTGCTGCCGAGCCAGTCGGTCCCTAGTCTGTAGCAGTGCATGGGATTCTTCCATCCTAAGTGCAGGACTCTGCACTTGTCCTTGTTGAACCTCATCGGATTTCTTTTGGCCCAATCCTCTTTGTCTAGGTCCCTCTAGACCCTATCCCTACCCTCCTGCGTATCTACCTCTCCCCTCAGCTTAGTGTCATCCGTGAACTTGCTGAGGGTGCAGGCCACGCCATCCTCCAGATCATTAATAAAGATGTTGAACAAAACTGGCCCCAGGACTGTCCCCTGGGGCACTCCGCTTGATACCGGCTGCCAACTAGACATTGAGCCATTGATCACTACCTGTTGAGCCCGACGATCTAGCCAGCTTTCTAGCTAGGATGTGAAAGCAGCCGATGATTACATCTTTAACAAATTCCATGTCAAAATGAAGAGCTGGAATAAAACCAATTACCGTTAAAGAGAGCTAGTCCGCTATAAAATCTGTGGCCCCACTGGTAGCATTTCCATCACTGTGTCACCAAGCAATGCCGGCGTCTGCCCGCTGCGGAATCGGGGCCCACTGACCAGTGGAGTTGCTCCAAAGCTGATCAGAACCCCAACCTGAGAGGATCAAGCCAACCCCACCTTTAAATAATTCTCCAGGCAGTTGACAAAGCTGGTTGTGTCATTCATTTCATGGGTGTCTTGTTCATAGATTCCCCGGCCAGAACGTCCCTGAATGAATTCCCGTTTGAATGAGAGCATGGCTTGGTTTGGCAGCAGGTGGAAAGAGAGAAACCTGGGGTTATTTAAAAAATCTGGAACATTGTGAAGCTGCTACCAATGGCAGGGGCGAACCCTTTGGCAAAATTGACTAACTTTTGAGTGGACTGCGCCCCCAAATTTGGATGAGAAACCAAGGGGGAAAAGCCAACAGCCCCTAATTTAATTTTAACTCCATCTTAAAGTGAATCCTAGAAGCTTTTATCTCTCCCATCCGTGCAATTCAAAGACTGATTTAAACACAAGAGATTGTTTAAAAAAACCCAAAATGACTAAATCCATGGGTTTTGCTAGCAGAGTTCTGGGAGAATTTGTAACTTTTAGAGGATTCAAATGGAAGGTGACTCCAGAAGGTGGAGCAACACCCCGCTCTGATTACCTGCGGTGGGTCATGGCCGTGCTACACAAGCTGGATGCTGGGTGGATCCCAGATTTGTGCCGTTTTCAAGGGTCTATTTTAAAATCAGTGGCTTTTGATCTTAGCAGGTGAACTAACAAGGAAAGGTGACTCTCTTCCGCGGTTGGCATCTTTGTGGGCATAGCTAAGGATAGACTTGGTCCCATGGCAAAGGAATCTGATGGATCCTGGATCTGAATCCCATAATGGCAATAAAAACGGATCCTGTGAGATTTCCAACTCATCCCGACACCGAGGGGAAACCCGGCTCGTTAAATTAGTGGCAGCCCAAACAGTTTTGTTAGCAACATTCTGGAGTTGAATGAACGCTGCTTGGGACACAGCTGGGGAATTTGACTCAAGATGTCTTAAATCTTAAGCATCAGATTTTCAGTTCCAGGTAGAAGGGGGAGCCTCTCGGCCGATCTGTAGAGATGTTTTGCTTGAGGATTGGTTTGGAAGTCACCTATCATTTCTTCCTTTTAAAAATCTATCTTGTTCCAAACCCATCGGAATGATATATATTACATACAGATATGTGCAATTCTCTGCATCTGTTGGTTGCATATTTGGGACAATTGCTTTACAAAAAGACCCCAAAGTAGATTGTTTTCCTGAAATAAATCTTGGACACATTGTTCTTTTCTAGTTTTTTGTGTACAGCCAAAACGTCTGAAAGCACTGACTCTATTTAAAACAAGAGATTTAAAAAAAAGGAAAAAAAAGCAATTTATTAAAGGAAAAATTTGTACCATTTCAGTTAAAAAAGAAAGTGAAAACGAGAAAATCCATCTGAATGTACATGTCTATGTTTCAAAGAAGTCCACACAGATTAATCATTGTACCTTATTTATTATATAAAAAAGTTTGCCTTATAAATTTACAAGAAAAACAAAAACCCCTACAAATGTCTATTCTTTTTGAGTCTTTGTGTTGTTTAAGCCTTGGCAATTGGAAAGCAGCCGCCACGACGCTCTGCACGGACTTTTGGTTTTCAGACTCAAACTCTCTCCATGTAAACCCAAAGCCGAGATCGTTTTGATTTTCAAAATCTCTTTATCGATGTAAAATCAGGTCCAAACTCAGCTCGAGTACTCAGCATACGTTATCTCAGTGCTGTAGTTTGCATCTCCTTGTTGGTAAGTACTGTACTCTGTGCTAGAATTGATCTATAAATCTGTGTCAATTTAACCCAAGGTTTGTTTGAGCTCATTCATTATGCAGGCAAGTCTGTCCCAGCTCCCCCGTCCCCGGCCGGGGTGCAGGCCGCTTGGGGACGGCGCAGACGGGCTGATTGGGAATTGGCCCCCGGTGACCACTTCTGAGGCTGGAGGACAAGCTGGAGCCTCCGCTGAACCGGCCGCACAGGGACCCGCTCAGCCCATGTCCACACACTCAGGTCACGCTGGCGGGGCCCAACGAGCAGCAGGGGGGTTGAGGACGAGCTTGGTGCTGGCTGGCGGAGCTCAGCCCTGGGCGGCCGGCTGGGCTCGAGAGCCTGAGCCCAGCAGCCACACGTCTGGCTCCCCAGAGGCCGTGTAGACACACCCTGAGGGCTTTGGAGCTCAGCTCAGCTCCCCCGGGGTCACCGCTCCCTGCAGAGGGGCAGGGCTGGGCTCTGGTCTCAGCTACCCTGCTCAAGTCGGAGTCACTCCTGATTGCAGTGGGGGCAGGGGCTGAAGAAACGGGCCCACGGGGGCAGCATGAATGAATCAACCTAGGCTGCCAGTCGGTCCCAGTCCCAGGACTACCAGTGGAGGAACTGTGAAGGGCTGTCGGACTCCCCTAGAACCCAGGAGTCTGGGCTCCCAGCCCCCCCACCCCCCTCCCAGAGCTGGGAGAGAACCCAGGAGTCCTGGCTCCCAGCCCCCTTCCCCCCGCCACTCCCCTCCCAGACCTGTGGAGAGATTGGAACAGGAATGGGACCCAGGCATCCGGGGCGGCAGCAAAAGACTTGGGATCCCCGGGGGTTCATGCAGCCAGAGCATCCTTCAGGCCATGTGTCATTATGAGATCACAACGGCCTGCTGACATCACAGCTTGTGGGGTGACCGAATACAGGGGACAGGGCCACACCCCCTTCCCATGTATCCTCCTGCACCTCTGCAGACCCCTCCCCGGAGCCCTGCCCCATGGCTCCCCATAACCAGCGTCCCCCTGCACCGCCCCACACCCGGCCCCTCCCCGAATCCTCTCCCCAGAGCCCTGCCCCATGGCTCCCCATAACTAGCGTCCCTCTGCACCACCCCACACCCGGCCCCTCCCCGAATCCCTGCCCCACGGCTCCCCATAACCAGCGTCCCCCTGCACCGCCCCACACCCGGCCCCTCCCCGAATCCCCTCCCCGGAGCCCTGCCCCATGGCTCCCCATAACCAGCGTCCCCCTACACCGCCCCACACCCGGCCCCGCCCCGAATCCCTGCCCCACGGCTCCCCATAACCAGCGTCCCCCTGCACCGGCCCTCAGCCGGCCCCTCCCCGAATCCCCTCCCCGGAGCCCTGCCCCATGGCTCCCCATAACCAGCGTCCCCCTGCACCGCCCCACACCCGGCCCCGCCCCGAATCCTCTCCCCCGAGCCCTGCCCCATGGCTCCCCATAACCAGCATCCCCCTGCACCACCCCACACCCGGCCCCTCCCTGAATCCTCTCCCCAGAGCCCTGCCCCATGGCTCCCCATAACTAGCGTCCCTCTGCACCACCCCACACCCGGCCCCTCCCCGACTCCCTGCCCCACGGCTCCCCATAACCAGCGTCCCCCTGCACCGCCCCACACCCGGCCCCTCCCCGAATCCCTGCCCCACGGCTCCCCATAACCAGCGTCCCCCTGCACCGCCCCACACCCGGCCCCTCCCCGAATCCCCTCCCCGGAGCCCTGCCCCATGGCTCCCCATAACCAGCGTCCCCCTGCACCGCCCCACACCCGGCCCCGCCCCGAATCCTCTCCCCAGAGCCCTGCCCCATGGCTCCCCATAACCAGCTTCCCCCTGCACCACCCCACACCCGGCCCCTCCCTGAATCCTCTCCCCAGAGCCCTGCCCCATGGCTCCCCATAACCAGCATCCCCCTGCACCACCCCACACCCGGCTCCTCCCCGAATCCCCTCCCTGGAGCCCTGCCCCATGGCTCCCCATAACCAGCGTCCCCTTGCACCGCCCCACACCCGCCCCTCCCCAAATCCCCTCCCCAGAGCCCTGCCCCATGGCTCCCCATAACCAGCGTCCCTCTGCACCACCCCACACCCGGCCCCTCCCCGAATCCTCTCCCCAGAGCCCTGCCCCATGGCTCCCCATAACTAGCGTCCCTCTGCACCGCCCCACACCCAGCCCCTCCCCTAAATCCCTCCCCACAGACACCGCCCCACACCCGGCCCCTCCCCGAATCCCCTCCCCACAGACGCCGCCCCACACTTGGCCCCTCCCCTACTCCCCTCCCCAGAGCCCTGCCCCATGGCTCCCCATAACCAGCTTCCCCCTGCACCTCCCCACACCCGGCCCCTCCCTGAATCCTCTCCCCAGAGCCCTGCCCCATGGCTCCCCATAACCAGCATCCCCCTGCACCACCCCACACCCGGCTCCTCCCCGAATCCCCTCCCTGGAGCCCTGCCCCATGGCTCCCCATAACCAGCGTCCCCTTGCACCGCCCCACACCCGGCCCCTCCCCAAATCCCCTCCCCAGAGCCCTGCCCCATGGCTCCCCATAACCAGCGTCCCTCTGCACCACCCCACACCCGGCCCCTCCCTGAATCCTCTCCCCAGAGCCCTGCCCCATGGCTCCCCATAACTAGCGTCCCTCTGCACCGCCCCACACCCAGCCCCTCCCCTAAATCCCTCCCCACAGACACCGCCCCACACCCGGCCCCTCCCCGAATCCCCTCCCCACAGACGCCGCCCCACACTTGGCCCCTCCCCAAATCCCCTCCCCAGAGCCCTGCCCCATGGCTCCCCATAACCAGCATCCCCCTGCACCATCTCTCCCTGAATCCCCTCCCCACAGACACCGCCCCACACCCGGCCCCTCCCCAAATCCCCTCCCCAGAGCCCTGCCCCATGGCTCCCCATAACCAGCATCCCCCTGCACCATCTCTCCCTGAATCCCCTCCCCACAGACACCGCCCCACACCCAGCCCCTCCCCAGAGCCCTGCCCCATGGCTCCCCATAACCAGCATCCCCCTGCACCACCCCTCCCTGAATCCCCTCCCCACAGACACCGCCCCACACCCGGCCCCTCCCCTCATTCCATCTGCCTATATCCCTTCTCATAGCCCCGCCCCCTCTGTAGCCACTCCCACTGCCGTGGTCCCTCCCCCTCGCTATCTGCTCCCCAACAGCCCCTCCCCTAGTCCCTCCCTCTCCCATAATGCCTTGCTGCAGCCTGGCTCCCTCCCACACTCAAGATGGCGGCGCCACACACGCCAGCTGGTTGTGCGGAGCCGGGAAGCAGCCACACCCAATATGGCGGCGCTACCGTCAGCGCAATGGGCCAGGCTGGGGGCTCCGCCACACCCAATATGGCGGCACATCGCTCTCTGGGCAGAATCTACCACTCCCAAAATGGCGTCGAGAGGCGGCCGCGCTGCGCGGCGCGCATGCGCATCCGGCATTTAAAAGTTTGGTCTTAAAGGGGAAGTGCCCGGCGAGTGGGGCATGGCCGGTACCGGCTCGGGGCGGTTCCTCTACGAGCTCCCGGCCTGGCTGGTCTGTGGCCTCTGCCGCCTGATGGACGCGCTGGGCCGGGCGGACTGGGAGCGCTTCGGTACGGGGGGGAGGGGCCGGGTACCCGGGGGTGCTGGGGGGAGGGGCCGGGGTACCCTGGTGGGGGAGGGGCTGGAGTACCCGGGTGGGTGCTGGGGGGGGAGGAGCCGGGGTACCCTGGTGGGGGAGGGGCCGGGGTACCCGGGTGGGTGCGGGGGGACGGGGCTGGGGTACCCGGGGGGGGGAGCCGGGGTACCCTGGTGGGGGAGGGTTCGGGGTACCCCGGGGGGAGGAGCTGGGGTACCCTGGTGCATGGGGGGGGAGGGGCTGGGTACCCTGGTGGGTGCTGGGGGAAGGGGCTGGGGTACCCGGGGGGGAGGAGCCGGGGACCCCTGGTGCATGCGGGGGGAGGGGCTGGGTACACTGGTGGGAGCAGGGGGAAGGGGCAGGGTACGCGGGGGCTGAGCCGGGGTACCCTGGTGGGTGCCGGGCGAGGGGCCGGGTACCCGGGGGGGGTGCTGGGGGAAGGGGCTGGGGTACCCGCAGGGGGAGCCGGGGTACCCTGGTGCATGCGGGGGGAGGGGCTGGGGTACCCTGGTGCGTGCGGGGGGAGGGGCTGGGGTACCCGGGGGGGGGGAGCCGGGGTACCCTGGTGCATGCGGGGGGAGGGGCTGGGTACCCTGGTGCATGCGGGGGGAGGGGCCGGGTACCCGGGGGGGTGCTGGGGGAGGGATTGTTAGCCCCTCTTGGGGGCGGGGTGGATGCGGGACTCTGGAGGGCACCGACGGAGGGACTGGGGGCCACTATGGGGGTTGGATGGGGGACGGGACAGAGAGAACCGTGGGGCTGGGAGTGACAGTGGGGAAGGGGCCGGAGCTGTGGGGTGTGATGGGGGGCACCAGGCGGGAAGGGGTGGCTCCGTGGGGGTGGGAGGTGGCGCCGTGGGGCAGACGGGGGGGTCCCCGCACAGGGCTGACATCTCCCCCTCCCCCCAGCCTCGCGGATCGTGCGGGACCAGGTCGAGCTGCGTCTCTGCGAGCGGACGGACGGACGGACCCAGCGGCTGCTCTGGTCCTGGATGAACCGAAATGCCCGGGTCGGGGACCTGCTGGTGCTGCTGGAGGAGCTGGAGCTGTACCGGGCCCGCGACCTCCTGGCCAGCTGTGAGCACCCCACGGCCACCCCACAGCCCTGCCGGCGCCCCTCACTCCCGACCCGCAGCCCCCGCCGGCCCGGCCCGGCCCTGCCGGCGCCCCTCACTCCCGACCCGCAGCCCCCACCGGCCCAGCCCGGCCCTGCCGGCGCCCCTCACTCCCGACCCGCAGCCCCCACCGGCCCGGCCCGGCCCTGCCGGCGCCCCTCACTCCCGACCCGCAGCCCCCACCGGCCCAGCCCGGCCCTGCCGGCGCCCCTCACTCCCGACCCGCAGCCCCCGCCGGCCCAGCCCGGCCCTGCCGGCGCCCCTCACTCCCAACCCGCAGCCCCCACCGGCCCAGCCCGGCCCTGCCGGCGCCCCTCACTCCCGACCCGCAGCCCCTGCTAGCTCAGCCCTGGCCTTGGGGTGGTGGGATCCCAGGGTCCCTATGATGGGTGGTGGTATTTGGGGGGGGAAGCTTAGGGATGTCAGATTAGTGGGGGCAGGTTCCTCTGTGCATCGCTCCCATCTTTAATCCCCTCATTTTGTTTCCCAGGGCAGCCTCCCTCCGAGCCCCCCGTCCTGAGACCCCTGTTTCTTCCCTCGGCGCCTCCAGCCCCCCACCTCCACACCGGTGACAGCAGAGCTTCGACCATTGCCTGTGACCCCCCCAAGCCACCCCCCCAGCCCCTGCCAGGTAACTCCGCCCCCTCCCCCAGTGGGGGAGCTGCCTGCCCATCCCCCTGGGGGTGGGGAGTTGAGTCTGGGGCGGGTGAGCTAACAGACTCCCTGTTTCTGCCTCCTCCTGTCCCCCTCCCCCGCAGAGCCCTCCTGCCCCTCGCTGCCTCTGCCCGGCCCCCCACCCAGCAGCCTGCTCAGCACCAGCAGCCAGGGGCCTGCCCCCCCACCTGCGGCACCCCCTGCTGACCAGGTACCGACACGGGAAGCTGGGGGGTGCTTGGACGGAGGGGGGAGGGATGGATAACGGGGGACAGCACTGGGTGGGGGGGTGTATTGCCCATGGTGAGGGGGCGGATTGGGTCCTACCCAGAATCCTTAGCACCCAGGGCTGGGGTCCCTGTTGCTCTGGGGGGGTCTGAGCTACCCCTGTGTGTGTCTCTCTCCCCCTGCAGGGGCTGGAGGCGCTGGGCCCTGCCCCCCAGCCCTTCGCCTGGCCCCTGGCGGAGCTGGTGCAGGCCACGGGCGGCTTCGCGGAGCGGCACAAGGTCGGGGAAGGCGGGTTCGGCTGCGTGTACCGGGCCCGGCTGCGCAACACGGACTATGCTGTCAAGCGGCTCAAGGAGGTATGGGGGGGGCCCTACCTACCCAGCATCCTTTGCACTCTCCCTGATCTGCCCACAATCCTCATCACTAGCCCCAGCCTGCCAGGGAGGTACCCACAGTCCTCTGAGCCCCCCACTTGCGCTGCCCCCTCCCCTTCCCTGTGTCCCCTGGGGTTGGGGGCTGGCGACCTGACTCTCATTAACCCCCCCTCCCGCTCCCCCCAGGACGCGGAGCTAGATTGGAGCAGCATCCGGAGCAGCTTCCTCACCGAGGTGGAAAAACTGTCACGGTGAGGGGGGCTGCGGGTCGGGAGTGAGGGGCACCGGCAGAGCTGCGGGGGGGCAGGGCTGGGCTAGCAGGGGCTGCGGGTCGGGAGTGAGGGGCACCGGCAGAGCTGGGGGGGTGCAGAGCTGGGCTAGCAGGGGCTGCGGGTCGGGAGTGAGGGGCACCGGCGGGGCTGGGGGGCCCAGGGCTGGACTAGCAGGGGCTGCGGGTCGGGAGTGAGGGGCTCCAGTGGGCCCAGTGTCCTGGGACCTACCCAGAATGCTTTGTGCTCACCCTGGCCCCAGGAATTTGGGGTGACCCTCCCCCACTAACTTCTGCCCCCCAGGTTCCGCCACCCCAATATTGTGGAGTTTGGGGGGTTCTGCGCCGAGCGGGACCATTTCTGCCTCGTCTACGTTTTCATGCCCAATGGGTCCCTGGAGGATCGGCTGAGCGGCCAGGTACCCCTCCCCCGGTGTCTGCCCCCCCAGCCAGCCCCATCCCCTCCCCCCGTATCCTCCATGGCTGGAGCAGGGGGGGCACTCAGTGGGGCTGAGTGCTCGTGTGACCCTGGGGTGTGTAAACGGGGGGGTCAGGATTGCAGAGCAGTGAGTTTCTCTCCATTTCGTGCTGGGCTGCAGCAGGGGTGGCCGGGGAGGAGGGGGCCAGACCAGGCCAGGGCTGGAGCATGGGGGGCGGGGAGGAGGGGGCCGGGCTGGGAGCAGGGAGGAGGGGGTCGCAGGGGGGCCAGGGAGGAGGGGGGGGCCGGGCTGGAGCAGGGGGGGCAGGGAGGAGTGGGGCGGGAGCAGGGAGGAGGAGGTTGCAGGGGGGCCAGGGAGGAGGAGGGGGCCGGGCTGGAGCAGGGGGGGCAGGGAGGAGTGGGGCGGGAGCAGGGAGGAGGGGGTCGCAGGGGGGCCAGGGAGGAGGAGGGGGCCGGGCTGGAGCGGGAGGGGCAGGGAGGAGGGGGTCTCAGGGGGGCCAGGGAGGAGGGGGGCTGCAGGGGGGGCTCAGCAGCCAGGACCCCCGGGCAGGATTCTCCAGCCGGGTCACTTGACTGGCAGATCCGCCCGGGTCCCGTTCCCTGAGGCCGCAGCCTTGCACCCCCTCCTCCCTCGCCATACGGGGAGCAGGACATGAGCCCCTCCTGCCCCAGTGGAGGGACCCCTCCCCCATTCACCCCCTCTGCTCCCCCAGGGCGGGCGCCCCTCCCTGTCGTGGGCCCAGCGGCTGGAGGTGCTGGTGGGGACGGCGCGAGCCGTCCAGTTCCTGCACCGGGACACGCCCAGCCTGATCCACGGGGACGTCAAGAGGTGAGCGGGGGGCGTGAGGGGATGTGGGGCTGGGGCTGGGGATGTCTCTGGGGGTAGGGGTGGAACTGGGGGGGCTGGGGATGTGGGGTGAGGGGATGGTTCTGGGGGGGATGTGGGGCTGGGGATGTCTCTGGGGGTAGGGGTGGACCTGGGGGGGCTGGGGATGTGGGGTGAGGGGATGGCTCGCGGGGGTATGAGGGGCTGGGGATGTCTCTGGGGGTAGGGGCGGAGCTGGGGGGCTGGGGATGTGGGGTGGGGGGATGTGGGGCTGGGGATGTCTCGGGGGGGTGGGGGTGGAGCTGGGGGGTGGGGTGAGGGGATGTCTCTGGGGGGGATGTGGGGCTGGGGATGTCTCTGGGGGTAGGGGTGGAGCTGGGGGGTCTGGGGATGTGGGGAGAGGTGATGGCTCTGGGGGCGATGGGGGGCTGCGGAAGTCTCGGGGGGTAGGGGTGGAGCTGGGGGGCCTGGGGGGGTGGGGTGAGGGGATGGCTCTGGGGGGATGTGGGGCTGGGAATGTCTCTGGGGGTAGGGGTGGAGCTGGGGGGCCTGGGGGGGTGGGGTGAGGGGATGGCTCTGGGGGGGATGTGGGGCTGGGGATGTCTCTGGGGGTAGGGGCGGGGTTGGGGGGGTGGGGTGAGGGGATGGCGATGGGGGCGATGGGGGGCTGGGGATGGCTCTGGGGGGGATGTGGGGCTGGGGATGTCTCGGGGGGGTAGGGGCGGAGCTGGGGAGCTGGGGGGGGTGAGGGGATGGCTCTGGGGGGGATGGGGGGCTGGGGATGGCTCTGGGGGTAGGGGTGGAGCTGGGGGGCCGGGGGGGGTGGGGTGAGGGGATGGCTCTGGGGGGGATGTGGGGCTGGGAATGTCTCTGGGGGTAGGGGTGGAGCTGGGGGGCCTGGGGGGGTGGGGTGAGGGGATGGCTCTGGGGGGGATGTGGGGCTGGGGATGGCTCTGGGGCAGCGGGGAGCTGGGGGCTGGGCTGAGGGGGGTGTTTCAGGGGCCACGTCTCACCCCGTGTCCCCCCCCAGCTCTAACATCCTGCTGGACCAGGCGCTGCGCCCCCGGCTGGCCGACTTTGGGCTGGCGCGGGCCGGGCGGGGCCGGGCTGGCAGTGGGGGGCTCAGCGCCAGCCTGGGCCGGACCCACACGGTGCGGGGCACCCTGGCCTACCTGCCCCCCGAGTACGTGCGGAGCGGGGCCCTGTCCCCCTCCATCGACACCTACAGCTACGGGGTGGTGAGTGCCAGACCCCCCCCCCGCCCCCCCAGCACCCCCCCCGGACCCTCCCAGTCTGCTGCCCCCCGCGTGCTCCTTGGTCCCTCCCAAGGCCCCTCCACTATAACCCCCAAAACCTCAGGGGATCAGACCCCCTATTTTTCTCAGTGGGGGGGTCACATATCCATGACGGGAGCTCCTGGACCCCTCCCCCTAAGAGCTCAGACTAACCCAGCCTGGCGCACAAATAAGGGATGGGGGAGGGGTCATGGGGGCGGATTCCCCCCCCCCCCCAAAACCTCCCGTGCCAGAGCCCTCAGCGACCCCCTCGGCCCCCAGGTGCTGCTGGAAACGCTGACGGGGAGACGGGCCCTGGAGACAGACGGACGTGGACAGACAAAGTTCCTGGTGAGACGCTGCCCCCCCCCTTCCTCCCGACCCGCAGCCCCTGCCCCCCCCAGCCCAGCCGGCGCCCCTCACTCCCGACCCGCAGCCCCTGCCCCCCCCCAGCCCAGCCGGCGCCCCTCACTCCCGACCCGCAGCCCCTGCCCCACCCCCAGCCCAGCCGGCGCCCCTCACTCCCGACCCGCAGCCCCCGCCCCCCCAGCACCTGCCGGTGCCCCTCACTCCCGACCCGCAGCCCCTGCCCCCCCCCGCCCAGCCGGCGCCCCTCACTCCCGACCCGCAGCCCCTGCCCCCCCCAGCCCTGCTGGCGCCCCTCACTCCTGACCCGCAGCCCCTGCCCCCCAGCCCTGCCCCCCCAGCCCTGGCCGCTCCATACACTCCCGACCCGCAGCCCCCGCCCCGCCCAGCCGGTGCCCCTCACTCCCGACCCGCAGCCCCCGCCCCCCCCCAGCCCAGCCGGTGCCCCTCACTCCTGACCCGCAGCCCCTGCCCCCCCCCAGCCCAGCCGGTGCCCCTCACTCCCGACCCGCAGCCCCTGCCCCCCCTAGCCCAGCCGGTGCCCCTCACTCCCGACCCGCAGCCCCCGCCCCCCCCCAGCCCAGCCGGTGCCCCTCACTCCCGACCCGCAGCCCCTGCCCCCCCAGCCCTGCCGGTGCCCCTCACTCCCGACCCGCAGCCCCTGCCCCCCAGCCCAGCCCTGCCGGTGCCCCTCACTCCCGACCCGCAGCCCCTGCCCCCCCAGCCCTGCCGGTGCCCTCACTTGCGCCCGTCCCCGCAGAAGGATCTGGTCGCGGAGGAGGAGGAGGCTGAGGTCGCCGAGGTCCCTGGGCAATCGCAGCTGGCGGTGACGGGCCCTGGCCTGGACCCGGATGCTCGGGCGACTCGGGTCGGCACCAGGATCTTCCGGAACCACATGGACTCGCGGGTCGGGCCCTGTCCGGAGGAGCTGGGCACAGCGCTGGGCTGCCTGGCAACCCGCTGCCTCCACAGACGCAGCAAACAGCGCCCGCCCATGGCCCAGGTACCGGACACCAGGGTTCCCTGCCCGGCTCTGGGAGCCAGGACTCCTGGGTTCTCTCCCCGGCTCTGGGAGGGGAGTGGGGGCTGGTGGGTCAGAGCAGGGGGAGCTGGGAGCCAGGACTCCTGGGTTCTCTCCCCGGCTCTGGGAGGGGAGTGGGGGCTGGTGGGTCAGAGCAGGGGGAGCTGGGAGCCAGGACTCCTGGGTTCTCTCCCCGGCTCTGGGAGGGGAGTGGGGTCTGGTGGGTCAGAGCAGGCGGGGCTGGGAGCCAGGACTCCTGGGTTCTCTCCCCGGCTCTGAGGGTCCCCTGGCTCTGCCTCACCCCCCAGGTATACGAGGACCTAGAGCGGCTGCAGAAGTCTCTGCCCTGGGATCCCCCCTCAACCCACTGGGGGGACTCACTCCCCAGGGCCCCAGGGCTGCCCCCCAACCAGCCCGTGGAGAGCGACGAGAGCCTGTCGGAGGAGGGGGAGAGCTGGCTGGGTGAGTCCTGAGCCCACTGTCCAGCCCCGAGTGCCCTTTGACCCCGCTCGCCCTGACCTTTGCTCCCTGCCACTGGCTCTCGGCGCCTCGGGGGTCTGGTCTCTCTGGGCCCCCCCACCTCCCAGGACCACAGCCCCGGTGGAAGGGGGCTGTGGTGGCTCTGGTCAGCTGCCGATGGGGCCGTTAAAAGTCCGGTCAGGTGTCCTGGCTCCGTGTGCTGCCCCCACCCCCAGCGCCGGCTCCACAGCTCCCATTGGCCAGGAACCGCGACCAATGAGAGCTGTGGGGGCGGCGCCTGCAGGCACCAGGGCAGCACAGAGCCGCCTGGCTGCCAAGCGCCTCTGGGCTTCAGCCAGAGCCCCCCTCACACACCCTGCACCCCAACACCCTCCTGGAGCCCTCCCCCCCCAAACTCCTTCCTAGAGCCTGCACCCATCCCCCCGCACCTCACAGGCTTCCCCAGCCCAGAGCCCCCACTCCCCTCATCCCCAGCCCCAGCTCAGTGAGTGCGTGGGGCGAGGGGGGCGTCTGAACCTCGCCCAGGCAGCTTTCAGCAGCCCCGGCCTGGCCCATCTCAGCCCCGGCCAGCAGGGGCTCCAGCCGCTCCTGGTCCCCAGCCGAGCCCCCCACATCCCCTCCCCTGACCGTCCTCTGTCCCCAGCCTCAGGTAAACAGGCCACCTGGCACCCCCCCGGCTGGAACTGGGCCCCAGGCCCCTCAGCCCCTCTCCCCCGCTGGCCAGAACCGGCTGCACCCGAGCTGGGGGGGCCTCCAGGCTGGTATCTGGGGTCCCGGCTGCGAGGCAAGATCACACCTGGTCCCCGGCAGCAACGAACGACGCTCCCACCCCCTCATTACACATGCAGCAGCACACGGGGAAACTGAGGCACAGGCAGTGTTCATGGAACACACAGAGAGCTCCCCCCCCCCCACGATGTTTGTTCCTGCTGGGGTCTGGCCTGGGTGACCTTCAACCCCAGCTGATACGGCCCATTGCCCGCTGTGACCTCTGACCCCTCGGTCCGGTGACCTCTGACCTGGGCTCTCTCTGCAGGCGTCGCCCCGTCCCTGCACCCCCAGATTCACATCAACCCAGCCCGGCAGCGCATCATGGAGCGGCTGGCGCTGTACCAGCAGGGGGCGCTGGACAGCCTGGGGGTGCTGGCCTCCGAGCTCCCGGCAGGTAACCCCCCAGCAGCCCCAGCGCGGGCCCCCCATGCGGTGCTGGGCTGGGGGGGCAGGGTAAAACTCCCCCCTCGAGCTCCTTTCCCCCAGGGGAGCCCTGGGTGGGGGTGGGGTCTCTGCCCCCCCAGCTCTGACCCCTCTCCCATCCCCCGCAGGCTCGGCCCCCCGCCTGCCCGAGGAGAGCGACGATTTCGAGCCCTGAGACGGATGGACATGGAAGGACGAAGTTCTCATCGATGGGGGGGCGAAGCCCCCCCAAAATGCACCTCCTGGCTGCTAGAACCCACCCTCGGGACGGGACCCAGGTGTCCGGGGCAGCGACTTTGAATGGAGGGGGAGACATGGTACCTGCTCTCCTCCCCCACCCCCTGCAATGGACATGGGACCCAGGCATCTGGGAAGGGGCCTTGCAACTGAAGAGGGAGGTGGCACCTCGGTACTTGGCGGCTTGCTCCATGGGACCCCCCCGCTCCCAGCCGTGAGGGTGCGTGGGGCCGGTTCCCGGGGGTGGGGGCCCGCAACCCGCAAGGGAAAATAAAACATTTTATATATTTGTAATCTGGCTTTCTGTGGAGGGGTGGGGGCCATTTAGAGGGGGACCCCGATCTGTTCCTGGGCTGCAGCCTGTCTAGTCACCCCCCCAGCATGCCCCCCCCCGTGCAGCCCTCCACACCCCCCCCCCCCCCCCAGCACAGCGTCCCCTTCAGTAACGTGTGGGCAGAAATCTTCCAGCCAATCCCTTTATTCTGCGTGGAGGCTGCGCCCTGGCCACGGAGGGAGCGGGGGCGGCTGGACGGGGGCTTAGGGCGCCCCTCCCAGGCGCGTGGCGAAGAGGAAGGCGCAGTGGAACTGCAGCACGTCGCAGACCTTGGACCAGAAGTGGCCGCTGAGTCTCCGGAACGGGTCCCACTGGGCCAGCCAGGCGTCTCCCAGCTTCAGCAGCACGAAGCCCAGGCAGGCGGCGAAACCGGCTGCCGCGGTCCAGGCTGAGCCCACGTCCCCCCAGCGCCGCTGCGCCCGCCACGCCGCGACCGCCACGCCGGCCACATGGGCGGCCAGGGCCCCCTCGAAGCCGCGGGCGTGGGCCAGCGCCAGCCCGTAGCTCAGCAGCGAGGCCCCTGTGCCCAGCGCCACGTGCCCAGGCTGCCAGCCCTGCACCAGGCAGTGGCACCAGAGCCCGGCCCAGGCAAAGATGGGCAGAGTAACCCACTGGTCCAGCACTGCTGCCCGGGGGTGCTGGGTCCAGAGCCGGGCCCACTGCAGGGGCCCGTAGCCCAGGGCCAGGAGGGCGAAGACAGCCTGCAGGTAGCGGCTGGGCCCGCGGCCGGCCCGGGGAAACCAGCGCCAGCCCAGCGCCACATAGCCCAGGTTCACCAGCGAGTTGCAGGGCATGGCCAGGGCGGGGGGCAGCCAGGGGACGGGGGGCTCCGCATAGTGCCCGTACCCCACCTCCACGGCCACCTGGTCCAGGGCGCCCGCGGCTACCACTGCCAGGCACAGAGTGCCGGCCCCGGATACGTGCAGCAGCGCGGCATGGTCCTCGGGCCCCATGGCCGGGCCTGGCACCCCCAGCCGCCTCCACGGCACCGCCCCACAGACTCCGGGCCAAGGCAGTGCAGCCATTGGCTGAGTCCTGTCTCCACCCCCGGCTGCCTTAACCGCTGCAGTGCCAAACATCTGTGCCGGCCTGCCAGTGCCCCTGCCAGCCCGGCCCTGCCGGTGCCCCTCACTCCCGACCCGCAGCCCCTGCTGGCCTGGCCCGGCCCTGCCTGCCCCCAGAGATGCGGTGGTTGGGCTGGTTGCCATGGTTACCAGATAGCCACCCCACCCCCCCACCATGTTGGGATGTGGGGGCGGGGAGGCTCTCCTGGCAAAGAACTGCTGACTTGTTACTATGGGGGCCTAGCTGAGCCCCCCATGTCTCACCCAGGGGCTGACCAGCCATCCCTGACCCTTCACCATCTGTCATGGGGGGGGGGGTATGCAGGGGTTGTGGGACAGAGGCTTTGGGGGAGGTGCATGGGGCCAGCAGCACTGTGAGGGGTGCATGGGTCAGGGATGCAGGGGGGCTAGTGGTGGGGATGTGTCCCCCACCCCCCCTCCTGCATACACAACTCCCCAACCCTGACCCATGGACACAGACCTGGGACCCACGAATCCCTCCCTGAGCCTGAGCCCCTGTTAGGCCTGAATAAAGATGTAGCACAAAAACCAGTTATACACCCCCCACACTTATGGTGATGGCCAGGGTGGGGGGGCATCTGTATCCCCCTCCTACCATGCTTCACCCCCCATTATTTGCCCCCTACCCCCCAGTCCCTCCCCTCGTCCCTGAGCTTGCAGGGTCCATGTCTCTAGTGGGGGGCTGGTTTCTGCCTGGTGCCAGGGCGTCCCAGCCCAGAGACCCCCCCACCCGCTGTACTTCCCCACGCAGCCCACACCGCCATCTTGGTGCTGAGGTGGGCTTGGTGTGAGTCAGGGGGCTATCTTGACCCTGGCAGCCATCCTAGAGCTGAGTCAATGAGGGCGGCCATCTCATCACTGAGATTAGCCTGGCAAGTGAGGCCAGCTCGGTGCTGAGGTGGGCTTGGCGTGAGTCAGGCGGCCATCTTGGCACTGAGGCAGCCATCTTGGCGCTGAGAGGAGCCTGGCAGGCAGCTGAGTGCTGAAGTGACAAGGGAGGCCAGCTCGGTGCTGAGGTGGGCCCTGGGGAAGCCCACCCACTCGTGCAGCGCCCAGGCAAGGCTGGCATGAGCCCAGCAGTCATTTTTGACTGGTGGCCATCTTCGTGCTGAGACGTGACCAGCGGCCATCTTGGTGTCCCGGCCTCAACCCAAGCCAAATGCAGGAACTAAGAGCGGGGCTGGGCCTGCAGCCCGGGGTGTGTTCTGAGGGGAATTACGAGGTAAAGTGGGTTTAATTTCGTGTTGAACTGACCAATGAGGGTGGGGGAGGGTAAAGTTCTGCCAACATCCGGGTACTAAAACAACCGTTAGGGCGGGGAGCGAGGAAACGGAAAAAAGTGCGCATGCGCAGAGGAAAAGGGTGGGATTGTGGCGCGCACGCGCCAGTTTTTGGGCCCAGTATACGCCTGCGTAATAAGAAAGCTGGGCAGAACGAACACTATGCGCATGTGTATTTGAGTATGGGCCGAAAGGGAGAGCATTCTGCGCATGCGTAAGAGACATCACATCCGGGTCGTAGAGGTGCCGCCATCTTTCGTCTGGTGTGGAAGAGAAGGGTCCAAAATGGCGGCTCCCAGGGGGCAGGCATTCGCAGCCTTCCCACGCCGCGGGTAGATCTCCTGACCCGCCCGTGGCGACTGGAGTCCGCGCACCGCTGCGCACAGGTATTATTTGTAAGCCTTTTAAACGTTCGGTCGCGTAGCAACGGCAGCCGGCCACTTCGGCCGCCATCTTGAGCAGCCACCTCCGGGTAGGAGGTGGTCGCCATTTTGAAAAACGGCCACATCCACGCACTTAGGCCGCCATCTTGGAAAACAACTAACATCCGGGTAAGTAACAGCAAGCCGTCATGTTCTGGCCTTCTGGAGGGGAGATGCATCCGGGTACCTGAGGGGTGGGTGCGGCTGCCGCCATCTTGTTTACCGGTGTGATAAGGGAGCGACATCCGGGCATTTAGCGAGGGCGACATCTTGGGTCCCTTTTGATGACGGTCGCCATCTTGGAGATTTCTTGGTCATACCGATCAGCGAGTCGCCATCTTGGATGTCACAAAGTGGGGGCGGCGGACATCCGGGCATCCATCGTCCCGCCATGTTGGAGCGTGCCTCCTGCATCCGGGCATCGAGCGGGGCGCCCTATTGGGACAGGCACATCCGGGCATTTAGACGGTGGCCATCTTGGACAGGGATTCCCGCGGAGCCGCCTTCATCCGGGTACTTGAGCGGGAGGCCATCTTGGTTCAACGGCCGCCTCTGGGCGCTTGGAAAGACGCCATCTTGGATAGTGTTATGCAGGCGGCCGGCTCATCCGGGCATTTCTGCTGGCGCCATTTTGAATAGCCCTGAGTAGAGCCACATCCGGGCATTTTGGGGGGGGGCGGCGGACTCCAAGATAGCTGCTCCCAAGACAGCGTGAAATTAAAGTGCGGCAGCTCAGAGCCCAGCTCGACCCCCGCCCCGAGGGAGGGCGGTCGGTCGGTCGGTCTCCCTCTCGCACCCCCACAATGAAATCCCAATGGCTACGGGGAGCGCGCCAAGATGGCGGCCCCTAGGGAGGGCGGAGCCAAGATGGCGGCGCCCAGGGCCGAGGGAGTCTGCCGTACAGCGGGGCTGGTGTGGGGGGAGGCAGGCCCCGCCCCGCCCCGCCCCGCCCCGCCCCGCGCGGAGAGCGGCCGGGGTAATTCTGACCTTGTGGGAAGCGCAGAGCCGGAGGGGGCAGGGCGGAGTCTTAGGAACCAAGATGGCGGCGCCCCTGTGCGGCTTCCTGCGGCGGTGGTTGGGCAGGCAGAGCCCCCCAACGCGGGAACGTGGGGGGCGGGGCTCAGCTGCGGGCCCGGGCGGGACACATGGGAGGGGGTTGGTTTCCCCATCACGTCAGGCTGACGGGGCAGCCTGGCATTTTGGGGTGGGGGTCCCCTTTAGCTGGGGAGGGGGAAACTGAGGCACGAAGCAGGGCTTGACAGAGGGGGCTCTGGGTTCTTGAAATAAAGAGGCCAAGGGGTGGGGGCGTCTCCTTCCATCCGAGATGGCAGCTGTGCCAAGCAGGGCCTGGCTTCCAGCCTCATGTTTCATGCTGGGGTTCCCTGTCCACCACCGGGGCATGGTGGGGTGGGGGTGGGGGGCTTCCTGGCCAAGATGGTTGCGCTCATGTCAAGCTGAGCTAAACTTTGGGCCTTTAGCGTTGGGGGGCGTTTGTGTCCTCATCTTCCAGGGGAATCCCGTCAGGGACCGAGTGGGGGCGGGGGAGTTCAGCCGGGGGAAGATGTGCTTTAAAATAACGAAGGGTTTTTCTGTCCAAGATGGCCACCCTCATGTCAAGCAGAGATCAGTGTATGGCAGGGGCTCTGTGCCACCCCCCCCCGCTATAAAACTTCACGCCCCCCCTGTATCACCACTGTTCTGCATAGGAAAGGCTGGGCTGGCTAGCAGGGCCATTCCCCGGGGCCCACACCAGAGGGGGGGCTCGGACGGGGCCCAGGCCCCACAGCGTGGAAGGGCAGCCTGACTAGTAACTCTGGAAAGCTGCTCGCGGCACTGGGCTCCCGCGTGAGAGCGGCTGGGCCGTAGCATTGTACCGTGGGGGAACAGCTAGGAACTGGGGGTTCAGAAATGGGGGAGGGGTTTTCTGGCAGCCAAGATGGCGACACTGGTGCCCAGATGGTCGTACTCCCTTTGATGTTTGGGAGGGGGGCTCCCCTCTAGCTGGAGGGAAACAGGCACTCGGGGGAGGGGGCTTCCTGCCCCAGCCTGTGGTACAACCTTGTATTGTGGGGGTGGGGTCCCCTTAGCCGTGGGGGGGGCGTTTCCTTTCCTTCCTCCCACGATGGCGGCGCCCATCCGTGCCGTACAGCGTTGTATGTTTTTGGGGGGGGTCCCCCTAGCCGTGGGGGGAGGGGCTCGGGTTATTTTTACCCCATCCCCGTTGGGGGAGGGGCTGTCCCGCCGCCCAAGATGGCGGCGCCCAGGGCGCCCGCCCCCAAGATGGCGGCGCCCAGTGGGAGGAGTCCGTACGGCGCGCCCCGCCCCCGGCCGCGGCCGAGCCGGGCAGGAGGAAGGAAGAGCGGCTCCCCGCACACAGCAGGCGCAAGATGGCGGCTCCCAGGGCGGCGTGAAGGCGCCTGGCGTCCAGCAGCCGCTTCCCGCCCCGCTCCGGTGCCGTACAGCGGGGCCGGGGCCGGGGCCGGGCTGCGCCGCGGGGCCGGGCTGCGCCGGGGGGCGGCGCGCGCGGGGCCGGGGCCGCCGGGGGGAGGCGGCGGCTCGTTCTGCGCGGCCGCCATTTTCCCCCGGCGGCGCAAGATGGCGGCTCCCAGGGCCGGGCTTTGACCGGGGGGGGCCCTGCCCCGTCTGGGAGCGGGGGAGGGGCAACGGCCCCAGCCTGGGGGCGGGGGAGGGGCGGCATCGGCCCCCAGCCCCGGGGTGGGGGAGGGGCAACTTGCCCCCAGGGCGGGGGAGGGGCGGCCTCGGCCCCCAGCCCCGGGGTGGGGGAGGGGTCATCTGCCCCGGCAGGGTGGGGGAGGGGCGTGTATTTGCCCCAGGGGGTGGGGGCAGGGGGCTCTCCGGAATAACCCCCTCCCCCTCCCCCCCCTTGTAGGACAGCGAGAGGGGCCATGGCAGCGGCCCCGGCCCCCGGCGGCCCCGCGCTCCTGCAGCCCCGCTGGAAGCGGGTGGTGGGCTGGTCGGGCCCCGTGCCCCGGCCCCGCCACGGGCACCGCGCCGTGGCCATCAAGGAGCTGATCGTCGTCTTCGGGGGCGGGAACGAGGGCATCGTCGACGAGCTGCACGTCTACAACACAGGTGGGGGGGGCCCTGGGGGGCCCGGGCCCCGCCTCCGTGCGGGTCACCCCCCGGCCCGGCCCCGGGCCCCGCCTCCGTGCGGGTCACCCCCCGGCCCCGGGCCCCGCCTCCGTGCGGGTCACCCCCCGGCCCGGCCCCGGGCCCCTCCTCCGTGCGGGTCACCCCCCGGCCCGGCCCCGGGCCCCGCCTCCGTGCGGGTCACCCCCCGGCCCGGCCCCGGGCCCCTCCTCCGTGCGGGTCACCCCCCGGCCCCGGCCCCGGGCCCCTCCTCCGTGCGGGTCACCCCCCGGCCCGGCCCCGGGCCCCTCCTCCGTGCGGGTCACCCCCCGGCCCCGGCCCCGGGCCCCGCCTCCGTGCGGGTCACCCCCCGGCCCCGGCCCCGGGCCCCGCCTCCGTGCGGGTCACCCCCCGGCCCGGCCCCGGGCCCCGCCTCCGTGCGGGTCACCCCCCGGCCCGGCCCCGGGCCGTTCTCTGGCTGCTTCTGTCTCTGTTACACGGGGGAGGGGGGGCCCTGAGGACACTGCCCCCCCCGGCATGTGGTGGCTGTTGGGGGGGGCATGGGAGACAGGGTCACCCCTCCCCCCAGCCATCAGCTGGCTGCTCCCCCCCCCGCCCCCCCCCGGCCCGACACTTGGCGGCAAAACCCTCCTCTGCCAAATTCAACTTTCAAATGCTGCCGCGGTGGCTGCTTTAACCCTGGCCTGCCCGTGGGCGGGGGGGGGGAGCCTGCCCGTGGGCGGGGGGGGGCGGAGGGCGCGGGGGGGGAGCCTGCCCGTGGGTGCGGGGGGGGGAGGAGGGCGCGGGGGGGGGAGTCTGCCCGGGGGCGGGGGGGGGGAGCCTGCCCGGGGGTGCGGGGGGGGAGGAGGGCGCGGGGGGGGGCCTGCCCGTGGGCGGGGGGGGGAGCCTGCCCGTGGGTGCGGGGGGGGGAGGAGGGCGCGGGGGGGGAGCCTGCCCGTGGGTGCGGGGGGGGGACCCTGCCCGTGGGCGCGGCGGGGGAGCCTGCCCGTGGGCGGGTGGGGACGAGGGCTCGGGGGGGGGGAGCCTGCCCGTGGGCGGGGGGGGAGGAGGGCGCGGGGGGGGAGCCTGCCCGTGGGCGGGGGGGAGGAGGGTGCGGGGGGGGGAGCCTGCCCGTGGGCGGGGGGGCAGAGGGGGCTTGGCCCCCGGGGGAGTGAGGGAAATGCCGTCCCTGCGCCAGCCACAGGCACCGGTGGGGGGAGCACCAGGTGCCTCAGAGGTCTGGGGATTGTGGCAAGCGGGGGAGGGTCCGGGGGGGGTCCTGGGTTGGTGGGGGAGGGGTCTGCTGTCCATCCATCCCCCCACGTTTTTACTAAGGGGCTTTCCGAGTGGGGTGTCAGCCCCCCCCCCCCCCACACCCCAGCTCCTCGTTGTGTTAATCTCTGAGAGAACCCAGGAGTCCGGGCTCTAACCGTAGCCCCAGGTCCCTTCCCAGAGCCAGGAGAGAACCCAGGAGTCCGGGCTCTAACCGTAGCCCCAGGTCCCTTCCCAGAGCCAGGAGAGAACCCAGGAGTCCGGGCTCTAACCGTAGCCCCAGGTCCCCTCCCAGAGCCAGGAGAGAACCCAGGAGTCCGCCCCCCCCCCCCCCCGTCACACTCTTGTGGGGGTGTCTAGAGTCTTGGTCAGGAAGCTGCTTGCGAGGTGGCTCGTTTGCCCACAGCCCAGGTGGGGGGTGGGGAGCAGAGGGTTGTGGGTAGGGCTGGGGGGGGGGCCAGGACTCCTGGGTTCTCTGCCGCAGGCTCCCTGTGTGACCATGGCTAAGTCCCTTCCCTGCCTCAGTTTCCTTGTCTGGGATTCAGGGGCGATGATGACGCGTTCGGGCTGCTCCTCCTTGTCGCTCTGCAGTGTCCAGTGCGACGGGGTCACCCCAATGTCAGCCTGCCCCGGACGCCTGGGTTCGCCCCTCCCCGCTCTCAGCTCTGCCTCCCCCCCCCCCCCGTTCCCGGACGCCTGGGTTCGCCCCGCCCCGCGCTCAGCTCTGCCTCCCCCCCCCCCCCCCGTCCCGGACGCCTGGGTTCGCCCCTCCCCGCTCTCAGCTCTGCCCTCCCCCGTTCCCGGACGCCTGGGTTCGCCCCTCCCCGCTCTGAGCTCTGCCTCCCCCGTTCCCGGACGCCTGGGTTCACCCCTCCCTGCTCTGAGCTCTGCCCCCCTCCCCCCGTTCCCGGACGCCTGGGTTCGCCCCTCCCCGCTCTCAGCTCTGCCTCCCCCCCCCTGTTCCCGGACACCTGGGTTCGCCCCTCCCCACTCTCAGCTCTCTCCCCCCCCCCGTTCCCGGACGCCTGGGTTCGCCCCTCCCCGCTCTCAGCTCTCTCCCCCCCCCCCGTTCCCGGACGCCTGGGTTCGCCCCTCCCCGCTCTCAGCTCTGCCTCCCCCCCCCAGTCCCGGACGCCTGGGTTCGCCCCTCCCCGCTCTCAGCTCTGCCTCACCCCCCCCCCCCCCCGTTCCCGGACGCCTGGGTTCGCCCCTCCCCGCTCTGAGCTCTGCTCTCCCCCCGTGCCCGGATGCCTGGGTTCGCCCCTCCCCGCTCTGAGCTCTGCCCTCCCCCGTTCCCGGACGCCTGGGTTCGCCCCTCCCCGCTCTGAGCTCTGCCCTCCCCCGTTCCCGGACGCCTGGGTTCGCCCCTCCCCGCTCTCAGCTCTGCCTCCCCCCCCCCGTTCCCAGACGCCTGGGTTCGCCCCTCCCCGCTCTCAGCTCTGCCCTCCTCCGTTCCCCGGACACCTGGGTTCACCCCTCCCTGCTCTGAGCTCTGCCCCCCCTCCCCCCGTTTCCGGACACCTGGGTTCGCCCCTCCCCGCTCTCAGCTCTGCCCTCCCCCGTTCCCGGACGCCTGGGTTCGCCCCTCCCTGCTCTGAGCTCTGCCTCCCCCCCCCCCCCCGTTCCCGGACGCCTGGGTTCGCCCCTCCCTGCTCTCAGCTCTGCCCCCCCCCCCCCGTTCCCGGACGCCTGGGTTCGCCCCTCCCCGCTCTCTGCTCTCCCCCCCCCCCGCCCCGTTCCCGGACGCCTGGGTTCGCCCCTCCCTGCTCTCAGCTCTCCCCCCCCCCCCCCCGGTCCCCGGACACCTGGGTTCTCCCCTCCCCGCTCTCAGCTCTGCTCTCCCCCGTTCCCCGGTCACCTGGGTTCGCCCCTCCCCGCCCCCACCATGGCGTCCCCCCCCCCCCCAGTCCCGGCCGCCTGGGTTCGCCCCGCCCCCCCCTCAGCTCTGCCCCACCCCCCCCCCCCCGTTCCCGGACGCCTGGGTTCGCCCCTCCCTGCTCTCAGCTCTGCCTCCCCCCCCCCGTTCCCGGACGCCTGGGTTTCGCCCCTCCCCGCTCTGAGCACTGCCCTCCCCCCGTTCCCGGCTGCCTGGGTTCGCCCCTCCCCGCTCTCAGCTCTGCCCCCCCTCCCCCCCCCCGTTCCCGGACGCCTGGGTTCGCCCCTCCCCGCTCTGAGCTCTGCCCTCCCCCGTTCCCCGGACGCCTGGGTTCACCCCTCCCTGCTCTGAGCTCTGCCCTCCCCCGTTCCCGGACGCCTGGGTTCACCCCTCCCCGCTCTGAGCTGTGCCCTCCGGACACCTGGGTTCGCCCCTCCCCGCCCCGTTCTGGACCCCTGGGTTCAGGTGCAGGTGTTTGTTCTGCACCTTGCGGGGCTGCGGGGGGGGGCTGTGGAGGGGGCAGAGGGCAGCCCTGGCCAATGGGGGCAACCTGCAGGCTGGACTTTCTGTCCAGGCCTGGACCCCCGACCCGCCACTCATGCCCCACTTGCCCCCTTCAGCCACCAACCAGTGGTTCATCCCGGCCGTGCGGGGCGACATCCCTCCCGGCTGCGCCGCCTACGGCTTCGTGTGCGACGGCACCCGGCTGCTGGTCTTCGGGGGCATGGTGGAGTACGGCAAGTACAGCAGCGACCTCTACGAGCTGCAGGTAGGGCCCGGACGCCGGGGTTCTGCCCTGGCCCTGGCAGGGGACTGGGGTCTGGTGGTTAGAGCAGTGGGGGCTGGGGGCCCGGACGCCGGGGTTCTGCCCTGGCCCTGGCAGGGGACTGGGGGCTGGTGGTTAGAGCAGTGGGGGCTGGGGGCCCGGACGCCGGCGTTCTGCCCTGGCCCTGGCAGGGGACTGGGGGCTGGTGGTTAGAGCAGTGGGGGCTGGGGGCCCGGACGCCGGGGTTCTGCCCTGGCCCTGGCAGGGGACTGGGGGCTGGTGGTTAGAGCAGTGGGGGCTGGGGGCCCGGACGCCGGGGTTCTGCCCTGGCCCTGGCAGGGGACTGGGGGCTGGTGGTTAGAGCAGTGGGGGCTGGGGGCCCGGACGCCGGGGTTCTGCCCTGGCCCTGGCAGGGGACTGGGGGCTGGTGGTTAGAGCAGTGGGGGCTGGGGGCCCGGACGCCGGGGTTCTGCCCTGGCCCTGGCAGGGGACTGGGGGCTGGTGGTTAGAGCAGTGGGGGCTGGGGGCCCGGACGCCGGGGTTCTGCCCTGGCCCTGGCAGGGGACTGGGGGCTGGTGGTTAGAGCAGTGGGGGCTGGGGGCCCGGACGCCGGGGTTCTGCCCTGGCCCTGGCAGGAGACTGGGGGCTGGTGGTTAGAGCAGTGGGGGCTGGGGGCCCGGACGCCGGGGTTCTGCCCTGGCCCTGGCAGGGGACTGGGGGCTGGTGGTTAGAGCAGTGGGGGCTGGGGGCCCGGACGCCGGGGTTCTGCCCTGGCCCTGGCAGGGGACTGGGGGCTGGTGGTTAGAGCAGTGGGGGCTGGGGGCCCGGACGCCGGGGTTCTGCCCTGGCCCTGGCAGGGGACTGGGGGCTGGTGGTTAGAGCAGTGGGGGCTGGGGGCCCGGACGCCGGGGTTCTGCCCTGGCCCTGGCAGGGGACTGGGGGCTGGTGGTTAGAGCAGTGGGGGCTGGGGGCCCGGACGCCGGGGTTCTGCCCTGGCCCTGGCAGGGGACTGGGGGCTGGTGGTTAGAGCAGTGGGGGCTGGGGGCCCGGACGCCGGGGTTCTATCCCCAGCTCTGGGAGGGGACTGGGGGCAGGAGTGGGGGGCAGTGGGGCTGCATTGCAATGAACCCCCCTTGCAGGCCAGCCGCTGGGAGTGGAAGAGACTCAAGGCCAAGACCCCCAAGAACGGGCCGCCCCCCTGCCCCCGCCTGGGCCACAGCTTCTCGCTTGTGGGCAACAAGTGCTACCTGTTTGGGGGGCTGGCAAACGACAGCGAGGACCCCAAGAACAACATTCCCAGGTGAGCGATCGCCAGGACGCCTGGGTTCTCTCCCGGCTCGGGGTGGGAGTGGGGAGGTGTCGGGTGGGTTAGAGTGCCCTCCCCCAGCCAGGACGCCTGGGTTCTCTCGGGGTGGGAGTGGGGAGGTGTCGGGTGGGTTAGAGTGCCCTCCCCCAGCCAGGACGCCTGGGTTCTCTCGGGGTGGGAGTGGGGAGGAGTCGGGTGGGTTAGAGTGCCCTCCCCCAGCCAGGACGCCTGGGTTCTCTCGGGGTGGGAGTGGGGAGGTGTCGGGTGGGTTAGAGTGCCCTCCCCCAGCCAGGACGCCTGGGTTCTCTCCGGGTGGGAGTGGGGAGGTGTCGGGTGGGTTAGAGTGCCCTCCCCCAGCCAGGACGCCTGGGTTCTCTCGGGGTGGGAGTGGGGAGGAGTCGGGTGGGTTAGAGTGCCCTCCCCCAGCCAGGACGCCTGGGTTCTCTCGGGGTGGGAGTGGGGAGGTGTCGGGTGGGTTAGAGTGCCCTCCCCCAGCCAGGACGCCTGGGTTCTCTCCGGGTGGGAGTGGGGAGGTGTCGGGTGGGTTAGAGTGCCCTCCCCCAGCCAGGACGCCTGGGTTCTCTCGGGGTGGGAGTGGGGAGGTGTCGGGTGGGTTAGAGTGCCCTCCCCCAGCCAGGACGCCTGGGTTCTCTCGGGGTGGGAGTGGTGGGGTGTCGGTGGGTTAGAGTGCCCTCCCCCAGCCAGGACGCCTGGGTTCTCTCGGGGTGGGAGTGGGGAGGTGTCGGTGGGTTAGAGTGCCCTCCCCCAGCCAGGACGCCTGGGTTCTCTCGGGGTGGGAGTGGGGAGGTGTCGGTGGGTTAGAGTGCCCTCCCCCAGCCAGGACGCCTGGGTTCTCTCGGGGTGGGAGTGGGGAGGTGTCGGTGGGTTAGAGTGCCCTCCCCCAGCCAGGACGCCTGGGTTCTCTCGGGGTGGGAGTGGGGAGGTGTCGGTGGGTTAGAGTGCCCTCCCCCAGCCAGGACGCCTGGGTTCTGTGCCTGGCTGTGGGGAGAGGCTGCCCTCTAGCTGTGCAAGGTGGAAGTGCAGGTCACTGCTCTGTCCCGGATCCCTGGGGATGGGGGGACTTGTGCCCCCCCCCACGAGCCCATGTCCCCCCGCAGGTACCTGAATGACCTGTACATCCTGGAGCTGCGCCCAGGCTCCGGCGTGGTGGCCTGGGACATCCCCATCACGTACGGGGTGCTGCCCCCGCCCCGCGAGTCCCACACCGCCGTGGTGTACACCGAGCGGGACAACAAGAAATCCAAACTCGTCATCTACGGGGGCATGAGCGGCTGCCGCCTCGGCGACCTCTGGACGCTGGACATCGGTACGGCCGCCAGGACGCCTGGGTTCTCGCGGGGCTGGGCTGGGGGGCTGGAGCCAGGACACGGGGGGCTGGGTTCTCGCGGGGCTGGGCTGGGGGGCTGGAGCCAGGACACGGGGGGCTGGGTTCTCCGCTGGCTCCCTGGGGGGACTGGAGCCAGGACACGGGGGGCTGGGTTCTCCGCGGGCTCCCTGGAGGGGCTGGAGCCAGGACACGGGGGGCTGGGCTGGGGGGCTGGGTTCTCCGCTGGCTCCCTGGGGGGACTGGAGCCAGGACACGGGGGGCTGGGTTCTCCGCGGGCTCCCTGGGGGGACTGGGGCCAGCACACGGGGGGCTGGGCGGGGGCTGGGTTCTCCGCTGGCTCCCTGGGGGGACTGGAGCCAGGACACGGGGGGCTGGGTTCTCCGCGGGCTCCCTGGGGGGACTGGAGCCAGGACACGGGGGGCTGGGCTGGGGCGCTGGGTTCTCCGCGGGCTCCCTGGAGGGACTGGAGCCAGGACACGGGGGGCTGGGTTCTCCGCGGGCTCCCTGGGGGGACTGGAGCCAGGACACGGGGGGCTGGGCGGGGGCTGGGTTCTCCGCTGGCTCCCTGGGGGGACTGGAGCCAGGACACGGGGGGCTGGGTTCTCCGCGGGCTCCCTGGGGGGACTGGAGCCAGGACACGGGGGGCTGGGTTCTCCGCGGGCTCCCTGGAGGGGCTGGAGCCAGGACACGGGGGGCTGGGCTGGGGGGCTGGGTTCTCCGCTGGCTCCCTGGGGGGACTGGAGCCAGGACACGGGGGGCTGGGTTCTCCGCGGGCTCCCTGGGGGGACTGGAGCCAGGACACGGGGGGCTGGGCTGGGGGGCTGGGGTCTCCGCTGGCTCCCTGGGGGGACTGGAGCCAGGACACGGGGGGCTGGGTTCTCCGCGGGCTCCCTGGGGGGACTGGAGCCAGGACACGGGGGGCTGGGCTGGGGGGCTGGGGTCTCCGCTGGCTCCCTGGGGGGACTGGAGCCAGGACACGGGGGGCTGGGTTCTCCGCGGGCTCCCTGGGGGGACTGGGGCCAGCACACGGGGGGCTGGGCTGGGGGGCTGGGGTCTCCGCTGGCTCGTGGGGGGACACGGGGGGGCACAGGCGGGTCTCAGGGTGTCTGTTCTCATCCCCAGAGACCCTGACGTGGAACAAGCCCAGCCTGAGCGGCGTGGCGCCCCTCCCCCGCAGCCTGCACTCCGCCACCACCATTGGCAACAAGTAAGCCCCCCCCCACCCCCCGAGCCCCTGCCCCCCGTGGCGCAGCTCTGACCCCCTCCTCCCCCCAGGATGTACGTCTTCGGGGGCTGGGTGCCCCTCGTCATGGACGACGTCAAAGTGGCCACGCACGAGAAGGAGTGGAAGTGCACCAACACGCTGGCCTGCCTCAACCTGGGTAAGGGACCCCCCCGTGGCCCCCCCAGAGCCCCCCAGCTCCCCTTCCCTGCACCAACACGCTGGCCTGCCTCAACCTGGGTAAGGGACCCCCCCGTGACCCCCCCAGAGCCCCCCAGCTCCCCTTCCCGCACCAACACGCTGGCCTGCCTCAACCTGGGTAAGGGACCCCCCCCGTGGCCCCCCCAGAGCCCCCCAGCTCCCCTTCCCTGCACCAACACGCTGGCCTGCCTCAACCTGGGTAAGGGACCCCCCCGTGGCCCCCCAGAGCCCCCCAGCTCCCCGTCCCCGCACCACCACGCTGCCTGCCTCAACCTGGGTTAGGGACCCCCCCGTGGCCCCCCCCGAGCCCCCCTGCTCCCCTTCCCTGCACCAACACGCTGGCTGCCTCGGCCTGGGTAAGGGTCCCCCCCAGAGCCCCCCAGCTCCCCTTCCCGCACCAACACGCTGGCCTGCCTCAACCTGGGTAAGGGACCCCCCCGTGGCCCCCCCAGAGCCCCCCAGCTCCCCTTCCCCGCACCAACACGCTGGCCTGCCTCAACCTGGGTAAGGGACCCCCCCGTGGCCCCCCAGAGCCCCCCAGCTCCCCTTCCCGCACCAACACGCTGGCTGCCTCAACCTGGGTAAGGGAACCCCCCCGTGGCCCCCCCAGAGCCCCCCAGCTCCCCTTCCCGCACCAACACGCTGGCTGCCTCAACCTGGTTAAGGGACCCCCAGTGGCCCCCCAGAGCCCCCCCGCTCCCCCTCCCGCACCAACACGCTGGCCTGCCTCAACCTGGGTAAGGGACCCCCCCTTGGCCCCCCCAGAGCCCCCCAGCTCCCCTTCCCGCACCAACACGCTGGCCTGCCTCAACCTGGGTAAGGGACCCCCCCGTGGCCCCCCCAGAGCCCCCCAGCTCCCCTTCCCGCACCAACACGCTGGCTGCCTCAACCTGGGTAAGGGACCCCCCCGTGGCCCTCCCAGAGCCCCCCAGCTCCCCTTCCCCGCACCAACACGCTGGCTGCCTCAACCTGGGTAAGGGACCCCCCGTGGCCCCACCAGAGCCCCCCAGCTCCCCTTCCCGCACCAACACGCTGGCTGCCTCAACCTGGGTAAGGGACCCCCCCAGAGCCCCCCAGCTCCCCTTCCCGCACCAACACGCTGGCCTGCCTCAACCTGGGTAAGGGACCCCCCCCGGGGCCCCCCCAGAGCCCCCCAGCTCCCCTTCCCTGCACCAACACGCTGGCCTGCCTCAACCTGGGTAAGGGACCCCACCGTGGCCCCCCATGAGCCCCCCAGCTCCCCTTCCCGCACCAACACGCTGGCTGCCTCAACCTGGTTAAGGGACCCCCCCGTGGCCCCCCCAGAGCCCCCCAGCTCCCTTCCGCACCAACACGCTGGCCTGCCTCATCCTGGGTAAGGGACCCCCCCGTGGCCCCCCAGAGCCCCCAGCTCCCCTTCCCCGCACCAACACGCTGGCTGCCTCAACCTGGGTAAGGGAGCCCCCCGTGCCCCCCCAGAGCCCCCCAGCTCCCCTTCCCCGCACCAACACGCTGGCTGCCTCAACCTGGGTAAGGGACCCCCCCGGGCCCCCCCAGAGCCCCCCAGCTCCCCTTCCCGCACCAACACGCTGGCTGCCTCAACCTGGGTAAGGGACCCCCCCAGAGCCCCCCAGCTCCCCTTCCCGCACCAACACGCTGGCCTGCCTCAACCTGGGTAAGGGACCCCCCCGTGGCCCCCCCAGAGCCCCCCAGCTCCCCTTCCCGCTCCAACACGCTGGCCTGCCTCAACCTGGGTAAGGGACCCCCCCGTGGCCCCCCAGAGCCCCCAGCTCCCCTTCCCGCACCAACACGCTGGCCTGCCTCAACCTGGGTAAGGGACCCCCCGTGGCCCCCCCAGAGCCCCCCAGCTCCCCTTCCCTGCACCAACACGCTGGCCTGCCTCAACCTGGGTAAGGGACTGGCCCCCCAGAGCCCCCCAGCTCCCCTTCCCCGCACCAACACGCTGGCCTGCCTCAACCTGGGTAAGGGACCCCCCCGTGGCCCCCCCAGAGCCCCCCAGCTCCCCTTCCCGCACCAACACGCTGGCTGCCTCAACCTGGGTAAGGGACCCCCCCCGAGCCCCCCCGCTCCCCCTCCCGCACCAACACGCTGGCTGCCTCAACCTGGGTAAGGGACCCCCCGTGGCCCCACCAGAGCCCCCCAGCTCCCCTTCCCGCACCAACACGCTGGCTGCCTCAACCTGGGTAAGGGACCCCCCCAGAGCCCCCCAGCTCCCCTTCCCGCACCAACACGCTGGCCTGCCTCAACCTGGGTAAGGGACCCCCCCGTGGCCCCCCCAGAGCCCCCCAGCTCCCCTTCCCGCACCAACACGCTGGCTGCCTCAACCTGGGTAAGGGACCCCCCCAGAGCCCCCCAGCTCCCCTTCCCGCACCAACACGCTGGCTGCCTCAACCTGGGTAAGGGATCCCCCCGTGGCCCCACCAGAGCCCCCCAGCTCCCCTTCCCGCACCAACACGCTGGCTGCCTCAACCTGGGTAAGGGACCCCCCCAGAGCCCCCCAGCTCCCCTTCCCGCACCAACACGCTGGCCTGCCTCAACCTGGGTAAGGGACCCCCCCGTGGCCCCCCCAGAGCCCCCCATCTCCCCTTCCCGCACCAACACGCTGGCCTGCCTCAGCCTGGGTAAGGGACCCCCCCAGAGCCCCCCAGCTCCCCTTCCCGCACCAACACGCTGGCTGCCTCAACCTGGGTAAGGGACCCCCCCGTGCCCCCCCAGAGCCCCCCAGCTCCCCTTCCCGCACCAACACGCTGGCTGCCTCAACCTGGGTAAGGGACCCCCCCGGGTCCCCCCCAGAGCCCCCCAGCTCCCCTTCCCGCACCAACACGCTGGCTGCCTCAGCCTGGCTAGAGGAGCCCCCGTGCCCCCCCTGCTGGAACCAGCCCCCTGGCCCCTCCCCACAGACTCCATGGCCTGGGAGCCGATCCTCATGGACACGCTGGAGGACAACATCCCGCGGGCGCGGGCGGGGCACTGCGCCGTCTCCATCAACACCCGCCTCTACATCTGGAGCGGGCGCGACGGCTACCGCAAGGCCTGGAACAACCAGGTGTGCTGCAAGGACCTCTGGTACCTGGAGACGGGTGAGTGCCGGGGGCGGGGAGCAGGGACCCCGGGGGTG